>NW_026067983.1:1965135-2111237 GCF_014885135.2 Alexandromys fortis | reverse complement strand
ATATATATTGTTTTATGGGAGTGGAAATAACTCATATTATAAGAAAGGAATACAGCAATGTGGAATTTCATGAACACAAAATATTTCAGTTTTCTAGATTATTTTATTTGGATGGTTCAATATCCATCCTAAGAAAGTGACTTTAATAAAGCTACTTGGCTTATGACAAATGGGTTCTGTTGAACAGTAGGCTTTCTTTTTCCTTAAATGCATATTTAGAGTCAATTGGTCAATGATGTTTAAATACAGAGATGAGAATTCTGGTGTTTAGCCTGGGCTCTTATGTGTATGGATGGCCAACGTTTCTATTGAGTGTTTTACTATGTGGTCAGTCAAGTTGTAAGACATGACCACAGGCCATATCATTGACCTAAAGCCAGATGAAGCTCAGTAAAATATGGAAAAGTCTCTTTGTATTGAAGAAGTAAAAATTCTAGAACCCAGATTTTATGACGTTCAAAACGCCTCCAAAGTTTGATGATCTGGAAACTAAGGCGAATTGCCCACATATTAATCTCTGATTTCGAGTATAATGAAGACATTCCGTTTTTATTTGTAGGAAGTTCCCACTTCCTCTAAAGATGTTCTTTCAGTTCAGCTGCTGTTGACTCCAACAATTCAATTTCCAAATCAAGAGTGGATTCAACAAAGAAAGCCATCAAGATAAATCATGTAAGAAAACCGGTTCCAAAGAAAAGAGATGAAAAAGAAGGTGAGTCCAGCTCCAAGTGTGCAGAGCTCCAGGCAGCTCTGTTACAGGCTGGCTTCCCTCCCAGGAGGATGGTAATGCTGCCTCCTTCCTCCAGCCTGTCCAAAAGAAGAGTGTTGAGGCTTTCTCTTAACAAATCCCTACTTTTCTTAAAGGGAAACATCCGTCAAAAACACGAAAGTTCCAATATTATTTTTTTGCCTTGCACATGCTTGCTTTCATTATTTAAAATGAAATACACGTAAGAAAAGTAAAATTGATTTTAAAATAATTTTTTTCTTACACAATGTAAGAAAGCTCTCTCCTAATATCAAACATTCCAAATAAAAGTGACTTTTTTTCAGAATATTTTGTTTCAGTATGAGTAGTATATGTCTTTAAGTTGTATAAATGGAAGGCTGAGGATGACACTGTCTCAAATTATAAGCAAAACTCACATAGGCTATATACGTATGTATTACACACTTTAGTTTTATAATTGTGAAATTACCCCTTTGTTAATAGATTCAAAACAACTAAACTTTCATGCTTATTAAAAATAACACCATCTGGAAGGTAAAATGTTTGTCATGCGGGCATGAGAACCTGAATTCTGTTCTCTAGATCCCATGAAAAAAGTATGAAAATATTAGCATAGGCCTGTGATCCTGCTCTTGGGGAGGCAGAGACAGGAACATACCTGGAGCAGAATTAATACACTTCCGGTACCAACTCTTTAAACTAAGATGGAGGCAGGTTAAGTAAAATGTCAGACATCAACTTCTGGTTTCTGAATGCATGTGTGTGGTGTACACACACATACACACACCCACACACATGCACGCACATACACACACACACACTGAAAGCACCAAAGAAAAATTATGAGGAAAATTAAGCTTTAAAGTGTGACTTTAGAAAAAAGGAAGAGAATACTCTGCATGCGGTGTTTACTCAGCCAAGACGCTTCCAATTATTTTAAAATCCAAGCCTCCTTTTGTTTTGTGAAACTGTTACATAACTCAAAAGTGCTATTAGAATTCAGCACAAGTGGTGTGTCACTTCAGTGAGCTGGTGTGCTTGGCTCCAAACGTTATAAGGATGCCGGCAATGGCGATATCTAAGTCACTCCTCCAATCAAGAGCGAAGAGGGTAATTTAAAATGCCACTAAAAACCAAACTGGCAGACATGTTTCTAAGGGTGTGCTTTTTAAATATTTTAAACTATTTCTCTCTCTCTCCACCCTTTGTTTCCCTCTCTTTTTCCTGCTCAGTGGGGGTTTGGAGAAGCAGCCTGGAAGGGAGAAGAAGGCTCCTTCCAGGCCTGTGGAATCCCCAGAGCACTGTTAAGCAAGGGGAGGGCTTCCTGCCCACGCAGCCATCTGTAACATTCTATGAACAGCAGGATCCCAGGACTGCCACAGCCCCTAAACCTGGGTAAGGGCTGTGTTTGTAAAGAAAACCCTTGGAGTCGCCCTCTCCTACTGCTGGCCCTACTCTTTTTCCTTTTATCTACCGGCAGGTGAACAGCGCGGTTCTCCACAGCTGAAGTAAATAACCTATCAGTCTCTGCTTGTCAGAAGATACTGCCGAGGGAAACTGGCCTGACCGATACCAAAATACCCGGCCTGCCTTTTGGAATGTGCTGGTAGCAAGCTGGGAATGTCATCATGCCTGCGAATGTCATACTGTGGAGCACATTCTGGGATCCGTGGACGTGTGTCTGACGGGCTCCTCCGTTCCTGCTTTCTAGGCTTGAGTCAATTAGAGCTGGCTGTCTGGAAAGTAGTGTCACTTAAAATGTATTTTATGCGAGTTAATTTTTTGTGTCTATAATTTGGGGCTCCCATGTCTGTTATTTCCTCCAGTCCTTGGCTCACACAGCCCACAGCCTATGGAAAGTAGTGAAGAGTGACCATGGAAAAAATAACAAGGGCGTTTTTCCTTCCAACATCTGGAGAAAATACACTTAAGGAAATGTTAACAAATAGGTACAGGGATTGATAACGTTAAAAGACATAGATACTTCCTTATAGGCAGAAACGGCAGCCAGGGTACATGAGATTGTTTAGGTCAGTTTTTACACAAAGAATGCAACACAGTTTAACACGAAAAATAATCTGCTTTGTGAAGACTGTGTTCACTTCCTTTCCTGGGGTCAGCCCAATGAGGAATGTCAAATCCCCAAAGCACATAGGTGCAGAAACGTTTTTCTCAGAGAAGGAAGACATCATAGGATTCCAATTTTAAAAAATTCCCTTCTCTCTACTTTTCAGTAAGCTTTGCAGTTGCATCCAACTCCTGGCAGCAGCCTAAGGGAGCAAATGAATTTTGTATTAATATAGAGTATGAAACATTAAAAAAGAGAGGAACACAAGAAACATCCCGGCCATGGACAAATAAATTCTGTATTAATATAGAGTAGGAAACATTAAAAAAGAGAGGAACACAAGAAACATTCTGGCACATGGACAAACATTAGAATGAGCAACACAACCACAATATTTTTAATAATTAAAAATACAAAGATAAAATTGCTGTGCTCTTGTGTATTAAAATAAAGACAAAACACACCTTAAGGGAAAATAAACCTTAAGTATCTACCACCAAATTAATTCACCAGTGGCAATATTTCAGTGTAACTTTTCCACTTCAATTTAAGCACATTTTATAATCTGAAAGGAAGCATTAGTAAATATTCCCATATGGTCTAACTTTGAGATGTTTCTTTGGCTCTGAATCAATGTTAAGCTATCAGTATAAGCTATAAGGCAACAGAAGTTAAAACTACAAAGACTCAAAAGGCATTGAATTTCCTTAGAGCTACCCAATGTTCAGAGAAGACAAAAAAATCCAAATTAATATGTAAAAGCAAAATTAAACCATTAAGAAATATTTTAGTAAGCACATTGAAAGCTGCAAAGCAAGAATATAGGACATTTTTTAAAGTTTTGGAAATGAAGATACTTTCCTAGTAGCTGTGACTGTGCTCTGTCGTGCAGACGTGCTGAGGGAGGGCGAGAAGACACATCTTCACCTACGTCTTCCAGTCGTGCACTGGTAAAAACCAAGAGAGAGTTTTTGTGCTATCTCTCTTTAGCTTTTCAAGATGATGCATGACTTTTCTCTATATGGATCTTTACTTAACAAAAAATGAACAACAATAATAATAATAACAACAATAATAGCTTCTATCTTTGGACTTTTATTTGGCAAAAATAGATAATAATAAATAAATAATAATAACTTTCTCCATTTGGACCTTTACTCAACTAAAATAGATATAATAAAAATAGTCTACATAACTTTAGTATAGTGACTAGAAACAAGAGGCACAGGTCACCTCTGTGTTATATATTTTTAAAAAATAGTAAAGAGCACATAAGACAATATTTCCAGAAAGTATGAAAGGAAGGAAGGACAAACTCAGTAAAAATTTTCATCTGATAATTTGGGAAGCTGTAGATGGCACAGTCACTGTTTTCTATAAAACTGCTTCAAATTCATATAATCATCTAAAATACCAACATAGTGTATTTAAATTTTATACCCAAGCTTTGTAATTTACTTATTGGATGAAAGAGAAAAGGACTTACAATACCACAAGTAAAAGTTATAATAAAAAATAATTCATATACATCGATGCCTTCCTTCTGGCACCTTCCAAAAATGGTTTCTATTTGCTTCATACCTTTCACATAACTATATTGCAATAGTCTAGTTTTGTTATGAGAGAAGAGATGAAGCCTTCAGATTTTGACTAGTTAAGTGCATCTGACATTTTTCAAGTTAAAATAACTCCTCTAGTTCCAGGGTCCTGAGAAGCCAACTCCAAGATATTAGGAAAACACTTCTGTGAAAGGTTTAACAAAATGAAACAGTGGGGGCTGATGAGGAGGCTTGGTATTTAAAGGTCCTTGCTGATAAGCATGAAGACCAGAGTTCAGTCCCACATAGTACAGGGAGAGAAACAGCTTGCTTAGATTATCCTTTATCTTCAGGATACACACTGTGACAAGCACCTGTACCCTCCACACACACACAATACACACACACACACGTACACAAAATAAATAAGCATTTAAAATGAAAGGGAGAAATTCAGAAGTGTGAAATATTCAGCTTGAAGACAGATACCAAACCTCCAAACTACAGATTGTTTATCAGCAAACAATTTTTAAGTTATCAATTAAAATATAGGCATAAAGAGATAGTTGCAATTAACCTGTAGTCTTGCTCAGTGCTAGATAGATTTACAATTGTCTTTATTGAATTCTAAGCTTTGATCGGAGACATAACCATTAGATAAATTTAGTAAAAAAATAATGAACATGAGAGACATGAATATGGTGGAATGTGAATTGTATAATAGACAGCTCTTAAAACTAAACTCGGCATATTGCACATGAATTTTTTAAGTGGTGTATAATCTGATTTTCTAATACTAAACTGGAATGTCTAAGCACACTACTAAAACTTACGGTGAAGCTTTGCATGTCTTATTTTTGTTGGAGTTTGCGGAGGGCAGTATGCTCTAAATGAACTGAGCAGACTTTTGTTCTTAACTTTCCTAATGATGTCAAGCATGTTTTACTTGATACAGCTATTACTCCTGTTCCTAATTATATATTTTATGACTAATTATAGAAATTCAAATACATAAGAAGAGATATGTAGAAAATGACTTGGTGCAGATTCAAAAGAACAAATGGTCTTTTAGCAAGGAACTTATAGTTACACGCTACAAAAGAAGGTCCAGGTGTTGCAGTGCCTGCACCCAAGAGGCCCACGTCCTGCTGGCAGCCTTCTTCATATGGTTCCCGGGTTTACAACATTCAAAGCACTAGGTGCAGAAACTTAGCTCCCTGAAGAGATTTTCCCTCTGGAAGTTCACGAGGTAAATCAGAGGGAGTCTCTAGAGATCTCAGTGTAGCAGACACTGGAGAGAGCTGGGGTCCTGCCAGAAGATCTCAGTCAAGATAAGAACTGACTGCCTGTGGACCTGTTCTTAGTGAGCAGCAGAAAGTGCTGCATGGAGGAAGGAAAGAGCTGCCTGGGAGGTTGGAGTGAGTCTTCTTATCAGACTTTCCTGAGGGGCCAACAGCTCCCAATAATGACACAGAGAATTATTACTAATTATAAAAACATTGCCTTTAGCTTAGGCTTGTTCCCAACTAGCTCACATAATTTAAATTAACCTGTTCTATTAATCTACAATCTGTCACATAGCTTTTTACCTCTCCTCCGTTCTGTACATCCAACTTACTCTGTCTTTCTGGTGTCTCCCTATGTGCCTAGATTCATCCTGAGTTCCTATCTCGGCCTTGAAGTTTCGCCTAACCTCTCCTACCTAGCTATTTTCAGCTCTTTACTAAACCAATCAAGTGTCTTAAGGAGGTGAGGCAAACAGACCCGTCTTTACACCTTTAAACAAATATCCCACTAATAGAGGTACAGATAGTGTTTATCAGCCGCTGTGATTGAGATCGGTAAAAGCAGTCTCTTAAGTTTGCAAAAGGCAAAGAACACAAATGTCCATTTTCTTTTACTTCTTATACCAAATAATTGTTTGTATGCTAGAAAACTGATTGGTAAATCAATTTACAGAAGATCAAAGCAATCAAACATCAATGCTTATTACAACTTTAACTATAAATAACTAAAAGAAAACAAAAACGTCTTTGGTCCTGCTTTTGCTCCAAGATCCACATCTTTGGTTCCCTGCTTTTTGGAAAGAGTGCTCCACTGATGTCTAATCTTCCTGATCTTCATTAGTTTGCAGGATCCTTTCTGTAGGCACCAGGAGGGAAGGAAGATCTCTTAGGACACAGTGAGTTCTCTGCCCGTCAGACAAGATCACTTCAGACACTAAGCGTTGTCTTCCTGGTCAGCAGGGACAATGAGAGGCAGAATAGATGTCGTTGGGAGCAAATCACAACTTTCCCACAATGCGTGATGCATATACAGGAAGAAAAAGGTTTTCCTATACTAGAAACAGGGGAGACAAAATTTGGAGAGCAAAAAGTTATAACAATCTATAGTGGGAGGTGTAGGTATATTCCCTAAAATATGGCATTCACACTTTTTGTTTTGCTTTGCTGTTGTACTGACAACATTTTCTATGTTGAGGTGCTGCAATACAGACTGGTTACACAGACATGCTATGGTTTACATCTTTGATTTCATGCCCTGCAATTTTAGAATGCACAACTTGCTCTCCCGCATATGTCCGGCTTTGTCCTGTGAAGATAAGGGAGGCAGCAGGTGCCTCCGTTGGTTGTGATAGATTTATGGCTAGAGTTGTGATATGGTATGGGTGAGGGACGTTGTAAACTACTATGAGAGGGTGACTTTCATGTTTATTTATGGAAGCCACGGGGATTACAGAATCTGAGAGCCATGGTGTGGATTTCTAGACATGGATTTAGCAGTGACTTCTTGACGCCCCTTCTCGCTGTTTCTTTACACAGTAGCATGATCTCACTGCTCTCCACATCCCATATTATTTCTTCTTTTTCTGATGAGAAAATGAGGTCATATGGCTAGAGGGCTTGAAAGGGAACTAAAGCTGCCTGGGGCCTCTAAGGTTCCCAGCCTGGTCAGAGCTCACCAAGCAGACTCTCGGTAAACAGACATCGCCAAGGAGTCTACGGATGACTTCTCTGGGTGGATTTGTCCACCTAAAGGTCCTTTGAGCTTGAACTAAACTAACAAACAAATCGAGGTATAACAATGGAATGCCCCTGCATTACTCTGCACTCGGCTCTCATTGAACCGCAGACATGCTGCACGGCCGTTCTCGGCCGCTTCAGTTCATCTTCCGGTCTAATGTAGGCTCCATTCCGGAAATGAACAGCAGGTCCTAATACGAGTTTCGAAGCACAAATACATGTGTATACATGCCAACATGAATGTACAAGAGTCTCTGTGTTCTGCCCAGTCACAGCAATTACTACAAAAGCTCCAGTAACTTCGTTTTGGCAACCGAATGGTATATCTGCAAACCAAATGTTATTTTTAAGAGTGCTTTTCTGTTAGCTCGTTAGTTTTCTTCTTTTTTTCTGTCTAACAGATGTGTAGAATTAAATAGGCCTGGAGTCATTCATATCTTATGAATATGAAAAATGCCTTCCTTCTTTTGAATAAAACCTACCATTGTCTACTTAATTGATGTAAGTAAAATTTTTTCCTGAATTAACTTTGCTGCTCTAGTCCTACCTATTGCCCTGTGCTTCTGGAATCCTAAACACACACACATAAACATACCATGTTGTATTCTTTCCCAGTCGTCTATTAAGAGCATCTCATTTCCTTTTCAAGGAGGGGTAAGTGGCACACAAGGCCAGGGCCCCCAACACTGTAAATAATACATGTCCTATGTCATCACACAAGAGTCACTGTGAAAAAACAGGAAGAGACTTTGAACATTATCTGGCTTAATTCCTTCACTTTATAGGCGAGGAAACTGGCCTGGCAAGAGGGAAGTCCCTGTCGCAAGGTCACACGTATAACTAGTGGGGGAGCATGTTTATTTACATTAGCAGGATTCCACCTTCACTGCTCCCCAAACAGCCGGTGGTNGGGGGGGGGGGGGGGGGGGGGGGGGGGGGGGGGGGGGGGGGGGGGGGGGGGGGGGATTGATTCTGTTTCCACATAGACAATTAAATAGCAAATGTATTTGTTCTATACATTCAGACCACATTTATGGGCAGCAACAAAAAAGTATTAAGCTGCCCTATATGCATGGCAGAAAACTGAGTATCCAAAGATCTCTGCCGAAAGATCTGACACTGGAGTGAAGTGAGCTGGACTCATCCCTGGATGAGCAAAAAGGGTTCTGAATGTGTGAACATTGCCCCATCAGGACAACTTTTGTTGCACATACTTAAGCAGAAAGAATGGCGCCACGCTAGGGCACTTATTTCCACAATTCACTGGCTCTTGAATTACAGTTTTCTCAAAATGTCACACTTGAAAAGCATAACTTCGAAAATATTCTCAGCCTGGATTACTTATTTACTTATTTAGTGTGCATGTGTGTGTGAACTCACACATGCGAGTGTGTGTGTGTGTGCATATGTGTGCATGCGTGTTCAGAAGTCAGAGAGCAATTTATGGAAACAAGCTCTTTTTCTACCATGTGTGTTAAAGGGATGAAACTCAAGTATCAGCCTTGGAGGCCAGTTCCCTTACTCAATGATCTATCTACCCAACTCCCCAAAAATATTCTTCTAAATTTTGGAATAGAAATCAAACGACTATTCAATAAAAAATTATATTTAAAAAAAAAGAAATCAAACGACTGGAAGGCTTTCCCTCAAGTAGAGAGTTTCCAGGAGTTAAAAGTGCCGTTTACTCCTGTGAGAACATTAATCTAGATTAATGCTGATGCTCCCTCCTTTTGAATTAAAGATGCTGCTCCAGAAAATTTTCCTTTCATTTTTCTATAGGACTTAATTTGATCATTGAAACATTTTTGGAGATACAAAGATGTGGATGGCATGACTGAATATTTAGAATCCAAGAGAAATTCTTAGAAGGCCGTCTTAGACACTTAGGCACATGCAGTTGAAATGAGCATCCAGTCTTCCAGCTACCCTCAAGTTAGAAGGAACCAAAATCCTAGGACAAAGACCAATAGGAAGCTATGTGTATTCACAGTACTTGAGTAGTGGGTCACTTGCCAGCTTGGACAGCACAGCAAGATTTGCTCTCTTTAGAAAAATAATACAGGGCCATTGACAGGGCTCAGCTGGTAATGGCACTTGTCACCAAGTCCGATGGCCTGAGTTTGATCCTCAGACAGAAGAGGGCCCAACTCCTATAAGTTGTCCTCCTACCTCCACACAAGTGCCATCAATAAACAAGCACACATACACACACATGCACATGCAATAATGGTCAAATAAAATAAGTTAAAACGTAATAGAAAATATATTAAATTTCAAATATAAAATTGCCTTATTTATGATGAGATGAACATCTTAGAAAAAAAAGTCTAGACTTTCATTTTTAACTTCAAATGGGATATGTATTGATGAAGAGACGTGACCGTGGTGGAAAAGAGGCCTGATTTGAAACACTAGCTGCATCGTGGAGTTTCCTTAGCACTCCGTAACTTTGGCAGCTATGGAGATGAAATAGCAGAGGCTCATAGTTATTCTTAGATCCAAATGCATTTAAATAAGAACTCCTTCATTTGTGATTCTAAAAAAACAATCTAGAAAGGATACAGAGCCACCTGTGTCTCCTGGTGTCCACAAAGATACATTTTTCGGGGGAGAAACTTGAATTCGTTCTAAGGTTCTTCTCTGGCAAACTGTGTGGCCAGTTGTTAACAATCTGGGACAAATATCAAAAATTAACAACTACAGTATAAAAAGGTAAAGTAGTAAAGAGAACCATTTGCAATTTACTTAAATGTCTACTTTAGGTTTAAAAAAACAAAATCCTCGGGCCTTATTGAAGAAAGTGAGGCAGTCTGAGCGAGGAGTTGGCTTCCATTCCACTCCCCGGTCTCGCACCAAGATAAAGTGGTGAGAGATCTATTCTGCCCACTCTGTCTTTCCGGGTCTGCCAGATTTTCTCTAGGAATCAAGGACAGTTCCTCTTCTCCTTTCAGGGACTGTCCCTCCACCTCCTAAAAACGGCGAAATCTGCCTGGGGTTAGGAAAGTTCTCAAATACTTCCCGAGCAGAATCATGGAAATTAAAGCAGCGGAAGCCCTCACTGGATCATCCGATTCATCTACTTCCCATTAGAGAGTTTTCCATATGGAAACTTTTCAGATGTTGGGCGTCTCCTTTCTTTTCTCCAGGCCCCGAAGTCAGATTGTGACCATCCACCCCAACGCATGGCAAGGAATAAGGCCTGCATTCAATAATTTCATAGACAGAAAAGCGCCTTTCCCAAAGGTGTTATCATGTTACAACAGTTTTTGGATGGAAATAGGTGACACCTCATCAGAGCCATTACGTGAGCATGCGGAGTGCTGCATGGTCCTCGCAGTGCCGTGGGATGCACGGTCTCCTCCACAAAGAGCAGTGTTTGGTGGCTGTGTGCTGAGTACAGTGGAGACTTCTTGGAGCCCGCACGCTCACATCCCCCTCCCTCCTTCTCTCTCTCTGCACGTGTGTACACTTCTTTCTCTCATGTCCGTCCTTCCTTCCTTCCTTCCTTCTTTTCTTTTCTTTTTTATTTTTAATTGCCAAAGTTTCTATAGAAGCTCCTGTTCCGGCCTTCTGTCTGAAGTCTCCTGAAAGAAGAGGGCGTGGTTCAGTGATACCTAGATCTTCAGGAAAGCATCAGTCAGCAAAAGACACGCTCTCATAATTCATTCATAAATCTCTCTCTTATAGATTCCCATTAGCTTCACATGGCGCTGCCCCCACTGGCAGCTTCTTCTCCACTAAAGAGAGCCCCATCCTTCGGGGAGCCTCGCACCAGTGGTCATAATGGTCACGTTAAGGTCACAACAAACTGCTGATTTTATGTTCAGCTCTCTTTTTAAGAGTAGATGAAGCTGGAGCCTGGCTTCTTTCCCTTTTAGCTGTATAAACTTATGTAAAGTTATGCAGCTGATTCCCAACTTACTCATTTATGCAATAATTTTATAAGGCAAAATTAATGTTAAAACTTTGGCTTTTGTTTAATGAAAAAAAGTAAATTTCCTATCTTTAAAATGGTAATTAGTGTAGAAACCTTGGTAAAATTTGAAAATTGTTTTCTTTCTTCTTTTTATTTTAACCTTGTCTCACTTTAAGAAAAAAAAATCTCAAATTTTATGCATGTATGTGTATATATAATTTCTGGTAATAATAGTTTATTTTGAGTATACAGTTTCTTGGCATTTTTTAAAGGAAAAAGGAAAAGAGAGCTATTAAATCAATGTAGAGTTGGCAAAGCCAAGGAAAATGACTTTAGATACTGAACTTGGTAACTCCTACGACACTCTAAGGCAGTCTCCATCGACAAACTAAACAGCGGGTTCCGAGATCTGAGGAACTGTCTTCCACGCCACACTGGGGACTGAAGTTGTTTCTCTTCTCTGCCACTGTCTATAAGCAACCCTGACTGACAAATGCAAGAGCATTAAAAAGCATGGTTTGGGAGCATCATTATTTTGAATTTGTTTCCTTCAAAAACTTCGGTTTCTTATTTTTCTTTGGAAATCATTACTGGTTCCTTTTTCAATGATACCTCTTGCAACCCTCCTCCTTAAAGTCTGCCTACCACCAATTCTCCCACTTAGTTTATACTTACTTACACTGATTATTTCTCTCATCAAACGTATCATCCACGAGGAGAGAGCCTTATTTGGACCAGTTGCCGGGGTTGCGTGTGCGAGTAAAAGATAAGGCACAGAAGGAACATGAAGATGTGTTGTAAGTGTTACAGTTGAAGTCAGAGGACCTGAATTTCAGAGGAATAAATCATAAGCTTGGATTCAAAATAAACCAGGAATCAGGCTTTTTTGAAGCAGGAGCACTTAGTTTTGTCTGTACTTTGTCTACCATTAACAATTTTTTTAAAATATTTATTTATTTATTATGTATACAATATTCTGTCTGTGTGTATGCGTGCAGGCCAGAAGAGGGCACCAGACCTCATTACAGATGGCTGTGAGCCACCATGTGGTGGCCGGGAATTGAACTCAGGACCTCTGGAAGAGCAGGCAATGCTCTTAACCACTGAGCCATCTCTCCAGCCCAACAATTTCATTTTTCTAAGGACTCAGTTACCATTTATTCATGGTTAAAACTTCAAACTTAGGTTGCAGGAGAAAACTGACAAGCCATTGCCACCCAAATCTCAACCATTATTATTCAAGCCTATAATGGTAACTAATACATCATGGCCTTCTGGGGTCTTTGCTGGAGTTTAAGATAGATATTAATAGTTATAGTTTCCTTAGTTAAGGTAATAGATAAATTATATATAAAACATTAGTCTTGCAAAGAAATATTGCATCTGTAATTCCTGTTTGATACCTGTTTTGTATATGCAATTTTACTATGTTAAAGTTAAAACTTTCCCTTTTATTTAGACAGAAAAGGGAAGATGATATGATACATCTTTCTGTGTATGTGCTGCTTTTATTTGATTAATGAATAAAGCTACTTTGGCTTATGGCAGGAAAGAATATAGGCAGGCTGGAAGAGAAATATAGAGAGGGGAGGAGGAGTCAAGGAGATGCCATGTAGCTGCCAAAGGAAAAAGATGCTGCTGGAACCTTACCTGTAGACTACAGCCTTGTGGTGATACACAGCTTAATAGAAATGGGTTACTTTAAGATGTAAGAGATAGCTAGGAATACGCCGGAGCCATTGGCCAAGCAGTGTTGTAATTAGTATAGTTTCTGTGTGATTATTCAGGACTGTGCAGCAGGGAAATGAACGAGTAGTCTCTATCTACAGTGAGTCTTTGAACACACTCCTATCTGCTGTTAGAGGAAGCCTCCTTGATGATGACTGGACTATGATCTGTATGTATAGCAAATATCATTAGAAATCATTTCATTGATTTTATTTATTTGCTTGTTTATTCATTTCCTTGTTTGTTTGCCTACTGTGTTTGGTTCTGAAGAGGCGAGCATGGGGCCTGCACCAGGTCCTCTGCGTATATCTAATAGCTGTTAGCTTTGTGTTTTTGTGGGACTGGTAACAGTGGGTGCAGGAGACTGATTCTTTTGCCTGATCTTAGGACTCTTTTCCTTTTCTTGTGTTGTTTTGTCCAGCATCCATATGAGGACTTTTGTTCTGTCTTATTTTATCTTGCTTTGCTGTGTTTGGTTGCTTTCTCTTAGAGAACCTGCTCATTTTTGAAGGGATCTGGGGAAGAGGAGAGGTGGGGGAGGGAGCTTGGAGGGGTGAAGGGAGGAGAAACTATTGTTGGGATGTATTGTATGAGAGAAGAATCTATTTTCAATTTTAAAACTTAAAAAAAAAATTCGTAGCTTTCACTCAGTACGGGTGAGTAACCAAATAAGACAAAGCACATGTGTTCCAGACCTAATTTCTAAATGAAGTTAGAAAAAAAGTGGATTTTTCTAAAAATTCCCCAGTTTGAAAACTGTGACAGAGGCCTAAAACTGTTGCCTTGAAATACATTCTGAAAATACAGAAGTCACACTCAGAGGACAGATGTGACTGGCAGACCATCACCACCTCCTAGTCTAGCTTCCAGTTTCAAAGCTGGAACTGCACAGTCTACGCCTCCTTCACTTTGTTTGTAATCCTTAGAAAATTGTGTAGGAAATCCATTCATTCCTAAGTATATTTATAATATAGACACATTTATTTTCCATTGAGATTTACCCGTTATTGCCTTAATTATTTTGATGGCACTTGCTAGGACATTAGAGAGTGCCTCCTGTCCATACTTCTCTTGAGTTTCCAGTAGTAGTGCGAGGAAAAATACACTCGATATTATGTAGAAAACACTGATGCTTCATATGAACTGTCTACCTCCAGTTGTCCATGCAAGCTTGAAGAAAGGTATAGTCATTACTTGACTCTCAACCCTTCTACTCTCAGGATGAACATCATGGTCTCTGTTATTTATATCTTTGTTAGGTTGTGTGCATGAAAGAAATTGAAAATAATGAATTTCTTCTGATGTAGTGGCAGCATGACTTTCCACAACAGTTGGGCTACACACTGAATGCTGTTTCTAATAAAGTGGGCCATTGCCATGAAAAGTCCTTCTTTGAGTATCACTCAACTTGCATAAGGATGAGTTTACCCAATGCTTCAGCGGTTGTATACTTTTAAAGTATTCAACTATATATGACATGAGATATATACTTTGAAAGCTTTTTTGGAAGTAGAACTACAATTGCCTTCTCCATTTGTCCATATCACCACTGGAAAAAAGAATCCAGAACTATCTAACTCAAGTAATCACTTCTGAGGACTGGTGTGTGCAAAGCCATGTAAGAGACTGTAACACCTAAAAGAAAAGCCTGTGTGTCTCAAAAAGGCTTCACTTAAAAATATGAGAATAGCAGAGTGCTCATCTATAACTGTCTTAGTGGAGGCTCTGTTAAATGAAGTCTCTGAAGATACGCACTTGGTGATAGAGCAACAGAAAGTCCACGTGGAGAAAACAGGAGCCGCTGATCCTGAGGCTACCAGGTGCATTCCAGCATCCAAGTGTGGAGAAACAGATCAGGGAGCTCAGGCCTCCAGAGACTCACTAAAAAGCATCAGGAAATTCCCTAGTGCAGAGTTCTTCTACACTGCTGTGTAGAGTTCGCATTTATCCTGTGGGTGGGATAAACAGGTAGTAGCAAGGATGCAGACAAATTAAGACGTGTGTGTGACCGGTTCCTCTGATGGTGCAATAATCGCTGGACAGTGGTGCTCAGGGAAGGCAGATGTGGTTGTAAGTCATCTAAAACTTTCATCCGTCTTCAGAGCCATCAGGGCGGCAACAATGGGCGTGAATGGGACAAGACAAATTGTGCAGCGGGTTTAATCAATAGCACTCGAAATTCTGGTTGAGCGAGTCTGCCACTGTTTTCCTCGTGGGGAACTCGTGTTACCCATTTCTCCCCAAGTCTTATTTTTCTAGGAGTCCATGACACCATCATTCTTTCCAGCCTCTGCCATCCTGACAGGTGTGGGAATACCAGTCCCTCTCCGGTGTGGCCAGGTTTGCCTCCAGCTTCCTCCCAGCGGACACTGTGGACTGGGAAACATACATCCTGGCTACCACAAGTGGGCTCAGCTTGCACATTCGCGCCAAAGGTTTTACCAGGATCTCTCATGACTTATTTGTATCCAGTCTGTCAATAAAATATGGAATATACTTTTTAATTTGTCCAAAACAATTTAGTTTCATTATATGAAGCTGCCATTTTGTGTATTCTTTGCATTCTGCTAATAATGATGGCACCCTGCCCCTCAACATCTCTGGTCTTCTCCCATTTGCCACCCTACTTTGCCAATATGAGTGCCGGTGGAGTTTGTCTATTTTCCTTTTCCTTTTTTTTTCTTTCTTGTTTTTTTTTTTTTTTTAATATGACACGCTTTTCCTTTGGCTTCTGATAACGTTATTGTCAGAGACTCCAGGTTTCCTGTGTTCTAATTACCTTCTAAATGATTCTATTTCCTTTAACAACTAATGCCCATATGTAAGGAGAAAGGGTCACGAGAGACTATGGAATTCCAGAACATGACACACTGTGACATCATAAGATCAAAACTGTTAAGCCTACCTTTAATGCATTCATTTTGGATTTCTTAAGATATGAGAACAAAGTTAATGCACACGGACTTGTTAATGTTCATGGCACTTGTTTACTGATTATCTTTTTTTTTTTTTTTTTTTTGTTTTTCGAGACAGGGTTTCTCTGTGGTTTTTGGAGCCTGTCCTGGAACTAGCTCTGTAGACCAGGCTGGTCTCGAACTCACAGAGATCCGCCTGCCTCTGCCTCCCAAGGGCTGGGATTAAAGGCGTGCGCCACCACCACCTGGCCTATCTTTATCCCAGCTTATTTTAAAGTACTAAAAACAAACTAAATGTCAATGGCCTAAGATCCTTGGTGACTCCATCATGATGTAAACAGATAAAGTGCTACACAGTCATTAAATTATACCCTGTCATTCTATTGTGATACAAAAATCTCTATCTCACATGAAAGAAAAAATGCATTGTAAAATTATATATAATTGTGATTTTATTTTGAGACACATTTTATTTTGCATGACTATTTAACAATTTAATGACCTTTCTTCTATGTTTACCATTTTGTAATCTCTAGCAGCAGATATTAAAATTCAGAATACTCGTTATTTTTTAGAACATTTGTGCTGTTTTTGAAGTTTGCAAAAATGTTCAGAACAAGTTGTTAATCATATGAATCAAAATCTTAGTATTTCAAGGATATTTTCATGAAATATTATGAAACAAAACATTAGAAACCAAAAACCTTTCACCATATCCTCTGGTTTGGCAGCCCTTGCTTGATGAGCCTATACTTGGCCTCTCCTGTACCTGAGAGAAGCCAGGATTCTTTTTTCATAAATGGTGAATAAATCAAACAAATAAAGCCAGAGACTTCTAACTGCTTAATCAATGAACTGTTCTGACTTCCTAGTTCATGTGTTCAGTTCTAAGTTGTATCTATTTTTAAAATAACAAACCAACTTTTATTTTCCTTTTCCTACACTCTCTTCCTCCCCTTGTCTACATTCCAAGAACAAGGTAACACACAGCGACATCATCTTCACCTACTGACAACAGAAAATGGCACTGACTGAGCTGTCACCCAGGTGACCACAGGGGACATCTCTGGCTGGGCTGTCACCCATATCTGTGCTTTTCTAGTCTTCTTGGTGGCACATAAATCCTGATGGTTTCTCTTGATAAAGAGTATTGGTGCAGTGAGTGCATATTTTCCCTCTTGACTTTGGCAAGTATCTTAATAAGAGGAAGTGACTCTTTCCAATATCCAGTATTTTATTTTTTAACTCAAAATCTGGAAAAAAATACATTATAAAATGTGAAATTCAATATTACACCACCAACACATTTTGCACGCTAATTTGCCAGGAAGATAACTTGTCTTTTCTCATGTTTCCAGAATCCCGTATTATCAGACATCCCACTCTTGCTCCCTGTATGCCTCATGTTGGACTCCCATCTGGCTTTCCTGCCTAAACATATTCCCCAGAGACCCTGCTTAATTTGAATTGTACTGAATTCATCAGACTCCTTAATGAGCCTTGGGCATTGTCGACTTGTGTGGGGGCCTCTCCTAAATAGAGGCAGAGAGGGAACTTAAGCGCCTTCAGTGTGTTTCCCGGGCATTCTGTCAGGCCCAAGCACTGTTTCACATTACGTGAGTGTCATAAATAACTTGGTGGGAAGGGTCAGTGTTTTCTTATCTTGAAGAGAGTCAAAGGGCAGTTTGCATTTATCTAGGAAATGCACCTCGCAGATGCTGGTCTTAAAAGCTCCTCTGGGAAAGGGTGGGGAGATGCTGTTATCCTTACATAATGCTGAAAACCTGGCGGGAGGGGGGAAGCCACAGCAGGAATCCTTCCTGTTCCTTTTCATCAAGGCCATGGCAAACAAGGACCAAGGAGGGGTGAAAACAGCAGTAAGTATTGGTAATTTCATTTTCATATACTTTAATTTCTTTTCAGTAGCACGTGCTCTCTTCGGATGTCTTGGCACACTTCCTTCAGGACATTCTTCACTTGAGTATAAAACGAGATGTATGGAGGTGGAGGTTTACTTCAGGAGTGTTCTTGGATCAGCCTCTAGGGTACCTCCCAGATCAGAAGAGCAGGAGGCCATGGGTTTTTATTTGCTGTGATGAATTGGGACCTAACATAAAATTTTAACTTCAATCAAGTACAAAAAATAAAATAAGATGATAGAGTTTTGTAACTGTATTTTAAAGACCCCCTACATAGACTCCAGCTGCCTGGACCTGTTCCTAGAAGGAATCACAGATGAGGCCTATGATAAGTCCCTACTGAATTCTCAGTCTGTCAGCCATCCTCAGTTCATGACATTTCTTCTTCCCCGTGTTCTCCTTCTTTAAACTAAATTTGTATCTATTCGTTTATATTTAAAATACAAGAGATTCAAGAACCAAGGGAAACTTTACTAATAAGTATCTAAAAACTTTTAAAAATATATAATAAAGTGACTGCATCTTAGTTCTGAGTTCAGTAAATAAACTAAAGATGTTTCTTTTCACTGGTCATCTTCATTGAGATATACTTTTAAGTAAAATGCATTGGGTTTACATGCAGTTTGATGTATTTTTTTTTTCAACATCTTGCCAGGCACCAATTAACCCTAACAAGTCATACAAGTTTCCAGCACAGTAAGCAAACTTAAACATTCTACCATATCTGTTTCAGGGGACATAACAAAGGGCTGAATTTCCAAGGTGGAACCAAATTTAATAGCCTTAGGACCTGAAAGCCACTGCCCCAGTGTCAGAAAGAGACTAAACAGACAGAAAAAGAGGGTGGAAAGCTAGGTCAGGGCTGACCTTGCATGATCTGTTATTTTGGGAGAATTTGGCTGCTTTTGCATATTCATTAGTGAAAATACCCAGAAGATTTTGGATGGGGTCTTATACAGAGAAGGACATTATTATTTAATTCTCCCCTCATCTTCCATCTCCGTCTGTCTATTTCCCCCCTCGTGTCCTAGGTCCCCAGTCCTAGGTTCTTCTACTAAGAGCTCCCCTGATTGCATCCCCAGCTGCACAGACTATTTTTCTTCTTGTGGCACTTCATATATCATTGACCCACCCATTGTCTACTTCTCCCTTCTGATCTACTTTCTCTAGTGGAGAGGGGGATGGGAAGACAGCCCAGTAAGAGGCAAGGAAGCTGGAAGTCCTTTCTCGGACACGTCTTGCTCCTCAACATTCACCTCAAGGGCTGCTTCTGAGGAGCCAAGCCTTCTCAGAGGTAATGGCAGCTGTCCATGCCATAAAAAGTCCAAGAGCTCATCACAACAAAACTCTGCTGAAAAAAAAGATTAACCAGAATCTCTCTGATTTAAAAAATGTGGGTCAAACATTGAGTAGTCGATGCAAGTGTTTAAGGAAAACCACTTCTGATCCAGAGGCAGAGCACTTGACTTGTTTAACATCCTGCTATAATGTCAGAAAATAGACAGCGCTGAATTATATTCTAAAGGAATTACAAATATGCAATTAATAAATTTGTATTGTCATCATTTTATCTTGTGTTTATTCTAAATTTCTTTGTTGATTCCCCATCTCACGTGTATTGATATTGTTAGAATAAGCATAAGTGCCTTCTTTCATTCGTAAAGTATTCCTGATTAGACTATCAGTTATACATACCAGAAATTATAGTGAAATCACGATCTTAAGCCTTATTGTGATACTGCTGGCCATGACATTACATTCTATAATCACTTTAACACTTCACAATCTGTAACTGGCTGCTGTAAATATAGTCACATGAAAGTAGACACATCATTAAATTCATAATCTCTAGCCTTCTTACTCCATGCACGATTGATTGTGCTTATTTAATACCTGATAACTAGGTCCAATGGATACTATTGGCATATTATGAAAATTTGGAGATAGTTCAAAGAATAAAATTAAGTTACCCAAAATATCCAAGTCTTTAAAGTTAGATTTCCCATTCTCTTCTCTTATGATATAATGTCTTTATGGTGTGTGTGTATCTGCTGAGCGTTGAATCTGTGGCCTGACATGTGCTAAGCAGGCAGTGGCCTACTACTGCCCCAGCCTAGGTATTGTCCTCTTCATAGTAGAACTCGTTTTGTAGAAGTGACATAAACATTTCAAACGTACAAACAGAAAGAAGAAAAGAAATCATTAAGTTTCTAAATTGCACTACCTGCTAAAACTTTTCATGTTTAAACTGTTTAATTATCCCAACAAACCTAACAAAGGCTGTCAAATTATGTATCACATCTGGTACTCTGCTAGGCAAAAGGCTTGCCAGAAGTCACATAGCTTCTTAAGACTGAACTGAGATTTGATGTGTCTGGCTGTATGTTTTACAGCAAACATTGAAAACTATTATCATAAATAAGGATGGAAATTAGTCTCAGGAACTAGCTGTCACATTGATCTTCTTTGACTACATTAAAAAATAGGTAAATAGCTATGAATGAAACATTGAAGATTAGGATTGCCACTATTTAATTTTTAAAATTACCTCATATTGTTATTTATTTGGAACCTATAGAACAGTTTAAACCTAAGAGTCATGAAGAAATAGGTCAATACAAGCACACATTGTTTTGTTGATGGCAGGCCTCTATTAAAAAAGGACTTGGAGACATCTTTATCGCCCTACCGATCTCTTGCCTCTTCTATTCTTTGTGTGGTCCCCTCAGGAAGACAGCTTGATTTCTGTTGCAAACCTCATTTCTTTTTCTAAGGCTGGAGCACTTGAACCAGAGAATTTTTCTGAACTGATCTCAAAAGGTGCCATTAATTCCTGGGTACATGGCAATGATGTTCAGCTTCAAGGACAACAGGGACATGAAGGAACACTGCTGATTCCTCTTCTCTGGAACAAAATTTTACATTTCATCAATGGATGAAAATTTCTTCTGAATATCACATACCTTTTTTGATGAGCCTAAGAGAAAGTATACAGCGTATCTTTTTCCCCGTTTACTTTCGGTTTCAGTCTGAAAGGGTCTATATCTGACAATGAGAGAAGGGAGTTGACATCCTACAAGGGAGAATGAAAATAAACTGCATTTGCAAACCTCTGAAATCTACTACACTGTTCATTTGCTTTAGTACTATCCAGACAGGTATGTGCACAGATGAATAGAAATTTGTGTTTTTCTTTTAGCTGCTACATCAGCTTTGAGATCTGTATCTGCAATAATGACAACTATTACATTTCTCAGAGTTCACAGATGTCTAAGAAGGTGATAACTCGGGTGTAAACCAATGCCAAAGTGTCCACTGCCACTGGCATTTCTCAATTGATTCTGCTAGGCACAATCAAAAGAATAAAACAACCACGATTATGATAATAATAACTCTTGTACACAGCACTTTTTCTGGAGGCCTTCCAGTGTTACTTGGAACTGACGTGAAGACAGGATAAGATGTATTTGCATTTAAATTTATTTTAGTGGGAAAATCCTTCATGTTCTTTTTCTTATGTGTCTTTATTTTGAAAATAATATTTTGAGAAAACCAATTAAATGTTATTATTGAACTGATATGGAGATGTCTATTGTTTTTTTTTCCAGGAAGCATCCCAAATCTAGGCTTGCATGATGAATAAGGATGTTCTTCTAGTGAAGAATGCCACACTGCGTAAACGTGAAGTACGTGTTTCATACTTTCATTGTTCTTGGAAATAGTAATGATGCCAGTGAACTTTAGGGGGATGAAGTTTATCAGGCCCTGGAGTCTGAGCAGATCTCATTGTTCGGATCCAAATATAAGCTTGTAACCAGAAGTACGTGGAAAATCAGCACATACTTGTTGCGGCTCGGTGGTAAGGAACGGGAGCCAATGTGAGGATCCCTGGCTCTAACAAGTGATTAAAGAATTCAGAACTTTGGCTCTGCTGCGGGGTAGCTGGGTGCTACGTGGGACTCCAGAAGGAAACTTGCACAGAGAACATGATGGTTGTGAAGGAACCAAGAAAAGCACAGCTAGTGTGGCTGGGCGGAAAGGGGCAGAAGTAATGAAATCACTGGACATTCCACAGGATTCAAAAGCACGGGGAATTAGCTAGTAAAAACTGTTGTCTGCAGATCTTGGGCCTGCTTTTTATTTGTTTACTCTTTTCTTTTCCCCCGTGTGGTCAGCGACTGACCTACAACTAGGCTCAGTTTTGTGGATTCTGGCACTAGTGTCATCTGGCTTGGGAATTCCAATTAATTATTTCTGTTGCTATCTTAAAGCTATTCATTTATACTGGCTGCAGTTCAATTCTAGTGCCAGAATTTTGAGTGCCTAAAAATGTTGGAAAAGTTTTCTCTTTTTACACCATGACAGTATAAGCAAGTAGGTAGTACTGAAAGCAATTATGGGTTTCTGGCATTATTGGTCCTCTATTGGTACCGAGAAGAAAAGAGAATGCTTTGGAAACCCATCTTACCTGGGTGAGTTATGACATTTTGGTGTTCGTTTTTATATATTTCATTTTAATTGTTTTTTTTTTCTTTTTGGATAATGCAGCTATTTTACAAGGTACTCACAAAAGCATTATTGATTGACAGTTGTCTGTACATCTGTGAGTCAGATGGTTGCCGGAAGGCTACCTACACAATGATAAACAGTGAGACTCCTGGAGAGGTAGGACACTGGGATGCTTTAAGTCAGACTGGCCCTTATAGGCTCATAGATTTGAATTCTTTGTCAGTAGGAACTTAGGAGGTGTGGCCTTGTTGGGGAATGGGAGTCACTGGGAGTAGGCTCTTAGGTTTCAAAAGCCCACACCAGGCACA
This sequence comes from Alexandromys fortis, assembly GCF_014885135.2. Taxonomy (NCBI): domain Eukaryota; kingdom Metazoa; phylum Chordata; class Mammalia; order Rodentia; family Cricetidae; genus Alexandromys; species Alexandromys fortis. The sequence goes on along the minus strand of NW_026067983.1, from coordinate 2,088,583 downwards.
GCAATATCTCTCTCTCTCTGCCTGTCTGTCTGTCTGTCTGTCTTATAGTTGTCCTCTAACACGTTCCTGCCACACTATCAACGCTGCCTACCTATTGCTAAGCTCCCCACTATGGCAGTCATAAATTCACCCACTGAAGCAAGCACCCAGTTCGAGACTTTCCTATCTAAGTTGTCTTGCTCATGGTGTCTTTTCACAGCAACAGAAAAGTAACTAAGACAGACACAGGTGTGTTCTGAAGCAGCAGAAATGCTGACTTACCACATCAACAGACTTGACAAGTAGTTAGGACCTCACAAACAGTATAAAATGATTGTAAGAGAAATGCAAACCTAATGGTACAAAGTCGGGCTCATCAATCGTGGGAAATAGTTTGGACTTGCCTCTTTTCAAGAGTCTGGTGTATCCCTGTGCCATTCTCACTAGGGTGAGAAACTAGACAAAAGGGGGGACAGTTAGAAGTGATTTCACTATAATTGCTGGTATGTATAACTGACAGTCCAATCAGGAACACTTTACAAATGAAAGTTTAGCCAGAATTATGCTTAAGCTATTGAACAAACAGTATTGCAAATAATATGGTTTTCTGAGTGGTTATTTCATGACTGGGCAGCTGGAATGAACAAGCAACTCTTCCCCCAACATATTGGCTTGCGAATAATCAGTTCATCATACTTTAACTTATTTTTGGAGAATTTTATCCATGAGCACTGTATTTACATTGCTTCCACTGCTTCCTCCTCTCAGATTCCTCTACTCAAATTCCCTCCCAACTCTTCTTTCAGATTTGTGACTTCTTTAATTCTTATTGTAACACACAACTTAATGGCTCCATTTAGTGTTGCTTAAGTTAAGTGTACTTGTGTTTAGCTGATCACTTGGGATTGTATAACTGATTAGGAAATTCATCCCTGGAGAAAATGGATTCTTCCTATCTCCTTAGCTGTCGGTCTTCTGAAGCTCTCCTGCCGCTGGGACCTTGTATTATTTCCTTCATCCACCTAGCATCTCAAATGGTGGCATCACGAATCAGGCAACTATATTATTGAGTTTTTATATTTTAAATTATGGTGACTGTTTATTCATCAAAGGAACATAGACTTATGTTTGAATGAATCTTTTATTAAAAGGGATATTATTGTACCTTCACTTAGTGCCCTGAATTACATGTAATACACGAGTGTGTATTTATATAGACACATAGTGCATTTACATACGCACTTGTGTGTGTGTGTGTGTGTATGTGTGTGTGTGTGTGTCATGGTAACTCTTGGTTGTCAACTTGATTACACCTGGAATTAACTGAAACCCAAATGACTTGGCACAGCTTTGGGGGACTTTTTCTTAAAGCATTTTAAGTTGGACCCTGGAGCTGGGAAGATATATCTTTACTCAAGATCTTTGAGCTGCAAAAATCCACCATTATTCTGGCCATACTTTCTGCTGGCCTACATAAAGAACCTGCAAAAGGGAAGCCTGCCTGCTTCTTCTTGCTCTCCCCAGGAAGTCCACCCCTTCACTGGCATTAGCACCTACTTCTTGGGGATTCCAGCATATACTGATGACCAGCTAAGACATCCAAGCTCGTGAACTAAACAACTGCTGAATTCTTGGAACTTCGGTTGACAGACAGCCATTATTGGGCTAGCTGGACTACAGCTTGTGGGAATGCTAGTAAATCATGTGTGTGTGTAAATGTGTGTGCATTTATTCTATACGTTATTTCAACTAAAGAACCCTGAGTAATATTTTATTTTAATATTATACTTATAATATTAATATTATAAACTAATATAGTAAGTTTGATATTATTTAATATTTAGTTTCAATGATGTTGTGTTTCCTTGGGTCAATAATCCTCCTCCCAAGAACAACAAGCTTCCGCCAGAACTCATAATCTCTCTGGAAGAAATCTCAGTGCCAAACTTCAGAAATCTTTTTAAAGTTGTTGGTTAGGAAAATGCAAGAGAGTTCCCAAGACAATATAAGCTATTGCCATTGCCAGAAATGTAAGGTAAGTCTCTATTGCTGAAGACACCATGCCATTCAGACATGATTTCAGAAAGGTTTCAACTGAGTATGACCTGAAAGTCTCCTCCCTGAAGACCAGCTTTCTTAGTAAGAGAAAGTGATATGAAAGTTTCCAAGGGAGGGAAACAATAGTACCACCCAGCTGTGATTTATATTGTCATGTGAACCACAACAACAGTGAGCATGTCAAGATATCCATTAAAATGTAATAGAGGTTCTAATACCTTGACAGTTACCAAGAGCTGTCTAATTGTAAGACTCTCAGAACAGGAGGGAAATCTGATGAGAGAAACACTAGAAACTAATATGGGCTAACAAGATCATGGATCTTTTTTTTTGGGGGGGGGGATATACTTTTGTCACTTTGCTAAACCACTTTATTTCCTAACTGTATTCTAAATACTTATCCTTATACCCACAGGTAACCGTAGCTCTCACCCCTTCTCAAGGAAGCTTCTTTTGCATCAGACGGAGTCCAGTTCAAAAATCCACAGATGGCAAAATGCTGAAGCAGCTGGTCATATGGTACCCAGCTCCAGGGGATACATCTACAGCACAAGTCCCACACCTAAGTCTCAGGGAGCACCACAGGAGGTGGGGCAGAAATATTCTAAGAGGCAGAGGACCCAAAAAGTCTGCTATGAGATTGTGTCTCCTAGAAACAACAGAGAAACTACATCTAAAGTTTCTTGATACCTTGTATTTTAAAAATACTTATTACACATAACAAATGCAAATTTTATGCTTTATTTAATTGCCAGATTTATTTTCTATTTAATATAGGATATATATTAATAAATGATGGAATCAGTAATTTATCTTCAAAGGGAATTCAAAGAGCAGGGATGTGTGCAATGACAAATATTAAAATGAGTCTATAAAAGATGTTATTGGCTTTTTGATGAGGCATTGTAAATTCATTTGTATTTTATGAATAATAATTTATTGCTATCAATAGTTTTCTTTTTAACAAATTAAAGAATTAAAAAAAGCACAAAGACAATAAAAGGTCCAGATAAATAAAAACAGAGCATTACACAAGGCACCAACAAATCTTTCTGTCTATTCAACATATTTAACATTAATTTTGACAGCCTAGTCCCTTTGTGATCATAATAATCTCAAAGAATACTACTGGTAATAAACCAGGGCTGTGAGGTTGAGCTAGTTATTTACATAGGTGTGTCGGTGTTTGCCTTTGCCATGTGGGCTGCTAGGCTTTGTTTTCAGTTTCCTGAGTAACCAAGTCTACAGATGAGCATCTGCCTGGGTATTTTCATAAAGGCTCTCAGCTGACACATTTATTTCAAGTCTCTATTTTTCTATCCCCAGGCCATAAAGCCAAGTCCAAGAATCCCTTTCCATCAGATGTCATCATAAGGTGTAGCTCTCATACCAAATCCATACATCAGGCTGAATCATTAAGGGACTGAAGTACTATCAAATGGAATTTTTCTTAGTTGTGGGTTTTTTTTTTTTTTTTGAGTGTTTAAGTTCTTTGACTGCAGTAATTGATTTGGTAATCTTAGGTGTTAGGTTAGTTTTCCTGCAGAACTAGAAGCAGTGGCTCCATAATTAAAGTAATTATTTTCTTTACTAAGGCTTAGAAAACCACAAATATTTTTGAAATAAAGCAACTGTAACACTTCAAGGTATCAGAGGGCATATTCTTATTATACTTATGCAAATATCACCATAGAAACAAGAATATGCAAGATCTGTTCATTTTGAAAAGTAGCTGGCTGAATTGTGCCTCCTCTGCCAAAAACATCATGTCTATAAAGGAGACCTTTTTGGAAATAGGTATTTCACCATTGTAATAAACATGCCAAGATAAAAGATCTCCGATTTTAAGGTGGATGAGTGATTTATCTAATAAGTTGGGGAAGGCAATGTAAAGGAGACAGATATTGAAGTGGTGTCTGTTGCCTTGGAAATTCCGTGGATTGGCATAGACCATCAGAGACAAGGAAACAGGCATGAGCTAGCTCGTTCTTGTAAACGTTCAGAAAGAACCCATTGAGCTAGACCCTCCCTTGAGTTGGGGGCCTTTGATCATCAACTGCATTACTGATGTTTTAAGATAATCTGTTCAGGGCTGGAGAGATGGCTCAGAGGTTAAGAGCATTGCCTGCTCTTCCAAAGGTCCTGAGTTCGATTCCCAGAAACCACATGGTGGCTCACAACCATCTGTAATGGGGTCTGGTGTTCTCTTCTGACATACAGAATATTGCATACATAATAAATAAATATTAAAAAAAGATAATCTGTTCATGGAAATTTGTTGTGGTAACATTAGGCAGCTAATACATGTGGTCATTAAGACTCAAATACTATTTAAATAATTTACTTCTGTTTTTAAAACTTAAAAGCATCATAGAGAGTTGAAAAAGAGGAAGAAAGGCTTCTTGCCTTGACCAAAATGAAACCTGTCAAAGCTGCACTATTCCAAGTGATGATGACACATTGCCAGGGTTATTCCGTTCCACACAATGACATCTCATGTTACCAGACCCTGTGATGTGGGATTCCCATCTGTATGTTCTGAATATGTCTGATTACCATTGGTTAATAAAGAATCTAATTTGGATCTATTGCAGTACAGAATAGAGCAAGGTAGGAATTTCAAGCAGAGTTAGAGGAGAAAAGAAGGCAGGAGACACCACATAGCCACCAAAGGAGACAGAAGCCCAGGATTCTTACAGGTAAACTATGAGCTTTGTGGTAAAATACAAAATAATAGAAATGGGTTCATTCAAGATGTAAGAATCCCAAGCTAATAGGCCCAGCAGTGTTGTAATTAATATAGTTTCTGTATGATTATTTTGGGTCTGGGCTGCCAGAAAACAAACAAGCAGCCTCTGACTACAATCTTGAATTAATATCTTTTATTTAGATGTCCACTGATGTCTTCCAATTTGTGTATATATCTCAGCCCATCATAAGTAAGCAAACATTTTGAGGAATACAACTCATTTCACAGATCCTTTTTAGTTGTAGGTATTAATGGTTTCATGGTCAGGTTGTGGTGTTGTTAGTTGTTGTTATTGTTTCTGTTGAATTGGCACAATCTAAAAACACCTGGGATGGGAATCTCAGTGAAAAATTGTCTAGATCAGGTTTGCATGTGGGTATGTGTGTGTGATATTCCCTTGAGTATGTTAACTCAAGTGAGAGGCCCACACACTGTGGGCAGCACTGTTCCCTAGGCAGGAAGTCCTGAACTGTCGAAGATTGGAAAAAGCATTAGAATGCATGTATAAATACATCTCTCTCTCTCTCTGTCCTGTTCATAGAGACGATGTGAAAAGTGATTTGATTTTCCCATTGCCCTGACTTTCCCTAGGGGATGGACTATAATCTGAAACTCTGTGCTTAAAATAAACACTTTCTTCCCTTACATTGCTTCGGTCAGGGTGTTTCATCACAGCAACAGGAAGAGACACTAAGGCATATAGTTAACAAAATCTTCCTTCCAATTCTGTCCTGTGTAAGCTTTTGCACATTCTGCACAGACCGTGACTACTCAGTAGGACAGAGGGCTGGAGAGGAAAATCCATGTTTGTAATGACAGTAAGTTGTTATTTGTCTGTTTCGTTCACTCCTCACAAGGATTCGGGGGAACTTTGCAAAGCTGCACGACACGGGGAGGGCGATTTGCAACAGACTAGAAGAATCAGTTTAAGAATCTAGCTTCCATCTAATAATCCATCTAATAAAGACATTCCAAATTTCTGTACATTACAGTAATGCACGGCACAGTCACTCTTTCTGCTAAAATCATTTTAAAGGTTGGACATCATCTTCCAGACCTTGGTGGAGTTCAGTGGTGAAGTACTTCTTTCATTTGCCAGGCCTTGTGTCTGATACCAAACCCAATAAGACAAAAAAAATTAAAAAAAAAATTAAAAAAATGAATTTTTCTCTTAATAGGCGTGTGGCTAACCATGTCTACTCTAAAATAAATCAATCGATGATTATAACTTGAAGTGCTACAACTTTTTAGTGTTACAAGTAACCCACGAAGCTATGCACTCTGAGCTCTTCAGTAATGGCCAAAGTGTAGAGCCAAAGTTCCTGAGAAAGCTGCTGTAGAACAAGCCCACTCCTTCTCCTTAAAGAGCAGAAATGCACACGTCATCCTTCAGTATCACCACCACTGCTTGCTGAGACTCAACCACGGTGCTCATGACAACAAAATCAATGAGTTTACTTCTAAAGCCAGGAAAGAAACACAGTTCTGCTGTGCAAACTCCTTCAGCTAATAGCCATTAAGGATCCAACCCACTTGGGCATGGTCTCTTAACTACAAATGCGCCTGTAAAGCTTGCACATGCTCTCCCTTGCTGGATGTGGTTCCTGTTCTCCATTCATGCATAGGACTGTGATCTGTGAGTCTATCCCTGGATAAAAATACCCTTTATTATACTCAATTCTGAGCTAGTGTGGGATTACTTTATAGCGTCCATCTTCACAGTTCTTGAAATATAATTTTGAATTTATATGTGAACAACCTCTTAGAGAACACACAGGAAATCTGATAGAAAAAAATATCCCAGGAAGATGAGAAGGAGTAGACACAAAGAACACATGTTCTACGGAAGGACACATGTTCTATGAATTAACAAAACTTCATTAAAACCCTAAGTTATCACACAGAGGAACCTAATATTCACCTAGAGACAGGCTCCCTGTATGAATGTAGCCAGAAAACTCCAGCAAGAGCACAGGAAGGGGGGCTGTCAGTGTTGGTGCCAAAGCAAATAGTCTTTAGTTCAATAGGCGTTCGGTAGACTCACTAATGAGCAGCAAGCTCTGTACTGTCTCTCTCTTCCTGAGAGGTGGAGGAACCGGTTCTTATCTGGAAACCCACTAACCGTCTAATGAGGATGGAGCTGAATGAATCTCCCCACTGTAGAGACAATTACTTATTTATGGTACTTTCTTGATCTCTTCAGGCAGGCACAATGAAAGTGCCCTGAATCCAGTAGTTTATAATAAAAGATACTTCTTTTCACAGATCCCGAAGGCCTGGGAAATCCAAGTTTAAGGCAGGGGCAGTTCTACTTCCTTGAGGACTATTTGAGCTCAGAGCTGAAGTCTTCTTGCTAAGGCCTCACAAGAAGGAAAGCTGTCTCTGAGGCCTCTCATAATGGCACCAGAAAAGTGCACTGGCAAGCCATTATGAGGTAGTCATGTGCCATCTCTTCATGTCTTCCCTGGTGACCTTATGCTTCAGGGAGTGGGGTGAGGTACAGAGACACAGAGATAGAGAATTAAAACATTTAAGTTCTCTCTACCTCTCCTTCTCTCTCTCCCTCTCCCTTCCCCCCTCTCTCTCTCTCTCTCACACACACACACGTGCATGCCAGAATGCCAATTGCAAAAGTCAGAAAACAACTTTGAGTAGTTGGTCCACTCCTTCTACCATGTGTGTCCCAGAAACAGAACTTGCAAACACCAGGCACGACTCCACATGCCTTTTCCCACTGAACCATCTTATTAGAACAGAACTATTCATCATTCAGACCAGGGTAGCTCAGTAAGGTCCTCTTCAAAGTACTATAATTTGCATCTTACTAGAGGATATAATAGTTCAGAATATCATGCAATCAGAATTTGTGTAACGGAAGATAGAGGGGATGGAAATGTTTGTGTCTGGGAGGAAACAAGAACACAAAAGAAAACACAAGAGTGAGTCATAAATGATGAAGTCAAAGAAGAAAAGAGGACATGAGGGACATTGGGTAGAACGGATAACAGGATAATGGATAACTGTAGTGGGAAGAATGTTCTTGGTACACTGAAAAAATAGTCAGTGAGAGGAGGCAAGTGTTAGTTGCAATGCTCTTCTCTAACCTGAACATGAAATAACGGCAATTGAATGGGGCCATAGCAGTGAAGGTGATTCATAGTAAGGATCTGGGGTTAGTTAGAAAGTCAGCAGTCTTTTTCAAAAACTCAGAATAGGTGTGTCATTGTGTTTAAAATGGTTCAATTTTTAAAATTCCTATGGGATTTGGCTCAAAATCAGAAAACATAAAATTGCCCTTTAACTTTAATAAGATAGAACAGAGGAGTCTCTTGATAGATAAGTAATAAAAAATCAGATTTGAAGTTTTGAATATTGTTTGAATATTAAGTTTGGGACTGGAATGTTTGCCAGGTATATCATCACTATTTGCTGAAAACATATAACTTGTTCATTTGACTTTAAATTTTTTTTTATTTTTTACATCATTTTGTCATTTCATTTCCTCTTTACATTTACATATATACCCCCACCTTAACTCTCTTTGAACGCAGGGTCTCATTTTTTATTAATTATTTTTTTTCTCTCTCTCTCTCACAGAGAGAGAGAGAGAGAGAGAGAGAGAGAGAGAGAGAGAGAGAGAGAAAGAGAAAGAGAGAGAGAGAGAGCGCGCTAACCTGCTCAGCATTTGTATGTATGTGTTTTCAGGGCTGATGATTTGATATTACAGTGGCATACATACCTTGACAGTAACCAGCAAATCTCAAATTGAACTTAAAATTAAATAAGCAAAAAGAAAAATCATGCCTGATACTAGAAACGCCAAATAGCCAGAGTTACAAAGTCAGGACTCTAGGAGAATTTACAACCACCACTTTACTAAACCACCATAATCTCTTAACTATATTATGAATATTTGATTACAATGTATAGTCCTTATCCTTTACCTTTACTTTCCAACAGATGAAGATCATTACAGAAAACCATAGACAATCAAAACACAAAGTTGTGAATTCCAGTGCCAACCAATATATACGCAACACAACTCCTGAGCTTTGGGGATCATTAAGGAAGAGGGAGCAGGAAAAAATGTAAGAAAATTTAAAGGAACAGGGAGTTTGTTTATTTTATTTTGATAGGGATTCCACTGAGTTTGACTCCAATCTCAAAGGAAATGTTAGAGTCATTTGAGAAATGTTAGCAACTGTTAAGGACTCTTGGAGTTGAACTGGATGTGTTCTTCATTCTAAGGTAGGCGTGGACCTTTGAGGTCAGGGGTGGGTGTGTAGATGAGACACATCCTCTAAACACAGAGCTTGTTTGTTTAACATCCTGTGCGACTCCTGGGAAACAGTGGGAACTGAATACCTGGTGTCTAGTTAGGGACAGTAAGGTCACTGGATGTGAGGCTTTGAAAGGGATGCTGAGATCTTAGCCCCTACGTCTTTCACTCTTTGCCTCATTGCTGCCATGGCATGAGAGTTTTCCTCAGTCTTCTGTTCCCCTCTAAGTTGTAACACATCAACAGGGGCCCATAACAATGAACTCTGAAACCATGAGTCAAAATGGCATGTGTGTGTGTGTGCGTGTGTGTGTGTGTGTGCATGCTTGTGTGTGTGATCGTATGGCACATCTTCCGCCCCACCATCAACAGATGGCTTATAGTCAGCCACAGGTATGTTAAAGAACTCAGAGTACCCACAACAAAAGGAAAGGATACATATATGAGCGATATCATTGTGCAGAAGGTATTTAAATGCATTGCAGTGGAGGAATGGATGTAAGTGGAGAAAGAAAACAAGTAAGTATAAATACTGAGCACAAGAAGACTTCAATGCTTAGAGACTGCAGAGTCAATCATATAGAAGTCAAAAGAACCTTGAAAGGGCAGCCAGAAGAAAAATGAGAGTCTGAAAAAAGATGTTCTAGGCCATTATACAAGTAATATGTGAAGCTCAAAGATCAACAAAAACAGCAAATATAATAAAGAAATACTGGAGAAAAAATAAAATAAAAAATGAATTACTGTGTAGTGAAATGAAAGCAATGATCTCTTAAGACAGCACACTCAGTGGAAGAAGTCTATGGTAACACGCCTGTAGACAAATGTAATACTTCTAAATCCTATGTAAGGGAAAGTATAAAGAAATACACAGTTGAACTTTTTAGATATATATACACTTGTTTGTGTGGTTATTTACATTTGTAAATATAGGCATATTTAGTATTTATATACATTTATAGAAAAAATATGAAAGTAAAACCTACCATGGTACTAACAGTCTTTTTCTTGAGCAAAGCACCTTAAACTATTTACTTTCTCTGTTTCCACACTATTTTTTAAAAAGCACATGGTACTGTTTCTCTTACAGTGACAAAAGATCCATATAGCAATATATAAGAAACAAGTACAGAATGAGATAACCAGACAATGCATTTGCTGTGAAAATATCTGTAGAAGAGTTAGGTGGAGGTTTATTTTTAGCTCCTCTTATTTTAGGAAATACTTTAGAAGTGGTAACGCATTGTGTTTAATCACTTGGAGGAATTCGGAGTACTCTCTTCTGATAGTGTGAGTGCCTTTTAGTGGGGGCTTCTTCCACTCGAGAATAAAAACCTGATTTCAATTGCTCCTAATGGCCTAAAAACAAGACGCCAAATTCAAAGCTAATGAGACTATGCAATAGAAAGTTGTTTGAATCCTTTCCTTTACAACGCCACTTTTGCAAAGATAATTTATAGATTAGTAAGGTTTGTCGTTTGCACATGGTAACGGTGGTCTTCCTCGGCTAGGCCTCAGTTTACTAAAAGTTCCCTTACATACGATCATAACGAAGAGGCACATGTATCTCATTTCCAAAACGAAAATAAAAATCTGCGCCATGCTGGATTGTTTAAAAGAAGTAATATAGTGGCGGATTTCTTCTGGTTATTTAGTTGGAATAGTGCGCCTAAACTGCTGAGCATGGAGTCCCATAAAGCTTGATCTGCTCTGTGGAAGGAAAGCACTCCCAGTGTAATTCAGGCCAGGCCTGTTTGCTTTGAAGCAACAAAGAAAAAAGAAACGTGAGTTGTTCCTGGCCTTCTCCTGAGCAGAACGCTTAAGACTTTTCTGGGAGCCACTGTGACTTTGACTGCATCCTGAGCTGATGGGTGAATGAGGGAAAGAACCAATAAAAGAAAACAGTAGTTTATCTTTATCTTTATAGAATGTAAACAAAAAAACCCAAATGGATTGCAAACTAAATACACTCTGCGTTTACGAGGACAGCTTACTTTCAGAGCTACAGCAGCTTCAGATGTGTGCTGTCGTTTGTATGTCAAGAGTCATTGCGCTGCATCACCACCTAACATCTAATATATTATAAAGAAAATGTATTTACATATTTTCTTGATAATAAACAATATAAATGGTACTTTAGTTTACAATGGTAGTTGTTACTTAGTCTTCTCTTGCAAGAATTATCCTTTATCACTTAGCATTAACTCTTAAAATGTGTCACCTTCTAAAATATCCATAATCTGAGCATCAGAAGTTAATACACTTAAAGTCATCTTAAATGTGAAAGGACTGCATTAAATGGGAAAGGACCAGCAGTTCTACTAAAATGAAGAGGATGTAAACATAAAATTTTCAGGAATATACAAGTACATACTCTACCAGAGATGTGTTTAAAATTTTAATATACAAAGTGGTAATTAAAAGACTGGAAAATTAGACATTTCATAACAATCAGTAACCTGATAAATTTACTAATTTATAGTAAATTAAATTATATTGATATCAAAATAAACCAAAATACAAGCATTACTAAACACAAACTAACAGTCAAATAGTGATCACAGTGTAAAATGCTAATTTTTAAAGTTTTAAATTATAAATGAAGAAGATTTCAAAGCTAAAAGATCTTCTAGATATAGAGTAGTAAAAGATCTTTGGTAGATTCGAATATTCCTTTCTTAGTTTAAAATGATTCGCTTGTCTTAGTTTAAAATGATGGGGGAAAGTCTTATAGACTTTCCTTAAAAAAATAGCAAACCATCACTCATTTATTAAAGCCCTGAACCTGAAAGTTTGATTTCAGGGTGCAGCCTGGTTGTGTTCTGGGTTCTCTTCCATGTTACAGACTAGTGACTTCCTGCATGCTCACGTGGTATAAAGAGAGCTACTTAGCTGTCCAGGGATCCTCTTATAAGGGCACTAATATGTTCACGACAGCTCTACCCTCAGGAACAAATTACCTTTTAAAGACATCTACTTGTTAATGCCAGCACATAGGAATCATGACTGCCACACACAGTTTTTAAAGGGAATATGGATGTTTAGTGGGTTGTAACTACGTGTCTACTTCACATTTATAGATCTAGAAATTTCAAAATAGAGCTATATTTTTTTCAAGGGCGTGCAAAACATTTATTGAGAAAAATAACACATTGTGACAAAATTCCCTCAAAATTTCTGTATAAATTAATATAAAATGGGATATATGCCTGACAATATGATGAAAAGGAATTTAATATCAACAATCAAATATATATACATAACTCAATTATAATGCCAAACAATAATCATTAAAAATGTAATTTAAACCAATTAAATATCAGTGTTATTTACAATAGCACAAAGTTACTAGAAATAAATATACAGGGCCTCTTTGCAGGAAACCACAACCCGCTGATGAAATTAAACAGTACCTAACATGGGTGGAAAGATGTTTGTTCTTCTCTAAATTTATTTACATATTCAACACAAGTTCAATCACAACTTCTGCAAGATTTTCTATGCACTTAAAACTTTTGTACATTCTTTTATTAAAATATAAAATGCTAGCATAGCCAAAGGAATCTTGGTAATGTCAAGCAAGCTTGAGGGAGAAAAAGAAACTACAAACAATGAAGAATGGGCTCAGTGCTGTGCATGGTGGCATGAACCTGTAACACAACACGGCACTTGGGAGACAGGGGCAAGATTGCCACGAACTCAAGGCTGGTCTCGTCAACCTTGGGAATTCTAGGTTACATGTAGACGACATAGCAAGATTATATTTTTTTTAAAAAATTTTAGCTTTAAGATTATAATTACAATGTATCTTTCTTTACTTTCCTCCCCTGCCAAATTTTCCCATCTACCCCTGATGTGGGATTCCTCTTTTATGCTGTGAATATGTTTCATTACCACTGGTTAATAAAGAAACTGCTTTGGCCTATGGCAGGGCAGAATTGAGCTAGGCAGGAAAACTAATCTGAATGCAGGGAGAAAGAAGGCAGAGTCATGCAGGTGCCACGTAGCTGCCAAAGGAGAAAGAAGCCAGAACTTTACCAGTAAGGCACAGCCTTGTGGCAATACACAGATTAATAAAAATGGGTTAATTTAAGATGTAAGAACTAGCTAGGGATACGCCTAAACCATTGGCCAAACAATGTTGTCATTAATATAGTTTCTGCGTGATTATTAGGGTCTGGGCGGCTGGAAAACAAGTGTGCAACCTCTGTTTACATACCCCTTCACCGCCTTCAAATGTGTGTTCTCTTTTTTCCCTACTTGTTATTGCACGCATATAGACATACACACATACATATGTATTTCTAAATATAAACTGTTCAGTCCCTATAATGCTACTTGTATGTATGTTCTCAGGGCTGACCATTTGTCATGAAGGTAAAAGATACTTCTAAAAGGCACACCGTGGTTCTCCGTTGTATCTTTCCTGTCGCCTGAAGATCATTCCTCGCTGTGAGATCAGGTGGGTGATCGGAAGAGGCCTCTGTGGAATGTGGCCAGTAAGGGAACCAGGAACGCATTCTACCCCAGGAGAGAGAAGGGAAAATGTGAAGTCAGGAAAGAGGTCATTAAAAAGAAACGGCCATGATACAAGGAAGGCATTGCTATGAATTGGGGAGAAGCAAAATTGTTGTCAGAATCTAAGGCAGTCCTGGTGGTGAAGCGCTGAGGGCGCACATGTGGGTAATTACACACCCTGGTCTCTCAAACCTTTTTCCTTCATGTGTGACAGCAAAGAGTAACAACTTAATAAGTATTTTCATTTTAGTTTTTAAAGCAGCTTATAGGTCTTTGTTCTTTTATCGTGTAGTTTTGCTTATATACTCTTTCTTTATTGTGAAGATTACTTTTCTTTTACACCCTGACCACTGTTCCACAGTTTCTCCTCCCTTCTCTTCTTCCAGCCCACTCCCCTATTTTTCCTCTGCCTTCCTCCCCATCTCTTCACTCCTCCTCCATCTCTATTCAGCAAAGGCCAGGCATTCCATGGACGCTGACACAACGTGCCGTATTAAGTTGCTGTAAGACTAAGCGCCTCAACTTCTCTTAAGGCTGGACAAGGCAGCTCGGTATGAGGGACAGGGTCCCAAAAGCCAATAAAGGAATCACTGACAGCCCCTGCTCCCACTGTTAGGAGTCCCATAAGAAAACCAAGCTACACAATTGTAACACACATGCAAAGTGCCTAGGTCAGTTCCATGCAGGCTCCCTGGTTTCAGGTTCTGTGAGCTCCTATGAGTTCTATGATTCCGTGGGACTTCTTCTGATGCTCTTGACTCCTGCTGCTCCTAAAATACTCCTCCCTCACTTCAGCAGGATTCCCCGAGTTTGGTCTAATGTTTGACAGTAAGTCTCTGGATCTATTTCCACCAGCTGCTAGATGAAGCCTCTCTGATGACTATTGGGCTAGGCACCAATCTATAAGTACAGCAGAATGTTGTTGAACATTGTTACACTGATTTATTTTTTACCTCCATCCAAGTTTGGTTCTATCTCTGAGTCCTGGCACTCTAGGGAGTGTCAAGATTGGACTCATTCTCTTGGCATGGGTCTCAGGCTGAACCAGTCATTCGCTGGCCACTCCCCCAGTCTCTGTGTCAACTTACCCCAGAATATCTCATAAACAGTACAGACCATAAGTTAAAGATTATATGGCTAGGTCTACACCCTGCGCTGGAAGTCTTAACCTGTTATAGGAGTCCAGGCCAGACATTCTTTTTTGTTAGGAGTTTTAGGTGAAATCGTGCATGCTGGTTCCTGGGAGTTTCTCTTGCTCCAGGATTCTACATTACCCTGAAATGACCCACTTTCCAGTTGGCTCTTTCTGTATTCTTCCTTCACCACACCCATACCTGAGACCTCATGATCCCATCCCCACCACACCCCTGTAAGTTCACCCAGGAAATCTTTTCTGTTTCCCTTCCTAGAGAGATCTGGACTTCCCTGCATGAACTCTCCTTGTTACTTGATCTCTCTGGGTCTGCAGATCGCAGCATGGTTATCCTTTATTTTACAGCTAATATCCATTTATGATTGCATCCATACTACCCTTCCCCTATAATCAGATTGATGACTACATGAATTGCCATCAGAAATCTTAGGGAAATCAGTTTTCCCCAGTAATCACATGGGCAAATGTAGTGATAAGAGTGGCAGGGCTGCTTAAATTCTCTCTCTCTCCTTTTTAAGCCCTCTCAGGTTTTACGTGGATTTAGTCCATCACGTCGGGCGCCACACTGTGGAGATAGGGGTGGCTGGGCTGCTTCCCCGGCACCCAGCCGCCCACATGGCCAGCTTATGCCCAAAATAATTACACGGAAACTGTATTCTTTTAAACACTGTCTGGCCCGGCTAGTTCCAGCCTCTTATTGGCTAGCTCTTACATATCGATCTAACCCATTTCTAATAATCTGTGTAGCCCACGAGGTGGCTTACCAGAGAAGATCATAGCCTGCGTCTGTCTGGAGTGGGAGAATCATGGCGAATCCTCTACTAAGCTTCTTTTTCCCAGCATTCTGTTCTGTTTACTCCACCCACCTAAGGGTTGGCCTATCAAGGGGCCTAGGCAGTTTCTTTATTAATAAGAAATCACTCCCACATCAGGCAAATTTCTTCCCAAGCGCATACAGCTTTAAAAACAAGTGTACTTTTTGTCTTAAAACAAAATTTGAGGTGAGCTTCATTAATGTGTGTCATAACAGAGGAAACAGTGTTATGAGCAGAGTGGATTAGAAGGAAAACGTCTATGCTCTTTCCACTGATTTGTACAGGCCTTGTTCATAGTATTTATACAGAACAGTTAGTTACCTCATGGGACCCATGATTCATCCTGTGTCATGCACTGATGCCCTGCTAAGGGCTCAGGTTACAAAGATGAATCTCACAGTCCATCTAACCTCAAGTAGGATGATCAGAATGACTTAGTAAAGTTTACTGGGGCCATTTTCATTCAAGCACTATTCAGACTTCAAGGTGTTGTGTTTTCTACATTATAATTTATAATTTATAAATTCACTGCTATGTATCCCATCAAAACAGAGTGATTAGGAGTAAGTGAGATAGCTCAGGAGTATCTTGCTGCCCAGGTGATAACCTGACTTTGATCTTTGCATCCCTTATGGTAGGTAGAGGGAGAGAACTGACGCCTGAAAGTTGTCTACTGTGTCCATATGCATGCCTTGGCATTCTCTTTCCCTCCCTCCCTTCCTTCTTTCCTCACTCCCTCTTTCCCTTCCTCCCTCATGCTCTCCCTCCCTCCCACCTCCTCTGTCCCTTCTCTTTCTTACTCATGTGTATGCATGTCTCGTCAAATATCATCAAATAAATGTATAAAATAAAAATAAATCCATTTGTTAAAGGACTTTCACAGACTTCTAATTCACCACTCATGTAATCCCTTCAGTACTTAAATGGTACTTGGTATTCTAACTCTCCAACCCTCTGAATGCATCCCTTTTTGTTAAACCCCAGAAAGGAAACATTTATTTTGGTCTCTATTTAGCTGTCCAAATTGAGACTATATAGTCAGCTATGAGAAACAAAAAAATCCTATTACATTTCCACCAGACTTAACACCACAGAACAGTGTGTTCCTTTTGGTTTTTGTCTGTTTGCTTAATTTTCACCATCCTCGATGTTGAAGGTGTCAAGAGGAAGCAGGCTCATCGGTATAGACATGGAAAAGTTACCTTAAAATAATTCGAGGTTCACTTCTTTGGAATAATATTTTTAATCTCATAAAATGTTGCTCATATTTTACTGTGAAATTGAAACAATTTGAATTATGTTGACATGATGATATTACAAAGAATATCATTTACTTATGACATTTATTTTCCAATATATTTGAAAGTTGAAAATTGAAAGGCTTAATTCTCTGTTTTGAAGTTACAGGAAGAGAAGAAATTTTCATTAAGTAGTATTTTTAATCTTAGCTGGACATACCACAAATCACAATTTTAACCTGGAAAAAAGTAAAGAATATTGATATTTTATATGCAGTTTTGGTAAAGTTTTAGAGTACTGCAAAAATAGTGAGCTGTAGAGACTCAAAGAAGCAGGCTGATAACTCTCAGGAGAAACTCTTACTAAGTGTTGGAAGGCGATTAATACCTTAATTTTGTCTGATTTTATGTAAAATGTGATCAACAATTAGGATCCAAATTGAATAGATGTAAGACTATATATTTAATCATAAAATCGCAAATAATGAGAATAATATCACAGAAAGATTTAAATAATATTCAGCATGAAAAGTAGTGGCTGTTCCTATCATAACACTTAACAGAAAATGACTATGTGTTTAAATACTTATGGAATTTTTAAGCTGGCCTGAAGGGGAAACTGAACAAAAGAGAATTCACTTTGCAGTCCTAATTTCTCCTCTAATTAAATATATGACCTTGGACACTAGAGCTTTAGAATGAGACAAGGAGAATGTAACAATTGGTGGCACCCTCTTCCTTCTCACAGGAAACAGGACTCATTGCCTCCTGAAGCAGTTATTACTTCTGTTTCTGATAAATTGCCTCAAGTTCCTTCAGGGTAAAGTGATAAACACATGTGGTGTATTTAATCATCCCCTGGTGACAAATAGTTAACTTGAAGGAGCCTAACAGACATGACATATCCTGGGAATGGCGCACTGTGACTTTGAACGTAAGATTCATCAGAATCCCACCCTATGGAATGATTGTTACAGCCAATTTAATTGCGTTAAATCTTCATCCTGGCTCAGTGCTGGATAATAGGCTAACTTTCCCAGGGGAAATTATCAGTGCGCTCTCTCTCTCTGTCTCTCTCTCTCTCTGTGTGTGTGTGTGTGTGTGTGTGTGTGTGTGTGTGTGTGTTCTCAGATGATGTGTATTCATCCTTTTTGCTTCTGTTTATGGGATACTCAATGTTTGGTCAGACCCTTTAGTACGATGACTTACTGAGAATCTAAGATCCCCATGCTGAGCAGTAAATTCTGCCACTGGTGTAATTTAGCATCTGCCTCATGAAATTTCCTCATTTTAGTTCACTGCAGAGTGCCCAAAAGAACAAAACACATCAACAAGTTTGCCGGCTGAATGTCTGATCTGTGTGAACTTGCTATTAAGCATTTCCATGGCAGCATTTATAAGAGATTTCCCTTAGTTAACATATTAAATGCTACCAAGTTTCTGGAAGTTATAGCTGTCTACCCAAAGGATACCAATAATTGTGAAATCTGTTAATGTAAGTTTGCAACAACAACCCTCTCTGGTTCTAATTTTATGTTATCTCCAAATAGCTTGTATTAATTTTCAAGGAGGATATAAAATTTTAAGTAGACCTGGTGAACACATGACCCTTGCTGACTCCACAGATCCCTTGGGAAATCTTCTTTATAGTGAGCTGACACCAACTTCTTAAAAGTTTCATGCATTTTCTCAGTGTTTGCCCTCCAGGTCAAATATATATGCTGCCTACAACCTAATTCCTCATAGACAAGGCTAAGTTTTTAATATGAGCTTTAAGTGGGAGAGCTAGGACATGACTCCTTCTCGCCACTTGGTCCCCATTTCACTTAAAAAAACACTGTAATTCAGTCCCATCCACTTCACAGGCCCCTTCTCCAAGTTGTGGGAAACCCTGGAGACCTAACAGAAGTTGGACCATTCAGGCTTTGCTCGCCTATTCTCAGTTAATAGTTGTTCCTTTTGATCTATTCATCATTCAGTGCTAACTGATCTCTTGAAGAATGACACTCTTGTGCCAAACAAAGACCCTGGAGTTTGTACTGGGGTCCACAGCCTTAGCAAGTAAGAAAGGGTGTCTAGCCATTCCAGGATGCTACTCAAACAAGCTTGACCCTTCTGAGACAGTATTTTAGAAATCCCTATAATCAACAGGGTCAAATCAAGGACTTTCCTCCACTGCCAGGGAGGTAGCCTCCACTCAAGACAGTTCTGCCTCCCCTCCAAGAAAAAAATATTCTAGCCTTAGATACAGGGTGCAAGCTATGACCTTCATCGTAAATTATTGGTTCATGCGGTGCCCAACAGTCTTCATGAATGCTCACCACAATCATGTTTTGATTTTTGCAAATCAAAACAGATTATTCTGGCTGTACTAATATTTGTGGAACTAGAACCAAACAATATACATCATTTGTTCAGTTAAACTTTCTCATCTCAATAACATGCTATTGGTAATCAACTCTGCTGTTTGTATCAGGAGTTAATTCTTTTATAATACATCTACAGTGATATTTAGATATATGCATATTATTCTTTTGGCCATATTAATGAATAATTAGATTATCACATCTTCATTTGAAGTGAGGTACACACTAGTACAATGCCACTCGTATCTGTTACTGTCAACTTGTCCACATTTTACCCTTCTATTGGTTATATATAGTAACACTCAGTTATATTTAAAATCCTAATTTATATGTAAACCTTTGTGTTGTATAGTATTATATTGTTAATAACTCTTATAGAATCCATACATATAAACACAATAAAGTTGCAGGATATAAAACCAACATTAAAAGCCAAAAACAGTAGCTTCATATACATTCCAACAAGAAATTAGGGTAAATATACTGTTCAAAATGATTACAAAATAGTAAATACCTAAGAAGAAACCTAACTAAAGAAGAAAACTACATCCACAATGAAAACTTCATCACGTTGAAAAAGTCATTCAAAGAAGGTAATAAATGATGGAAAGTTCTCCTGTTTTCCTCTGTTGACATATGAATTCTTGGATTGTTTTTCTGGATCTATGAGAGGTGACATCAGAATTTTTATGGGCATTACAATACATATGCAATTAATTTTAATAGTTAACCAATTTTAGTATTATTAATTCAATACAGGATCATGGAAACTCTTTCTATTGTCTACCTTGATACAACTCTGTCATAATGGCTACCATCAGCAAAACTACAAATACTGGAGAGATGTGGGGAGAAAGAATCCTTTCCTCACTGTTGATGGGGAGCAGGGTTTGAGTGAGAATTGTCCCATAGGCTCACAGGTTTGAATGCTTGCTCTTCAGTCAGTCAAACTGTTTGGGAAGGATTAGGTGGTGGGTCTTGTTGGAAGTGGTATGCTACTCTGAGGTTCTGAAAACCAGGCAACTCCCACTTAGCTTTTCCTGCCTCTTGCTTTGGATCAAGATGTGAACTCACACCTAAACATAATGACGGACAGCAAGCCTGAGTGTTCTGATACTCACTGTTCTCCCAGAACTGGCTTCTACTCACTTGCCAGAAGGCTGCCTCATACACATCTGTGTAGACCGATGGGCCAGCCATCCATCAACCCTTATTCCTGCTTACAATTTCCTATCCATGCTCTGCATAGAGATGTAAATCTGGTGTACAAACTAGAGTTAAGCAGAAGACGATATGAGAAGTTCTAGGATGGTAATTGCCTCGTGGCCCAGAGGGAGAAATGTTGGCTTCTGAGATGTCTTTGACTTTCATGCGGTCTTCACTCTGGGAGACACGTGGCCATTCACTCAGACACTTCCTGCACTAATCTAAGCACACCACTGTGTGTGCAATGAGACGTCATTTCATCTGCTGCTGCAGCTCTGTCTCACCACCTGTCTCAACAATATCAGTCCCTGGCAGTGTCAACAGCCAGTTGGTCAGTGTGGTCAGTCCCTAAGGAGAGCATCCTTTTCCCAGCCAGCTCAGCCTTTCTCCAGTACGTAGCCGAGAGGAGGGCAATGTTTCCACGAGGAAGTGGGAAGAGATAACTGTAATAGCAGTAACTCTAAAAGCACAGAAACGAATGTTGTCTTATCTCAGAGAACATTTTATGGCTAATCTCTACTTATATGTATTTGTAAGATAAGCAAAAATAAAAAAGACCAAAAGGAGAAAGTCAGTATGTTGAATAGAAACACACACACAAGCAACTCTGAAAGCATTTCTATTACATATAAAATCTTTGCTAATAGTAGTTCATTTTACTGAACGCCATTCTAGGATTTTGTACAATGTTCACATTCATTCTTCACAAGCCAGAACCGTCTCCATTATACAGATGTAGAAACTGAGGCACAGAAATATTATGTTAAAAAGATGCTTCAGTTCACTTGCTCGGGAAGTGCTCAGGCAACATTCAGATCCAGAGCGTCTGGCCAAGGAGTCTATGGTGGGGCCAGCCGGCTACACTGGGTAGGTCTACTATGTGTTAGGCAGTTTATGGGGTGTTTTATATAGATTAGCTAATTCAGACTGGGACATAGGTATAATTATCTCTGCTTGACAGATGAGAAAACAGAGGCTGACTAATTTGCCAAAATTATAAAGCTAGTAAGTGGTTGAGCTGAATTTTAGTAACTTGCCAAAGTCAAATAGCTAGTAAGTGAGAAAGCTCAGCTTCAAACTTGATTAAATTGGGTTTGGGACACACTGCCCAGGAAAGCAATATGTAATATTTTAAGTATGCTTATTTTTTTTATAATTTTAACTTATGCATGAGGTATAAAGATTCAAGTATCTGGACATTTCTCTTCCATGGCATGCCTCAGCTCTTAACAATGCCTGATAAATGAGCCATCGCTGTACCACTCCGTACACGGGGGACCAGTGATGGGATTTCCAGCACCGCAGCTGAAACCCAACCAGGGCTTTGAGAGGTGACTTACAATTGGCTTTGGCTGCATTTGATTTTTTTCCCTGGGATGAAAAACCTTCTTAGACAAAGAGGGCAATCTTTCCATTAAGTAGAAAACACTTCATTTCTGTATAAATCTGTGGATAAGCTAGCTTAGTGATTTTTTTTTTCATGTTTCCCTGTGAATGCAATAAAATATGAAGAAAATAATATCAGCAGCAAATCATCCGACAGGCATTCCTCAGAACATTCCAGAGCTGGAGCACACAGAGAGGCATGGAAAAATGACTGCCTGGGCACTCCAGCTTAGAAGACTGAATTTTCCTATTGAGCCTCTACTGTGAGCAGAGGCGCAGTGTACATGTTGCATTTTCTAGGTAGCAGAGAATGAAGCATGTGCTTTTTTCCTGTAAGGGGGGTGAATACTGGAACTTTTCTGGAGGGAAGCAGTCATTCTCTGACACTGGGGAGAGACGTAGCTCCAAGTGAGGGTGCCCCAGAGCAAGTTCTTACAGACATGCCACAATGCACCACTTCCATAGCATTTTAGACTGTTCCAAGAAATATCATCACTCATTTATTCTGATTAAATTATGCTACTCTCTATTCGCAAGTTAATAAAAACATACTAGGTTTGAGGAAACATTCTGTCCACTAACGGAGTCTCCAGCAGTTTTTAATGGGATGATTGTTACAAAAAGGGAAATAGACAGACCTTGGGTCTGTTTGTTGGTGTTGCTTTGTTTGGGTCTCAATTTTATTTGGGCTTTTTAAAAAAACATCACTTCATGGGCTAGAGAGGTAGCCCAGTCAGTAAGATATTTGCCCTGCAGAGCTGCCAACCTAAGTTCAACCATAAGCACAAGCATAAGAAGATAGTCATGCTAGCCCATGCTTATAATCCCAGTGTTGAGGAGGAAGATGCAGGCAGATCCTGAAGGTTGAGGAGTCGTCAGTCTCACCTACTTGACAAGCTCAAAGCCAGTGAGAGAGGATGTCTATAAAAATAAAAGTGCATGGCTTAGCTGGGCAGTGGTGGCGCACACCTTTAACCCCAGCACTCAGGAGGCAGAGGCATGTGGATCTCTGTGAGTTCGAGGCCAGTCTGGTCTACAAGAGCTAGTTCCAGAACAGGCTCCAAAGCTACAGAGTAACCCTGTCTTGAAAAAAAACAAACAAGCAAACAAACAAACAAACGTGCGTGCGTGGCACCTATGTTCACTGAAGCTGTCCCCTGGTCTCTACAGTCACTTACACAGGCATGCACATACACAGTCAAGCACATAAACGTGCATCTGCCAACAAATGTACGCCTGCACACAGATAGATGGACATGCAAAATTGTGCCCATGGACATGCGCACACAAAAAATCAGGTCAGTTTGAATCTGGGCTCAACCTAATGGCCTCTGCTGTAGGTGCTGTGGAGCCATACTTCCCCCGCTTCTCACAACCTTGCAAACACTACCAGTGCATAATTGCAAGAGAATGTAGTTGTGCTGTTGCTTAGGTTTTGAACTTGACTTTCCAAGGACGTTTTCAGCAATCAAATGGCTTGCCTCTGGTGAACATGGACCCCCACGCAGCCAGTTCTGGCACCTGTGCCACCTGGCCACGGACCACACCTAGTCGGAAGTTTCGTTTACACATTTGGCAGTTCTGCTGAGGCCCAAAGCCATGGGCAACCAGCTGCCCCAAATTCTTCCTCCAAAGACAGGGTCTCCTTGGAGAAATTAGAGCTAGCCCTCACTGGTGGCAAGACTGAGCAAAGACTCTCGGAGCAGAAAGAGAGGAAAAGAAAAACAAGCAGGCTAGGACCTCCTTGCCGGCAGGAACAGTGGGTGGGAAAATCCGCCACTTCCTGATTTGGAAGGAGGGCCCTTCAAAGGGAGGAATATTTTCCTTCCATTCAGAGTTTGAACTCTGTGCTGTTTTGATTTGTGATTTATAATCCAGTGCTGGCCTTTTCTTTCTTTCTTTTTATCATTGTTGTTTGTGGCTTTTTTCATAAATACTTGAAGTCAAATCTACTAGTAGAAAATAACATGGTTATTCTCCAGATTATAATAAAGCTGTGCATAATGGTGCTTTTAAACTCAGCTTAGGAAAGTTTTACAGGAGAAAAATTAATGTCTTAAGCATCTGCTGTACGTTGCATGGGACGTTAAGTGCTTCACACACACAGTAGTTCATCTGGGTGCTCATAATGATGTTTATAGAGTAATTATAGTCTCTGTTCTGTTGATGTGGAATTTAAGGTGCTGTAAAATGGACTGATTTGTCTGGAATTATGCAATGTAAACTTGCTGTGTGGTTTTGCCTTTGTTCAATAGACAAACCCACGGTTTGTCGCTGTGAAGGGCCTGAAATGCATTTGTCCTCAATAATCTTTATTGTCTAATTTGTCACTGATAATATACTAAACACAAATTTACATATTTTCAGAATTTTCAAATCTATGCTTTTTTATTTCTTCACATTTTTTATTTTAGTACTTTCATCCAACTTCTAGTGATTTTTATATTTGGCCAAGTCTTGGTTCAATAATTCAATTTTAACAACAATTCTATATGAATATATTACTAACATCTATGGCTACGGAAAATCAAATATTATTAGACAGAATAAAAAACTAAGCATACAGTTATCTAAAATTTTATAATCCTCCACTGTCTGGTATAGTCATTGGTTACATGCAATTTTTTAAATTTAATTAAAACTGACTCTAAGTTTCAGTTTTCACATGTGAGGTATATGGAATTGTCATTTTATGTTTTAAGTGGTGTACAGATTTAATAATCAACAATTTATCCAAAAGATGGAAAGAACACAAAAGAGACTGTGGCCTGAGTCTAGAAAAGACAGAGAAACACAAGAAGTTGCAGCTTACCATCGCTAACTTCATGAGAGAAAACCACCATCAGACCAATGCTGGGGTAATGCAATCAACTATAATTCAATTGCTGGAAACTCAGTATGCACAACTATGAGACATAAACCCTCAAGGGAAGCCAGTCAAGAGGGATTACCACCACTTTGTGAGATTTAGCACCAGGATCTCAACTAGGCTGCTAATGTCAACATTAGAGAAAAGCCTTTTGGGTTTCCTGTAGGGAGAAGCAAAAGTTGCCAGCTTATTTGTGAGGAAGGGCATGGTGGGAAAATTACTTAGGAAGACAGTGTGAACATCCTTTCATCTGGTTTTTAATATGTGGCCCAGTATATACAACCCATACTATTTTCCATGTGGTTCAATATTCATCCTCTTTGACACCTCATATTAAACAATTTTCACACACTTTGGTATTATCCATGTTATCCAGAATTCATACTCTTTGGTTTTTGCTTTATGGTCCCAATACTCTGATCCCTTGGCATATAATATTAATCCACTATCTGCATATATATGTACATATATATGTGTGTGTGTGTACGTGTGTGTGTGTGCATTCAGTTCTCACACCACTTGTTATTCATTATGTTATCCAGTGCTAACACTCTTTGGAATTTATCACATGTTAATATTTCCTGGATGACCTGATCTCATCCTTTTTACTTAGCATGTATCCAGATACTCCTCCTCCTTGCATTCATTGTGTGATCAAGTACCTAAATCCCTTATTATTTGCTCTATGATGCAGTACTCATAATTCTTGGTATTTACTGTACACTCATTACACAATTTTCCAGGCACATAGAACACCCAACTCCAAGAACGTATCCTAACATAAAAGTACGGACTTTGGTCAATTATGGTGTGTTAGTGTTGAGGTGTCATATGTATCAAATGGGGCTCTCTGAGAGATGCTGTCGATAGGATAAATAATGCCCGCACAGTAAAAGGAAGTATACGATCATTTTTTGCACTTTGATTTCAATTTTATTGTGAATCTAAAATTGTTCTAAAAATAAAATTCTTTCAAAAATTAACTCAAATGAAGGGAAACATGAAAAACATAATTTCATAGTTACTTCTTGCTCCTTGTGGCTCGCAGCTACTGACATGGATGATGTAGAAAGACCATTTCGGTCATGGCAGAAAGTTCCATCTGCCTGTGGTGCACGGGTGCCCACTGCATCACATTCCGGGTGAAGAAGCAGATGCTCAGGGAGCTTCCGGCTGCACTGCAAAAAGCTCTGCTGTTCGATTTTCTCACCCTACTTTCTGCCAGCACATTGCAGTGTCCTGAAGACTGCACACATTTATGGAGTTTCCATATTGCGTTTAGATACACATGTATGTGGGTAAATGATTAGAAAGCTAGGCAATATGGTGGCAAGGAAACTCACTAACAGAAACACCCAAATCAGAAATCTTTGCTTTTTGGGATATTGTATCAAGAAGAAGAACAAACCTGACACAAGGCAGGGCAACACCCACAACAATTACACTGATATTTATTTTGAACACTCTCATTTAATTTACTATGACTATTCCTTGGAATAAACTTTTAGACAGTGAGAAATAAAAGACCAAAATGACTGAAGAGAAAAATAATTCTAAAATAAAGATGATTCTAAGATGTTTTCTTCTTTTCTTTTTTTAGTTGATATTTGTTGAGCTCTACATTTTTCTCTGCTCCCTTACCTGCCTCTCCCCTCCCCGCTTCAACCTTCCCACAAGGTCCCCATGCTCCCAATTTACTCAGGAGATCTTGTCTTTTTTTACTTCCCAAGTAGATTAGATTTATGTAAGTCTCTCTTAGTGTCCTCATTGTTGTCTAAGTTTTCTGGGATTGTGGTTTATAGGCTGGTTTTCTTTGCTTTATGTTTAAAAAACACCTATGAGTGAGTACATGTGGTAATTGTCTTTCTGAGTCTGTGTTACCTCACTCAAAACAATGTCTTCTAGCTCCATCCATTTGCCTGCAAAATATCAAGCTGTCATTATCTTTTTCTGCTGTGTAGTACTCCATTGTATAAATGTACCACATTTTCCTTATCCATTCTTCAGTCAAGGGGCATTTAGGGTGTTTTCATGTTCTGGCTATGACAAACAAAGATGCTATGAACATAGTTGAGCACATGTCTTTGTGGCACAATTGAGTATTCTTTGGATATATACGCAAAAGTGGTATTACTAGGTCTTGAGGAAGGCTGTTTCCTAAGATGTTTTCTTAAGAGTACAATAGATAGATGATAAATACATAGAAAGATAGATAGATAGAGATAGATAAACAGACACATGTAGTATACAAATACAAAAACAAAAGAATTAAATGAATAAAGGAAACTCTGTCCTATTTGCCATTGCCTATAATAGTTAAAATGTAAAGAACTATATAGAATAAATACATTAATTGTGCATGTTTATTGCATGAACTCTTTCTGTCTAATTCTTCAGATCTAAAGTTTTTTTAAAGGAGGTCACGTGTGCCACTATAATAGCTAGTTTTGTGTCAAATTGATACAAACTATAGTCATATGAGAGCTTTGAATTTCAATTGAGTAATTACTCCCTAAGACCAGACTGTAGGCAAAATTGTAGGAAATTTCCTTAATTAGTGATTGATGTGGGAGTGCCCAGAGCAATGAGAATGGATGGGCCAACACCAGGATTAGTGGTCTTGGGTTCTATAAGAAAGCAGGCTGAGCAAGCCCGGGGGGGGGAGGGGGGGAACAAAGGCAGTAATCAGTACTCCTCCACAGCCTCTGCATCAGCTCCTGCCTCCAGTTTCCTGCCCTGTTTGAGTTCCTGCCCTGACTTCCCTCAGGGATAGTTTGTGACCTGTAAGTTTAAGTTAAATAAATCCTTTCCTTCCCAAGTTGCTTTTGGTCATGGTATTTCATCACAGCAATAGAAACTCTGAGTAAATTATGCTATGTATTTTAATGCTCATCTATCAAAAATAACAACTTTTGTCCTATATTTGTTTGTACTATGATCTAACAAACATATCTGTTACTATTTAATATTGGTCACATAATGTAATGGTTGGTTCGTCAACTACCCACAACTTGGGGTCACCTAGGAAGGGCATCTCACTATGGGATTGCCAAATAAACCTGTGAACATAGCTGTTGTGAGTTGGTTTGATTGCCTTAATTGACTTGGAAAAACCCAATCTGAATTGAGCATCACCAATTAAGGAAATTTCCTACAAGTTTGCCTACAGTCTGGTCTTAGGGGGTAATTACTCAATTGAAATTCAAAGCTCTCATATGACTATAGTTTATGTCAATTTGACACAAAACTAGCCATTTTTTGTGCCTGGCATTTTTGTGCCTGGTTTGAGGCCCCTGATTATCTATGAGTAGAGAATCATAGCTGAAGAGTAAGCACACATATATTCATCTTTCTCTGTTTTCCTTTTGGGTGTGTTGTGACTATCTCCTCAGAGTACCTGACACTTTGATGTCTTTGAAAGAGTGTACTGTAATCTGAAATGGTGAGACAAAGGAAACTTACCCACTGAGTTGCTTATTTTCAGGGTATTTCCTTACAGCAACAGAAAAGAAGCTAGGACACCTACTCTATGTCAGATTCTCTGGAGAGTTCACTGTCTGCCTTCCTCCAGAGGCTTTTCTTCTTTGATCTATAGATGAGATATGATTTTTTTGAGACTATGTAGTTAGTAAGGATACATTTAAAGCTAAACTCCAGGTCCATATGATTCTGCTAACATTAGAATGTATGAAATACCAGAAAACATTGGAATTTTGTTCACTGATTATTGAAAAGAACTACTTCTATTGTTTAGAAATGCCTCAATGTGTTCTATATGGCTAAAAACGTTGAGTTCTCTTTGTGCATGGCTCAATAACAGAGGAGTTATAGTAAAACGTCTTTCAT
This sequence comes from Alexandromys fortis, assembly GCF_014885135.2. NCBI lineage: Eukaryota > Metazoa > Chordata > Mammalia > Rodentia > Cricetidae > Alexandromys > Alexandromys fortis. Next base: position 2,060,121 of record NW_026067983.1, on the reverse strand, counting down.
GGTCCGACACAGCATTGTACTTCAGCTACTGTCTCCTCACGCTCTCCATAAAAAGTTTATGTAGCACAGATCATAAAGAATACAATTGAAGACAGGGACTGGCAGGGCAGCGTTGATGTAATCGGTGCTCTGCAAACACACTCTCCTACGCCTGTGGAAAAGCACATAAGGCTGCACAGACATCTGTTTCTGAGGTTACAACTTTATCGTCTACAGACTTCCAATAGCTTAAACAAAATCTATCGTATTGGAAACTAACATCAGTCAAGATACAGTCTCATTAAGCAACCTCTCTTTCCATATTTTACTAATTATAACCACTCTACTATTGATTAGTCCAAAGACAAGTTTATTTACTGCATAGAATAATAACTTTTAAAGTTAAAATACTATCAGGGTGAAATCTTTTGAAGATTGTCAGGGTCCTGAAGCAGAATGGAGTGAGCTAGGAAGCTGTTTCTCTGGGTGTGGAAACCCCTGCTCATGCTGGGAACAGGCCACAGATGGGTCAATGAACAAGGCAGACAAGTGACCAATTACAAAATACAATAAGTAGTAGCTGGACTTTGACCTTGAACCAAAAATCCAATATTTACTTGCTCAATGATCTTCCAGATATTCACTATTTTCCATACTATATAGTTCTTTTGGAATAGCTAATCACAGAGCTTTATGAGTCAGTGGCAGGCAGGTTTGGAATATGTCAAAAGGTGAGGCAATCTGAGTATTTCTTGCTTTGGCTCCAGCGTCTATAAGTCTTGACAGACATGCTGGTCAAAGCAATTCTTTTCTCAAGAATCAAGAACTATAAGGTTGGGGTGTTTCTTCTTCCCTCCTGTAAAAAGATGTTCTGGAAGAAAAGTCAAGGATAAGCAAGAGATAGGAGAGATAAATTCTAACAGCCAGGTTTGGATCTCTATATTCCGTTTGGGTTAGTTACAAAGGAAAATGAGTCCTTTGTTGAGGTTTCAACTAGTTAAAATTGAATTTGAATTCCTAGCCACCTCCATTTATTCTGAAAGAAACAATTCAGTCTGATCTACAGAAAGTCCATCCACATGTCTTACAGACACAATGATTTCAAAGCTAAATGTGTTTTTTATGCCTCCTTGTATTCCATATTGTTGATCAAAAAAATACTCTGATAAGTCACTTCCCTGAATACTGCCAACCTCTCTCACAAGTATTCTCTCTTTTTTTCTGTTTTTTTTTTATTTTTTTAAAGAAAAAAACAATCCAAGTTTCCACTCCCTCCCCTCCTCTCATTCCCTCCACACACCCTCTCGCCCCACCTCCATCTATCCTCAGAGACTATAAGGCACATTGCTTTGTGGACTGTCAAAGGCCCTCCCTACTATATCCAGGTTGAGCAAAGTATCCATCCAAAGAGAATAGCATCCCAAAAAGCCAGTACATAGAGTAAAGATAAATCCTGGTGCCACTGCCAGTGGCCCCTCAGTCTGCCCCAGCCATGCAACTGTCAACCACATTCAGAGGGACTAGTTTGGTCCTATGCTTGTTCTTTCCCAGTCTGGCTGGAGTTGGTGAGCTCCCATTAGCTCAGGTAAACTTTTTCAGTGGGTGAATCCATCCAGGTCTCTACCTCTTTGCTCATATTCCCATTCCTTCCAATCTTCAACTGGACTTTGGGAGCTCAATCCAGTGCTCCAAAAAGATGAATATGGTATGTACTCACGCATAAGTGGATACTAGCTATAAACAGAGGACATTGAGCCTATAGTTCATGATCCTAGAGAAGCTAAGTAATAAGGTGAACCCAGAGAAAAAGATATATAGACCCAACTGCAAATTGGAAACAGACAAGACCACCTGACAAAATTGGGAGCATGGGAGTGAAGAGAAGGGAGGGGAGGCGGGAAGGCTTGAGGAGAACTTGAGGGAATGGAATAGTCAAGATCTTGATTGAGGGAGCCATTATAGGGTTAGCAGAAATGTGGCTCTAGAGAAATTCCCAGGAATCCACAAGAAGGACCCCGCCTAAGACTCTGAGCAATAGAGGAGAGGGGGCCAGATCTTGACTTGTCCTGTAGTCAGACTGATGATTATTTTAAGTGTCACCATAGAAGCTTCATCCAGCAACTGATGGAAACAGAGGCAGAGACCCACAAGTATTCTTGAACCTATCTGCAACTCTGTTCTTCCAGTGTGACTGATCTATAATCTCCCTAGTTTGGGCGGAAGTGTGGCAGTGACTCAACTATTCTTGCCTGCCTCCACTTTGTCCTCTGACAAAGCCTACTTTGTGTTGTTCCCAAAGGGAATCTTTTCAACTGTGTGCTTCTCCATGTGCACCCCTGTGAGTAGTTTCAGTTGGTCATCATGGAAAGCTGAAGTCCAAGAGCATGAAGTAATTAGCTCCTTTGTAATCTGTCCTCACACTTGGCGTTTTGTCCAGGTCTCCTGTCACTATGGGGCATATGGTCTGTGTTCCACCCGGAGTAAACTTTGTATGTGCCCTGGGTGTACTAATCTGTTTACAAAAATGCTGCCTTCCTCTGAACAAGGTCATGTAGCTCTAGAGATCCAGTCAAGTCTTACTGCCTTCTTTAGACTTGGATTTTCAAAGTTTTATATAACCCACAAGTCCCCAATCCTTTTGCTTCTTAAACTCAAAACTTTGTGTTCTTTATTTTCAATTTTACAGAGAGGATCAGAGAAATGTGATAGCAACAGAGCAGACAATGATGGGATGATGTCCAAGAGTCTTGCTGCAAGGAAACCACATTTATTACCTGTTGTTGCTATTGTGATAGACGAGGTAATTACAAAGGCATATACCACTTGATCCCATGCTATTCTTCCTCACTAATATATTCATCGTGACTTACTCCAAATTGTTCTCTATAAATTCTTAATTCCTCCCAGAATTTAATGAAACAAAAGGCTGTGTATTGTGTGGCTCATCCCCCCTTTTAATAGCCTTCTTTCCTTGAAGTGAGCAGTAGCTTCATCCATAGGCTGATTTCTGTTAACTTCTTGATCCGGCATTTACTGCGGGCAAACAACCTGGAGGCCTTGTGTTGATCTTCACACTCATACTTTACATTTATTTATTACAAGAAAGAAAATTTCTAATAGTATTTATTAATATTATTACGATCCACTGTACTCATTTTCCCCTTATGCGCATAGTGCACAACTGCATGTCCTCAGCTCCACACTACATACAGACTCTCCTTATGTTAACCGCTGAGACCAATCACAGCACTCTGCCCAACAGTGATGAGAGCATCATAGAATAAACTGACTTTAGCTGTGCCGCTGGAACCTACCCACAACACCACTTCTTAATACTCACTAGAGCCTCCTTCTAAGTTTATTTAGCAGGAAATATGGATATTGGCTTAGCCAAGAACACAGTTTAAAGGCCCAGCAGTAACCAAGAAACCAGTCACATTTTTTTTTCAGTTACTTAGCATTCCTTCTTAAGTCTTGCCTTTTTAGGCTATAAATGGAAGGAAGCAAAAGTTCCTGTTTATTTCTGTAAAGTGCCTGCCTGCAACACTAATCCATTCATTTTTGAACCAGACTAGCTGAAGCTAGCAATACTGTGACTCATTCATTAGCAATGAAAATTATAGTCTATATTCTCAACCTTGTCCACTGAAGCTTCCCAAGGCAGTGCAGTCTAGGTAAAGGGAGTTTACTATTGACTCTTAAATCACATGATATTAAGTGCTGGAGTCGCTGGAGTGGTAGGTGTGCTGAGAAACCCTCAATGCCCAGACAAGACATGCTGGGTACAGTCTGTGCATTCTGGTAAATACATCAAGGTAATAATTACTTCCATATTGGCCCTTTTAAATGCACAGTTTTTACTCGGGGCCAGGTTGCCCTAACACACACCCAATGCATTTCAGATTTCTGTGTAATTTAAAGAAAAAGCGATGCTGAGGTGAGCCAAACTCACATATGAGCTCTCTGTGTAAGCTATTTTGGACCTACAGAGCCTGTGTCTCCTTGCTTATACAGTTTGTTTCCTCATGATGGCTTTCTGCCGTTGATTGGAATGGCATTCTTACAGTGCCCCAGACCCCAATATGAAAAAAGTTTACTTTTTATTATTTTTTTTAAAGAAAGTGTTCTTATGTGTGTTCTTAAGACAAGAGGACTGGTTTGCATTTTCAGTACCCTCAATCTGGATGCAGTAAAGAGGTGATACGTGGGGAAGGCAATGAATGGTAACGCCAGCGGAAAGAATCAACTCGTTTTCTTGCTTTGGAAACAAGAAAGAGCATACACAATGCTTTTACTCCACGGAAAAAGAGACTGAGAATATTATGACACATTTCTTGAAGACAAAGCAAATGGAACAAAATGCTCCTTTATGAAGCAAAACTAATTTCTATTATTTATGAATGGAGTGGGTTCGATTGTGCTGGTTTTTATTCTTACAAATAAAAGAATTCACAGATGCACACATTTTCATAGCACCTCTTAATCGTCCTCATGTCTATGGATTTTATCACCAGTCATACTGCTTTCCAGTTAACCTGATAACGTCATTTCAGGTTAGCAAGTCTGTCGCCAAGAATTAATATCTGAGAATGACCTTTGAAAAACTACTCATTTATTTGTACTGTTTTTTTTTTTTAAAAAAAATGTTGCAATGTCTAGTCGGCTGACCACACTCTATTTAATCCTCCTGGCTCCCCCTTTCAGCTGCTGGCACTACAGCATCTGCTGCACACTCTACAAGAATGGCTTTGATATTCCTTTAGTAATCCCTGCTCCATACAGAACTCGTTTCCCTTGCCTTGACAGTTCCTCTCAATAAATACTGGATCTCAGAGGGTTCTCGAGCTGGGTTTTGTAGGTGAGTTTTCTTTGTGTATTGTTTTCTGACTATCATAGCCAGACAACAGTGTCCTGGGGAATCACCGGGGTCTCCTATGCTTTTTCACTCTTTCACTTTTGTCTGTGCTCTCTATTCAATCATGGCTTTAAAGAGGCACGTTTTATCTATGCTTTTGAAACCAACAAAGGTAACGTGTGTCCTTTGAATGAAAATGTGTGTCTGTTCAGAGACAAAGAGAAAGGGCAATTGAAAACTCAAGTGCAATGTTGTTATGTTTTATGACAGAGTGTTTAAAATTAAAAAAAAAAAAAAAACAGCAATTGTGGTGCCAGATACATTACTGTCATGGTGAACTCCTTGGCACGCTGTGGATATGAAGAACACGTATCTGGAATAGGACGATGGATAAAAGAGGAGGTCCTGGTTTGGGTTTTACAACCTCAGACTGTGTAAACTTGCCTGCTCCAGCTACACCTGGTCGACCCTGGGCAGAGCCATCTGCTCAGCAGCACCCTTTCAGAACGTGGAAGAACTTCTCCAGGGGAACAGAAGAAGAGATTTTTAATTAAGTTTTGAACTATAAGTGAAAAGGTTTACATGTGCTAAAGGCAAATCTAGATTTAGTTGTTCGGTTTTTTTCAAATGAGGTCAATAATTTAATAGAATTCCTCGAAAACATCTTTATTATCTTTAATCATAGCTTTAGAATAAGTGAGTAAATAGTCATATTAAACATATTTTAATACACTTTTTTTAATCACACATACTTATTTAACTCTAAATTCTCACTGAGATGCCAGCATCTGAGAGCAGGACGACATCTTTGTGTGCTTAGTAATAGAAGCAAGGCAACCGGTTCAAGTGAAGAAATAGATAACTGTACTCTTAAATGGACACAATGCCACACAACAGTGCGGGGATTTCATAATGTAAGCGAAGTGCTTGGGGCCTGGGAAGATAGCACATCGAGTTAGAGCACATGTTGTTCTTCCAATGGACGTAGGCTCAATTCCCAGCACTAACACGGCCCTGACTCTGGCTGTGACTCACAACCATCAGTAACTCCAATTCCAAGGAATCCAACACCATTTTTCGGCCCCCACAGGTACCAGGCATGCACATGGTGCCATGCATGTAGTCAATACATATAAAATAAAAATCTAAAAATAGTTTTAAAATTTTCAGAAGCACCCATGCCTCATTTTCAATAGATTTTAGTTTTCTTCCGCTTTTCCGAATAATGAGTAGTTTCTCCAGAGATTTCTATTCTGTATAACTTGCTGTGGTTGAACCTCACAAGAGCAAAGAGTCATAATGAAAGTATTTGAATGTTTGTATTTACTACTGATAATCTCTGAATCTTAATTATTCCTGGAAAATTAGAAAAGTTTTAACCTATGTCACAAAGCAGTTGGGAGAATGAAATCATGAATACCAGAGCAGTTTAACCTCAGCCCTGGAAAAGGTGAAGCTTTTGTAAATCACCCTCAGTCTTACAGATGAGGGTCAAAAAAGAGGACAGAGGACAAAACTGTTGACCGCTGGGTACCAACACCATCTGCTAACTTTCCAACAGAGTGAGAGGGTGAGATTGTATTAGATTCCCTGCTTAAGACTTCCCATCCTACCACAAATCAACTGTGCCAGTTTCAACTCTAGTAATCCTAGAACAGAGTAGGCATTGCAAGAGGCCTGAAAATGAGTTGAAGAACTGGGGATCGGTGAACAAGGGTAAGGCCAGTATCTCCTAGCATGCTAAAACTCAGTGTTTGAAGACTAGAAAGGGGCTTTATTGTGAGTTCTTAAGGAGACCATTGTCTCATCCGTTCCTCTTGATAACAATTAAGGATGCATGAAATGATATGTGAGAAAATGTGCCTGGTCTATACAAATTCTCGAAGTTCCCAGAGAGGGAAAGTCCTACTTTATCATTAAAGGAAAGAGAAGTGGCTGCAATCTCTTGCTTTTGGAACCATTATGAAGGGAAAATAATTATGTTTCGTGAGCTGTCGCCTTCAGAAAGAATATGTGTCATTCAAAAGCATAATGTTAATATAATATAAAAGTAACTGTCAGTGTCAAAAACATTACACACAGTATTTCTTAAGCAATTGACATTAAATGTTATCACATTTGCATATGAAATAGAGAATGAGAGGGACGACTATGTTTCTTTCCTAAACCTGTATTAAAACAGGTCTAAGGCCTTCTCTATCCCGGCCTCTACTTCTTGTTTCTATGACATTCTTTGTGCCTCTGCCTATATTTCAAAATTCCCAGGTACATTGTCTATATCTTACTTTATTCTTAAGAAAATTAAATGACAAATTGAGTATATAAAAATAAAGATTTCATTAGGAAACCATATCTATATACCACAGGGAAGCAAGGATTTGGGGCACTGATCCAAATGAAAAAGAGGATCCTGGGAACTCCAGTTGAATTTAGGACTGGAGAATCTCACATTTCTGCAGGGTACAAAGGTGGAGCCCTCGCAGTACAATGTAAAAATAAAATCTTTGAGATGGCTAGGAAAATCACCTTACACTTTGTTAACCTAAAATTACTAGATTATTGAACACAAATGAAATGCAAAGTCAAAAGCAGTGGGTAGAGAAAGAATTTGAAGTAGGTCACTGCACTAATGATAATTAGCTTTGGTGATATTTCGAGAGACAAAGCAAGACAGGAAATGTGGTTGCTCTAAGCTAGGAGTGTGTAGTATGCCTGATGGTGAAGAAGCTCAGCCATTGTGGACACCTTGGTCATTTATTGCTCTGGCACACATTCAGTTCATTCTTCATCAAGCAGTCATACAAAATAAATAATTATACTTTATATACAATTTGTATATACGCATATATGTATATATAGAAAAAGATAAACTGAATGTTTACACAATGGGTGGGATTTATTGGTAAGTGGCGATTATATATGTGCTTCTTTTTGTGGAATATTCATGTATATTCTTGTTATATGGATTTCTGTTATAATAAGAAATGATATATTTCTTGTCACTTAAAAGTACATCTCTCTAATTGAAGAATGACTCTATAAACTAACTAGGTACTCTATCATTAAAGTCACAGGAGACTAAGTAATAACGAAAACAAAACAGAGCACAGCACTATTCAGTATGTACCTGATGTTTTCTCCCTGGACGACACATGAAGGGGTATCTTGCTGAGTACCAAATGCCTCTTAGAATATTTTGAGACTTTTCTCCCAATCATATTCCTAAGAATTGGCAACATCTTTGTTCTTCTTTCAACCAGTGCCACAGAAACTGGCGTAGAATGAGAAACTGACACTGGTGATAAAAATAAATTCCTTTTCATCTGCACAGATGCTACTACTGAGGCACTGTCAGCAATGCACGCACTTAGAATGATGTCCTCGCAAGTGTGGGTCTGGGGTTGAGTCAACCGTATGGTCACCTGATCCCCTTTTGATCAGCAGCAAACATATGCATGACAGCTGGCTGGACTCATGGTTGGGCACAGCATGGGCACAACACTAGGTTTTGTTTTCATGTATGAAACTGAGGGAATAAATTCCACCACCTTGGCATCATTAGCATATAGCCTATACGACCAGTATACTGCATGCCAATATCTGCCTTCCACCTGGAACCAATTCCCACTGGCGTACTAAACTCATTGTAGATTCACACATAATGAAAAGCTAAAATGAGAATTTCTTGGTATACTACATGCCTAAGACCTCTGTGCCCTAGAACTGATGACGTAGTAAAGGCATGGCATTTCTAGGCTAAAATGAGCCACCTTTCATTGAAAATCTCCTTTGTTCTCAATTTTGGTATCTTCAAAGTCAAAGACTCATCTTCAGGAAGTTCACAAATTACTAGGTAATGAAGCAGTTCTCCTTTCCTGTATATTGCTACTTCATAGTCATTGAGACTGCAAATCCTCCAACTATTCAATGCATTAAGAAAACTTTGGCAAGAGACAATTGGGCACAATTTGACTTCCCCTCTCTCTACTTCAGAGTGTTGGGCAGTCATTATATTGTTATTAACACAGTCACCTGTGTATCTATAGAGGCTTTGACAATTGTAAAAACCTGAAAATGTGAGCTTAATTCCTTAAAGGTTACACAATTTCCTTTATTGTATAACTAAATGAATAAATACAAATTTGGTAGAAAGCATTGTGCACCAAAACTAACAAATAGAGCATAGAAGTCTTTTTTTTAATATTGCCTAAATCTAAATGAAGTTTATTAACTAGAAAAGAGCTGTATTTGCTGCCTCTTAGTCTCACTTATAATAACCACTATAAGACCTAGAGCACTGAAGAATGTGGGTACCATGCACACTTAAGCTTCAGGTGACCTTGACTGTGAACACTGCTATCTAAGGACACTGTTAATTGAAAAAAATAGAATAAATATAAAGGGATAATAGAACACACATGTACACACACCTTTGCTCATGCTCAAGAACCCACATGTGCAAGCATACATTTCTTCTAATGGGAACACGTGCACACCCTCCTCTGAACACATGCCCTGTCACACTCTCGACTCTGGATTGAGTTTTCAGTTGATTAAACGCATGAAACTGAAACTATCCAAATAAACTCTTTTGGCAGTTATTGAAAGTCTTTTGAAGTAAGCCAGAATGCCTCTCTAGTCAATGTTTCCATACTGAATCAGCCCGTGTCACAGTGAGATTGTGTTTATTTTTTATGTTGGAACATAGATTTCTTCCTTCACTCTAGCAGTTCGGCTAAGATAAAAATGAGGAAGAATGAAGCGGCATTCTGGGGCTTTGGGCACCTTGTCCTTGATGAAAGCCTACTCTTTAATGCTCTTTGCAACAGTTTTGGTAGTAGTGGGCTGCTGCTATGCAGTAGAAATTTCAGCTTGCTTTTATCTCTTGCAAAGGGGAAACCATTTTCTTTCCTTTGGACTAGCAATGCTCATGAGTAGCTGGCAAACTCCCCTACTCCTTTATCTTTCTAGAATCACGAAGGCTATTGTAGTTTGTCGTCTGCAACAAAACTGCCTTTCTGGGGCTTGTGTAGGAAACTTTAGTTAATCTTAGAGACGTCCCAAAGCTTCCTTCTTTATTCACAGTCTTTCACTGCTCAGTAACAGCAGGAAACAGATGCAACATATGACAAAATTAAGCATTTCCAAAAGAGAGCTTACACATTTATGTATACTACAAATAAAAGCATCCCCTTCCTCCCAAAGTCATTATTTTGGATTATGACATAAAACTAAGTGTTCAAGTCAATCCTAGAGTCACCTTCCTATGCTTCCCTACTCATTAATCATGGCTTGTGGTCTACTCTACCTGGAAATGTCTCTGACTCTCCATCTCCATCCCTATGCCCCATCCAATGCCTTAGAGCAGTCTCTTTGAAGACAAGAAGTCTTCCTAACATTAATCTCAGCATACTAACTCATCACAAATCTGGGCGCATCGTCAAGAATCTTGTGCGATTATGTCAAAACTTTTCCTGGAAGCTGGCCATCACTGAGCATTTCAGGTGTGTGTGCTGCCGTTTCTATCAGCTGTCGTGAGCTTTTCCTATCGGGGATATTGCTCTGCTTACAGTCCTATAATCTTGCCTGTTGGTTGCCTAACTCTATTCTTTTTTAGTAAAATGTTGTCCTGTAATTGGCATTAATACTACAACATTTAATTCTCACATAACAGCACTTTATAGTCTAGGAATTTCTACTTCAGTCATCCATATTCATCCCTTTGTAATTTTTTTTTCTGAGACAGACTAGCTCTGAATGGTTTGGAACTCACTGTGTAGCCCAGGCTCACAGAGACAAGCCTCCCTCCTCCTCTCAGGTGCTGGGATTATGTCCTGAGGAACCATGCCTGGTCCTTATGTAGCTTTTATGCCTCTGACCTAGATCCTTGCATTAGCACTCTGCTAGTGCAGCATGGGTTTATATTACAGGATGGTACAGTGGCTTAAGTGATATCTCCTCCACTCAACCTCCAAATGTCCATCCACATACAATTCCTGAAGTTCTGACTGTGACCTTATTTGGAAAGGACTCTTGACAGATATTACTGATCTCATGACACACTCATTCTGGATTATGAACTTTATATCCAACACAAATGTTTCCACCAGTGTAGAAAGTAGAGACACAGAAAGACCCCACAGGAAAATGGTGGCAGAGGTGAACCAAGCACAATCTATGAAATTTCAAGGGCTATCAGAAGATCCAAGATTCAGGCAAGGACAATGGATTCCCTTATGGAACTTCAGAGATTATATTCTTGTTGCTTAAATCAGTCAAATATGTGGTGATCTGTTTACAGAAACTATACAAAATAATACAAGGAGTTGTTTATGACTGCCCCAAATACATGCTAAAATCCTGGAATAGAAAAGAAACCATGCTTTTACTTAATAGATTTTATGGTTTTGAGCAGGTTTTGACTTAGAGAAAAATTAAAGAGCCAACACGGAGCATTCACATATATCCCTTCAGTTCCCCTATTATAACATATTATTAGAACATTATTAACATATTATAAACATCTTGCTTTAGTGATATAGAGTTGTTAAAATCACTGGGCCAGGACTGGCATATAATTATGTTGATAGTACCTATGGTATTAAGGTTCACTTTTTGCTGTACCATCTATTGGTCTTGAAAGGTATAATATCCTGGATCTGTTCTTGTAACAACAGGCAGATTAGTCTCACTGCCATAAAAATATTTGTGTTCTATTCTTTTTTCCCCTAAATTTTGGTACCCACTCATCGTTCTTCCATTTCCACCTTCCTTTTCTTGAATATCATTTAGCAAGAATCACACTGAGTGTCCACTTCGCAGATTCCTTTCTGTGGTTTAATGACCACTTACACGTTTCACCATCTCTTTTGGTAACTTGAAAGCATGTTTCCTTAACTGCTAAATAGTGTTGCATTTGTGGATTATAGAGTATTATAGAGTTTTGTATACTATAGTAAGCATCTCTCTTAGAATATGACAAACTCAGTCTCACTGGATTTGTAGATACACAGTACCTGGATAAATGGTTGAATAAACAGCCGATAAGCTTAATGAACTTGCTGAGTAGCAAGTAAAAGAATGAGACCTGATGAAATAATCAGAGTTGATTTGTCATTGTCTTTCTCTCAGTAAAAAAAAAATTATTTTTTTAACTTAAAGTAGAATTTTTGGTACTTCTAAAACCTTATAGAAGGCCATAAACTGATTGCTGTAGGCAGTTTAAATTTCTAAAAGCACAACATACATATGTACATCTATGCATTTATATAACACAAGAATGTGTTAGCACATAATACATATGTACATACATGTATTTATATAACACAAGAATGTGTTAGCACATAATACATATGTACATATATATTTATATAACACCAGAATGTGTTAGCACATAATACAGATGTACAACTATGCATTTATATAACACTAGAATATGTTAACACACAATACATATGTACATATATATATTTATATAACAGTAGAACATGTTAGCACTTGATACATATGTACATATCTGTATTTATATAACACTAGAATGTGTTAGCACATAATACATATGCACATATGTGTATTTATATATAACTAGATGGTGTTTTTAGAAACACTGACTGCTAAACTTAGGACTTTTTCAAAGTAAATTTTCTGAATTTTTTTAACTACTAGAAAATCAGGAAGTTAAAATTTATAGGATGAATCATTTTATCTAAAAGTAATAAGTCATACATGATAAAATTATAGTATGTTAGGTACTACTCAGTTTCAAAAGGACAAATACAGAATTTTTTTTATAATTAAAAAAAGAGTTGCTTCTAGATAGCTTCATAAAGTTGTGGCGTTTAACTGTGATTGTGGTTTACTTGTGATGACTTCAGGGGAGACGAAAATTTCATTACCTAATTTCATAGTAGATCATTTCAACCACAGTCAATCATATCATACCTCACAAATAGGAAGCACTATACTCCCCACTCCAGTTTAAGACTATCCTCAAATAAACTACAGATTTATATTTCATTTGGTCTTGTGGAGAAGAAAATAAATCATTTCCTTCTGGAATAATGAAAAAAAAATTATCCTCAACCCCCACCCATAAGATATTGGGCAAGAAACAAAAGCACAAAGATTTTGATCACAACTTCAAAAAGTACACAGTACATGAAATCCTGTAGTAATTTACTCAAGCTATGATTATTTTGTCTTCTTATTAATGATTGTGTTTTAATTTGTATCCAAAACAAAGCAAAACAAAAAAGCAAACAAACAAAGGAGCAGGAGAGGAGAATGTGGTGGTAAAGGAGGAGGAAGAGTAGGAGGAGGAGAAAAAAAAGAAGAGGAAAATTCAACTTCTGGTTTTTCAGAAAATACACATAGGTCAAAACAACATACTCACTGCCAGAGGCTCCTCCTTCTCCCTCCAATTCCTTCTCTCTCCAGTGCCTCCAACTTAAGTTTTCTGACTTTTCACCTCTCTCTCCTCTCCATGTTAATGAAAGTTCTACGCTTTTATCCTCATTTGCAAAGGAAAAATTTGAAACTTTCCTTGCTCTCAGCTTGCTAGAAAGCATGAATGTATTGAAGTTCTTTTGATAATCTTTATTATTTTGTTGATATTTCTTTTCTGTCTGCAACAAGGTTTCCTGAATTTTTAAGCTTCTTGGAGTTTTTTTTCTTGTTTGTAAGATGCTTTGACATTTAAAAAAAATGTTAGCTTCTTTTCTTAGTCATATTATGTCGAGTGATTCATTTTTTCTCTGCTTTTTTTTAACCTCAGGCATTTCTGCTGGTGCGTCTAAATTTATCATGCAACTGTTTAAAAAGAGACACCAAAATCTTCACATGTGCATGTTCACAGTACAATAAAACATGCCTATTTTTAATATTTAACATTTTAATATATATGACATACATATAAGCATTTATTAACATACTATCTTTCCTAGGAGATAGAGAGGCTCTACCAGACTCTTCTGGTTCCAGAATGTTTTAATAGCTTGAGGTATTGCTATCCTTTCCATTTAATTTCATTATAGTATGTGCCACATTTAAGCATCCGTTGACCACGACTTATTTTTTTGGGCAATAGGCTAAGCATTAGATATGGAACTTGAATGTGGCATGGGCACTGCACTCAGGTATCTCACACCCCCAAACACAACTTGGCTCATGTGGTGTATTAATCCCAAGAACAACGGACTCACAAAAAATGTCTCCTTGAAAAATATCTCAACCTAACTGAAAAATTAAAATGTAAAAGAGACATCTCTCCATAAAAAAGAAAATTCATAAAATATTTTAGATTAGATTCAAGGATCTGGACTTAAGCACAAGGCTTTTGACCAAAGTTAACATCCTTTAAAAATTAAAAAAAAAAATACTCCCATCAAATGAGGTACAGAACAAATTTGTTGCCACATAATGAAGGTTAAATATGAAGCATCCACTACTACTAAACAGAGTTCTATAAATCCTACACAGATTGATGAGTTAAGGAAAAACCCAAATTGAAAAAAAAGAAAGTAAAAATCAACCATTTACAGATTGTATGTGTATCTTCCATGCATAAAACTCCAAAAACTAAGTATTCACACACACACACACACACACGCCTATTTGATCTAATCAAGGAATTCATTAAATTTCAATATAAAAATTATGAACACTAAGAACTATCAATTATACAAAAAATTCCATTACAATAACTTCTTTGAGAATAAAAATTTAATAACAAGTATAGTGAAAAAGTGAAAATTGTGTATATTAAAAAATAATATTAGAAAAATGTTCATGCATCAAGTACAATGTACAAAATTTGGCATGATCTCTTTCATAGTCCTACTGACATATTTTAGACAAACAGAAAAAAATATCCTAAAACACATATGAAACTGCTAAAGATCCTGAATAGATGAATGATCTTGAAATGTTGACAACTAAATAACTTCCTACCAAGTAGGGAAAAAAGCCTTGAAAAACAGTTATGAAACTATATATAGGTGACAAACATTGCATGAGAAGATAGACAAAATCATAATAATCACCATGGAAAAGCAACTTAAAACTAAAATGACATTCTGTCTCACATTTGCATTATCAAACCAATATTCCATAGCATAAAAGAATAAAACACATCTTTTAACTAATATTCCACCACAGGACCCGAATCTGAAAAGAACAGCTTTATTTGATGGTATGTCTCAGTTTTCCAAACATGATACTGGAAAGTAGGCATGACACCACTTACTCTTATTCTCTATAACCCATGGGAAGAATTAGGCTCTATGTTCTACTATAGCCATAGAAAGAATCTCACTGAACCACCACCCTGAATTTTTTTTCTAAGCCAGATTAGGCTCCTTGTGCCAAGAAAATATCAGGAAGAACAAAGAGTCACTATCTGGCAGCTGTCCTAGTTAGCAACACATCATAACCAGGAGAAGAAATATCTATGATAAAATGAAATATAAATATATTTGTATTCAAGGCTGATAGTCTGGCATTACAGTGTCTTTATTAAACGGTCTAATAATAATGCAAAGTTGCATTGTACGTTGAGGAGAATATTGTAACCATGGCTTAGATCTTTCAGAGCAGATTGACTGACTTTCTCAGGCAAACCACCTAGTAAGCAAAAAATATCTGCTGGGAATGAGAGGGCACAGGAGAGGGGGTGATGAGTCATCCATTCTGATCTTAAAGATCAGCTGTGCCTCCATTAGTACTAAAAACACTTTTAATTTTCCAAAGAATGATCAATGAGAGTCTTAGAGATGCTGTTATTTCAAGGATTGATAGTTGTGGCTTAGTTAAGGGCTACAGTCAAGGCTCCACTCAAATAGTCTCTTCAGCTCTGATGTGTCTCTCAACAGCACTCAGTTCTCAACTGTCCACTGGGTTTGTGTGTGTGTGAGCACGCGCGCGTGTGTGTTGGTGCCTGTGCATGTGCATGCATATGTGTAATTTGAAAAAAAATTAGAGAATGTAAGGTTGTGTGAGTAGTGAGGTGGGGAGGATCTCGGAGGAGTTTTGGAGAGGACAAGGATAGTCAAAATACGGTGCATAAAAATTTAATTTAAATAAATAAATTTAAAACATTAATCCTTTATATATAATACGATTCGTGTTTGTTATTTTCTATGTAGCTAATCAACCTAGATGAATTGATCTTTTTTCTCATCTCTTTCTATACTACAGGGTTAGTATTTGTTCCTCCTGCTACTGTCAATGCAGCTAATCAACCATGATAAATTGATCAGTTTTCTCTTCTTCCTAGTCATAGACTTACCTTCCTCTCGCATGAGGTCTTTAGCCACCAGTGCACACATACAGAATCCCTCAGCAGGGATGGATAGAGCTCCCTGTCTAACACAAGGACATATGACACCATCTAGAAAAATGCTTTTTTTTATTATTACTATTTTTTTTATTGAGCTCTACATTTCTCTCTGCTCCCCTCCTTATGCCTCCCCTCCCCTTCATCTAGAAAAATTCTTAATGATTCGCAGATCACATCAGCAGCCTTAACTTGTTCTTTCATGCCGTTTCCTGTAATCCTGGTCAGCTGTCTTATATTTGTGTATACAAACAAGCAAACACACAAAAGCTAAAGTCAGCTTTATATAAGTTCCTTCAGCTTCTTGTCACTAAATTCATTGGTAAGATATGTAAATTCCACAGCTATAGCTACATTGCCTCTCAACTAATACCATTTTAACACCTTCCTTCCGGAGCTGAGCTTACAGGGTTTTCACACTTGTTACCTCTGCTTAACTGCAGAGCTCCCTTTAGGCACCTTCATTTGGACGTGGGGAGTCCACCACTCTGTTGCATTCCCTCATTGTGTAAGTCATCTCAGTGTCAATCCATCCAACAGAATCTTCTCTATCAACAGATTACAAGCCATTCTTAAGAATGCAGGATACTTACCCTGGAATCTGAAGTGCTGTCTCTTGGCTTTTGTGACACCCGTTAGTTCTATCTTGTTCCTTCACTGCTCAAAATTGTCACTAAGCAACATGGTTGATCCTTGTGTCTCCCACATTCCCAAACGGTTTGAGGTTTTCTAGTGTTCCAGACTTCCTTTTTTCAATGTTTTACAATGATAAAAGGGAAACAGCATTCAGTTCCTCAACTCCACCCTTAAATCCAGTGAAAAATATCAGGGTCAACCCTTGGCTCCTTTTACCACATCCACACATTTCCAAAACCAAGGTTATTGTCCTGCTTTCTCACCTCTGCTGTCCTTAGTGATGGCCGCACCCTCAGCAACATAAACGAGGACCTGTAGCATCATTGTTTCCTTCACTGGGCACGCCTTCTCTTCAAGCTTCGCCATTGTATTTGTACTCCTAGACACAAAGGCCTATTTTGATTACTCATTAAGACATTTCTAGACTGGAGTCCTAAAACATCAAAATATTCTGATTATCCTTCTCTATCTTTTCTGAAAATAGGTGCTTGGACTCACAAGTAAAGTTGTTGAAATTTTCCTCTTTTGTCTGCTCTGAGGTGATAAGTCCATTATGGGAATGGAATTGGACATAAAGCTGTTCATGGCCCATTTCTTCAATACTAAAAGAAATAATACTCAAGTATCACTGTGAAATCAAGTGATAACAGATAGTTAATATTCTACAATATTATGCAGCCAGCATGACTCACTCAGCAGATTTTACCTATATTCATTCTTTTGCATACTAGAAGTAGTGGCTCATTCAAGATTTTAAATTTCTCCCCAAAAATTGTCTGTGCTGGGCAGGTAGAGGACAGAAATTGAATTGTTTTTCCTCTCCATCATTAAACAATTCAAGGTATTAACGTTAATTTAACTTTTTGAAACTTAAATCTTATGAACCTAAACATCATTCAAAAGCTACAGTGAACACGAATTGTTACGACTTTAGTGGAAATCAAGTGGTTATAAACATATAAGCAAAAAGCAAGCAATGTGATCCCAGCAAAAAATAATTACTTCATGGGTAGAACCTGGAGAAATGGATAATCTCTAAAATATTGAACAGCAAAGCAAAGAACATTGCTAAAAAACTACAACATTGGAAGGAACAAGAACTTTTGCCTAATAAAGTTCAATCAGAGAATAGTTTTGGAACTCTCTTATTTAACCACCCCTCCACCCCCAGATGAGACTCAAACTCAACAACCGCAGTTCTGCAAGATTGTAATCAGTGTGGTAAGCTCAGAAAGGATGGGAAGGAACAATCTGCTCCCCAGACACTGCAGGTTATTAGCATTTGATAGTCTCAGAACCAGCTATACCACATGGCTGCTGAAAAATCCACTCATCAGGAAAAGCCGTAAAACTCGAGGCATAAAACCTGTACCTATTAAGGATCAAAAATAACCAGTGACAGAGAATTTGCCAGGAAGGAAAATAAAAAAATAGGATTACAACCCTTCAAAACTGCCCTTAGGGGGGCATATTGTACATAACTCCATAACAGACATAAAGGTACACCCAGCCTGTAGCCACTCTTGAAAGTAAGAAACTAAGGTCTTCCACCAGTATGTGTCTGTGAATTTACCTCCTTCCCCAGATTTTCAAAGTGAAACAAGTACTATTTCTCATAAAGCAACAACATAAAAATATTAAAAAAAACATGTATTACTAAAGCAAAATAAGGCAAACTCTGAGACACTTGTGAGAAATTCTCCTTCTCATATTTCTAGGTGCCAAAGATTATATATAATCCAGAATGTTTGTGTGGGCCACATCATTTTTTGGATTTCATTTTTTAATATAAAATGGCCAAAGTTGGAATAGTCTCTTGAGGGAGAGATGCTGAAACTTTGCTGGTAGGCCACGACCTCGTGGTGATGCACAGATTAATGGAGATGGGTTAAATTAAGATGTAAGAGTTAGCCAATAAGAAACTAGAGCTAAAGGGCCAAGCAGTGATTCAAACAATACAGTTTCTGTGTGGTTATTTCAGGTCTGAGCTTCTGAGTGGCCGGAACAACCAAGCAACCGTCCAAGAACAAATTTTTGATCTTAATTTCTCTCTTCTACTTTTTAAATTAGGTAGTTCACATTTTTGGTTTAGAATACAGATAAACTTTGGCTTGCCTTGATGGAATAGGATATCTGAAGGCCTCTAGATCATATCTTGTTAAACAGGACTTTAGTTTAGCTCTATGTTAGATAACCACAAGAATCAGCAGGATTTGTCTATCTTGTACTCAGACAAACATCAGGATGGAAGGTGTTTTGGAGTACTTCAGTATTCTAGCTCTATCACCAAACAACAGGGTTGACGTCCTCTTGCTCCCTTAGATGTCACCTCCCAGCTACAAGGACATGTGGACCTTGGTTTTCAGTTTACCATGTGAAGTTCATTTGTCACAAGGTTTGACAAAGTTCTGCCAACCTGATAAAACATGTTGGTATAAGGCATTGACTGATCTTAACCTACCCTTTTGCATTTCACCTGAAGCGTCACTGGAGTTGTGAAACAAGAACTCCACGTATGTTACATGACTATGTGCTGTACAAGATGATGTGGCCCTCCCCTCACTCTCTGTGCAGTATTTGTTAACAGTCAAGTATTTCCAGTTGTGAGGCAAGTCCCAGACATCCCTCTACAGTCTTACAGCTTCTTTCTTTCTTCCCGAGCTCTAAAACAATGAATCAGTTTCTTATCATCTTTATATAGGAGTGAGCTCAAAAGATGTTAAGATGAATTATTCTTTTCCATGAATAGACTCTGATGAACACATGAAGGAGCTTAAAGGACAATTCATTGTCTAAAACCGGGACACATACGCATGTGTGCATGGCACTGTAATGTATCTTATTTTAAATCTCAATAGTAAATGACACATGTGCACATATTTGTACACGTGTGCTTTTCCACCTCACTATTCAGCTACTCAGTGCATACGGAAACTCTGACAGCATTTGTGATGGATGGAAATCTTCAGTTCTAATAAAGCTTTCATGGACACAAGTGTACTCGGGAGGAAATTGTAAAACTTCCACTGAGGGTCAAGATGACTAAATCAACAATCTTGATCAACAACATGCGGCTCTTCCCAGAAATTCCTGACCAGTGAGAGGCAACATCACTGATTTTTAGGTTTCTCTCCTTTTACTTTTGAGAAAACTGAAGCTCATTTGTGTTTGGAGGTGTAAGTAATGCAAGGAGGAGTCACAACAGAGGAGCCTTTGCACTATGGGTGACCCCTTGTTGCTTATCTGCCAGAGATAAACAGCAGATGATTCTGAAACAATTGCTTGTGGACAAAGAGCTTAAGTCCTGTATCTAGCATGAATCTAAAAACTGAATCAGAATTTTAAAAGAAATAAAACAAAACAAAACAGAGGAGTATATAAAATATGATTGTGCTGTCAACTATTTGACAAGCCAAATAAAAATTAAAGCCTGCAAGATCAAGTGGTGAAGTAAGTGTATTACAGATGGCATGGTTGCCGTGCTCCAAGTGAATGACTGAGTTGCTATTCTACATGAAAATAAGAATATCAAGCATCCATCTTGACTAATTCTAAACTGTTTCCTCTCTTGATAGTTTCAGATTATCATACAATTTTAATCTGTATATGCATAAACATAGAAAGACAAAGATATGAATGCATTTGTAATTCTGTGATAATTGCATTTGTGGATCAAGAGTAGCAACAGTCAAGAATAACCTGTTATTCTTAATTTTAACTGCTATAGGACACATAGTTTCTGACCCCAGATAATATGAGTAACGTTACAAGGCCAGTTAGATTTGTGCTAGATTAGGTCTTACATATCATAAAGGAAATTATCAAGCAAATTGAAAAGTGAAATGAGTCTATTTATCCTTTAGTCATGGAGTGGTGTCCTTGGATTCCTATTGCTGTAAAGAGACACCATGACCATAGCAACTCTTTTGTTTTGTTTTGTTTTTTTTATTTTTTATTAATTTTTATTGAGCTCTACATTTTTCTCTGCTCCCCTCTCTGTTTCTTCCCTCCCCTTTAACCCTCTCACAAGGTCCCCATGCTCCCAATTTACTCGGCAGATCGTGTCTTTTTCTACTTTATATGTAGATTAGATCTATGTAAGTCTCTCTTAGGGTCCTCATTGTTGTCTAGATTCTCTGGGATTGTGGTTTGTAGGCTGGTTTTCTTTGCTTTATGTTTAAATACCACTTATGAGTAAGTACATGTGATAATAATTGTCTTTCAGTATCTGGATTGCCTTGCTCAAAATGATGTTTTCCAGATCCATCCATTTGACTGCAAAATTCAAGCTGTCATTATTTTTTCTGCTGTGTAGTACTCCATTGTGTAAATGTACCACATTTTTCTAATCCATTCTTTGGTCAAGGAGCGTTTAGGTTGTTTCCAGGTTCTGGCCACAACAAACAAAGCTGTTATGAACTTAGCTGAGCACATGTCCTTGTGGCACGATTGAGCATTGTTTGGATATATACCCAAAAGTGGTATTACTGGGTCTTGAGGAAGATTGTTTCCTAATTTTCTGAGAAATCATCACACTTATATTTAAAGGGACTGTACCAGCTTAAATTCTCACCAGCAATGCAGGAGTGTTTCCTTTACCCCACAACCTCTCCAGCATAACTTGTCACCAGTGTTTTTGATCTTGGCTAAAACCACAGCAACTCTTATAAAGGAAAACATTTCATTGATGTGATGATGTACAGTTTCAGGTGTTTAGTCCATTATCATCATGGCAAGACATGGTGACATGCAGGTAGACATAATACTGGAGAAACAGCTGAGAGTCCTACATCTTGCAGGAAACAGGAAGTGACTTGAGACACTGGTCTGTATCTTGAGCATATATGAGACCTCAAAATTTACCTCCACAGTGACACACTTCTTTCAAAAAGACCACACCTACCCTAACAAGATCACACTTCCTTATAATGCCACTCCCTTTGGGGGACATTTTCTTTCAAACTATCACAAATGGGAAGGCAGGGAGAGATTCCAAGTTTTGCCTCATTTTTTTTTTCTGTAACATTGTAATAATGTTACAGAAAAGAATTAAACCAAAGCCAAGAGATACACATACGGTAATTAGTTAGAAATGGGTGAAATCTCTTGTTAGGATGTAAGTTCTTCCTCTGGCCGGAACAAGAGCTTCTGCCCATATATTGGAAAGGTTTTAATTGTTTGGGGTCTATTGTTTCAATTACTTGAAAGCTGACAGCAGAGACACAAGTGACTCATTTTAAAGTATCTCTTCTTCTCTGAGGGCACTTATAGGATGAGAGAAACCTCATTCTCAGCCTAAAGGATAACTCCCTCAAAGGTTCAGAACAAATAGTTCACAGTCTTCAAATGGCAGAAAGAGCAGCACATGTTTTTTCTCGGGAAACAACCCTTGGTTCCATATCCACTAAGGAATGTGAGAACAATCTTTACATATTTCAATCAACCAAATGGAACAGGAGATAAACATATCGCTAAGTATTAGAGAAAGACAGCCAACAGATAAACAGAGTTGATACTTATATCACATGTCAAATGGGATATCCTAGAAAAATGTTCATCTTTCTTCGTCATCTTCTTCATCATCTGAGGAGGATGGGGAGGAAGATGTTAGTCCCCCGGAGGATGAGGTCTTAGCTATGAAAGTGTTCTGGGTTCAGGAAAGCTATTCCATCACTTAAGGCATTCATTCAAGTGAACTAAAGTGGTAAGTGGACAGGCAAGCCTGCTGGCTCCCTGTGACCATGGGGTGGAACAGTGAGCCTTCCCGCCCTGAGCGGACCTTTATTTCAGAATTACAAAATACTTTTGTGGCACTGACCTTTCAAAATGATGAGCTTCTCCAGCTGGCTCTACAGTTAGTCTAAGATAGCTTGAAATTCTTTGTTCAATTCCTCCATATGCTTCTTTTTTTAAATTTTTTTTAATCATGAAGCTGTTCTTTACAGATTTCATAACTTTAAAACTTCATATGATACATTGACAAGCCAAAAATATCACTTTCCTTTTTCATCATCTGTACCATTGTGATTTATGATTTCTTTTTATTTGGTTCTGGTCTTAGATTTTTGAAGTAGTAGGTAGGATTGGAATCCACTCTTTGAACTGAATAATATATAAATATCCGAACTGGATACAATAACGGGTCTGTTGTGCATCACACAGGAGAGCCAGTAAGATAAATACGGTAGCTGCATAAAAATACCTTATTATGCTTATTATAAACTTCTTTGATTTTATATAAACACAGACACACTGGTGTACAGCCTCCCCAACACAGGTCAATTGATATATGTATGCATTTTCAGTAGTTTTAATCATCAAATGGAGGTTACAGTAAGTTCACCTTACTGTACTTGGAATATTTTTCTATACGTGCAGAGCAATAACCTCTTTTTCCATATGTGTCATATTTATTTCCACAATGGAAAAGTGATGACAGAAATTTTTTTTAACAAAAAGTTTCAAAAAGTAAAACAACAGTAGATTTCCCATTAAGCAAAGAATTCAGTACCTCATTTTTCAGCCAGTTTTGAAGGAGCTCTGAGAATGTCCTGGCTTTGGAATGAATACTTCTTTCCAGCCAAAACTCTTCAGAGATGTTCAATAAGAACAATTTCCATTCAGGAAATCCATCTTTCAAAAGCCAGGTGTCAAGACTGTCAAACCTTTGGACTGTTTAGTCTTATCAAACCTAATAAAACAATCCAATGATACCACTAGGAAACATTGTGTTGCTCTTTTCTTCACTTTTTAATTCAACTAGGTTTACTAAAATCCAGTTTTGAATTCTTGAACATCTTGTTCAGATTTTGAAAGGAGATTTCTCTTGAAACTATGTCAATAAAAAGAGTTATTCATATACACACAAGAAGCAAGAGTGATATTCAGACAGACATATTCTGAATTTAAACTATAGGACGTGGAGTATGACAGACACGCTTTCTGAAGAGAAAAACCAGCAGTAGCTATTGATGGCTCATGTGACAGGAGATGAAGCTGGCTGGATGTTGTTTCAGGCCAAATGTTTGAAATGCAGTGTAGAAGCAGGGCTATGCCGCTATCTCTGCAGCAAGGGTTAGCGTGTGAGAGCATGGCTTCCCTTGCAAAGCTTTGTCTGAAATGCTCCTCAGTTTACATTTCATGGTTTGCACTTTCATAAAAAAAAAAAACACACTAGAATTTTTCAAATCAAGTAATTTGTGTCACCTGCAATGACCACTGTTCAGACGAGTTCCTGAGTGTTAATACATTTAGATAAATCTATCTTAACAGCCTACCATTTATTACTGGCTAAAAGAGAACTTCATTTTGCTGGGTAGGCTGAGCTGACCATTAAAGTGTTTCTACCGCAGACGATAAAGCATTATGTATGATGATTCTGTATGCTTCTCTGGGTTTCATTTTCTGATTTGAGAGAGAATGGTGAAAATTACTCCTTCACAGTCCCACCCTACAATGGCCACAGGTGATCTCAGCAATTTTCAGTTTGAAGAATCTTTGGTCTTTAAGAAGATACATAGCTCTGTCAACAAAGTAAAATTCCAGGATTGAAAAATTGCAAATCATAAGAACTAAGTGGCTACATTAACAAAGTTCCAGATTTCGTAACACGTGCTGCTATTGTAGTGTTTTATCTAAGGATCTCAGCTGCGCCGTGTGGTCCAAAAGGCTCTGCCTTTACTTAAGAGAGGCTGAAGTATGAGTCTTCCAAATTTCTATGCCTATTTGATATTCTGTGATTATAAATTATAGCCCTTGGAATAAGCATTTCATGAGGTTTAATGCTAGGATGTTGAGTCCCACAGTAGTATTAGGTAGACACAGTCTGCTTTTCTAGAGATAGTCCTTCACTGGCTTGACTCTTTAGTTCCTTCCAGCATGTTTGGTCTCGTTCACTTTAACTGCATCTCTCTACACCAATGGTTCTCAACCTTCCTAACACGGCAACCTTTTAATACACTTCCTCGGGTGGTAGTCACCCCCAACCATAAGATTACTTCATTAGCTACATCACAACTGTAATTTTGCTACTGTTAAAATTTTGTTTGGCGGGACTGGGTTGCAGCCCACACATTGAAAAGCCCTGCTCTAGACTCTGGAGTCCAGTCCTGATTGATACTTGCCACTGGATCCAGATCTTTTAGTGCTGACTGCTACCATATTTAATTGTCAAATGAACTGCATGTCAGCCCCTGGGCGTTACAACCTGCAGCTGCTAGAATGAGAATAATGATCCCAGCCCTCTGCTGCTAAGGCAGTGTCATGTCTTAAATATCACTTCTAGTTGCTAAATGAAAAAAACTAAAAATCGGTTCTTTTAGAAATTATTGTGATAGCGTAAGTATGGGAGTTTGACATCATGTCCACTTAGGAGTGCTTTTTATCACTGTATCTGACTCAGGAACCTCTGTTCCTCCCTTCATCTGAAGGTCTCATCTCCATTTCCCAGTATTTGGTCTGGTTTCATAGTTCCAGTTTAACATATGATAGCTAGTTTTTAAAATATCATCAATATTGAGAGGAAATTAACAATGGCAGAATTTGTTAACAGAGCAGCTGCTGTTTTTTTTTTTAATTTCCTTATTTTCTTAAACTGACTAACTGAAACAAAAAAAGAAAGAGAGCATGCCCTTTCTATAGGAAGCATTGAACACTTAGCACAAATGAAAGCAATGCTGACTGTCCCACAGAGCCTCATCTGTGAAGAGGCAGAAAAGGAAACATTAGTGGCTTGGTATGTATTACCTCAATTACCCCCGATTATCCTTAAAAGCAAAATTAATATTACATTTATAAAAATTCAAAAATTTGATACATTTGACAGTCAATAATAATTGTTACATGAAGTGTGGCTTAAATTTGAATCAATCAAATTTGAAGAACATTTCTCTTTCCTTTAAACAAAATGTGACCAAAAGTTATGAATTGCCAATGAAACTGTGTCATTACACATTATACTGGGAAATAATTTATTTGGCTGGAGAAATTTTTTTTGTATTTTGAAAGACTTTATTTAGTTCGCTACAGTAATATTTCTGGACACTTGGCAAAATGACCCCATCATGTATAGAACAAGACATTTTCAATATGCCAAAAAACCTGTAAATTGAAGTCTACAAAGCCCATGAAGTATTTCTAAATCAAAAAGTGTTCAGTGTCGACGTACAAAATTCATTGAGGTTAGAGAACTTACTCCATCCATGTTACTTCCAATTTCCTTTAAAATACAAGTTTTATGTCATTTCCTGTTTTTTTCCTATTTCTTTATATTCCTAGTATCAGACTTTCTCAAACATTATATTCTAGGGCATGTATTTACGCCTGAGATGGAAAGTTGTAAAATTCGACCCTTTGATACTCAGAATATTTTATCTGTAGTCATGGTCATGGACTGAGGTAACATGGAATACCGTCACATCCATCACAATGAAACACAGAGTGCACACTCTCACCCAGATGTGGACATCAACAACTGGTGGTACCTCTGACAATGTATGAATGCAAGATTAATAGTAATGTGGATGGAAAATTATCAAGTCATCTCCACTTGCTAGTTTTATGTCAACCTGTCACAAGCTAGATACATTTTAGAAGAAGAAACAAAAATTGAGAGATGCTTCCACCGTATTGGCCTGAGGGCAAGACTGTGATGCATTTTCTTTATTGCTGATGATGCGGTGGAGCCCAGGTCACAGTGGGAAGTGCCATCTCGGGCCAGTGGTCCTGGGTGCCATAGGAAAGCATGCTGAGGAAGCCATGATAAGCAAGACAGCGAGCAACCCTCCTCCATTGAATCAGTTCCTGCCTCCAGGGTCCGGAGGGAACCCTCACTTCCTTTGGTGGGGGACAGACATACCTCCGTCAATAAGCCATCTCCTAAGCTTTCCCTAAACAGCTCTACCAACTATGAACCAAGCATTTAAATCTATAAGCAAATAGGGGGCCCTTCAAACCACCATGTGGTATTTACCATAGGAATAGAAACTCTCAGTAAAACATCGTCTATCTCAACTAATGTTAATGGTTGATTTTGTACATGTAATTTTCAAATTTATATGGTTTATAATATAATCTAAAAGAAAATGTCATCTAAGAAAATGACATGACACAGCAACTGACATTAATGACCACAAACAAGTTGGAAACTACATATATAAAATGTAAATTGATAATCTATGAATATTGAATTATTTTAGAGTTTTAAATAATTTTTCTTATAATCTCTTATGTAAATTATATGGTGTATAGATTCATGTTTAAAAATTAAGAAAGACTTCTAAACGTAATTTGCATATACTATGTATGTGTTAAACATGTATCTGTTTACATATATGTACATCTTAGAGAATGATTTTTGTGTATTTCTGTGTTCCACCTTTAGTTCCAATTCAAACCCTATGTTTTGAATAAGATTGTAGCATATTCAGTGTATTTTATTTGGTTAAATGTAATGGAACTCTCATTTTCCATGGGCAACATCAGTATAGTAATAATATATTACAGCTAACTTCTCGTCTATCAAACAGCATTCCAGGTGATATTTCCATTGTGGGGAAACTGACGCCACTCGCCTTCCTTTGGAAAAGATTTCATCTAATAGGAAGTCTAGGTGGTGTGTTCCTACAAGAGAGAGAGGGATGCAGCTTGAGGAACAATATTAAGTTCTACGACTGAATTCTTCTATGAATTACTTCTGAAAAATTAATGCAAGCGGGTAACTCTTCCAAGTCTCTAAAAACTACTTTATATCGGGAAGCATATCAATAATTTGCTTAAAATATTTGCACCTTTTCAAACAGGAAAAAATAATTATTAACTTTTTCACTGTAGAAAAACTCTATCTGAGTACCCAGGATTAACTAACATGTACTTACCATTACATGCATGTGAAGAAATGCTAAGACTCAACAATACATGTGGGAATCTCTCTCTCTCTCTCTCTCTCTCTCTCTCTCTCTCTCTCTCTCTCACACACACACACACACACACACACACACACATACACCACATTCACTTATATATAATGAAGTTTACATATATAATACATCAAACATAAATGTCACTGTTCTCGCTAGTTTTATGTCAATTTGACACAAGCAAGAGAAAGGCAGGAACCTCAGTTGAGAAAATGCCTCCATAAGATACAACTTTAAAGCATTTTCTCAATTAGTGGTTGATGAGAGAGCTCCCAGCCTACAGTGGGTAGTCCTCATTCTAGGAGAAAACAGGCTCAACAAGACAGAAGAAGCAAGCCAGAAAGCAGCACTCCTTCGTGGCCTCTGCATCCACTTCTGCATGCAGGATCCTTGCCTATTTGAGTTCCTGCCATGACTTCACTCAGTGATGAGCAGTGCTGCAGAAGTGTGAGCTGAATAAATCCTTTCTTCCCCAACTTGCATTTTGGTTGTGATGTTTCATCGAAGCAATAGCAACCCGAACTAAGATGTCAAAGAATAGCAGAAGCTGTTAGCAGTGACCAATGGATGGGCAAAGCCTAGGAAGAACACTCATCTTCCCTCTTCAGAGAGGTCATGGAGCTGCTAACACCTCATTTTCTCCTTCTCTGCCACGTCCTTTTCAACCATTCCTGGACATTCCGGCAGGATGAGAACAGCATCAGGTAAAGACTGAGCGGATGGTGGCCCTATCTGCCAAGCTACTCGCTCAGCATGAAAGTTACATACACATATGTATATGTTCATGGATGCATGCGTGGAAGGTTCCTTTTTTGATTGGATGTGAATTTCAATATAAAACAATTGAACCCATACCTACACTGTTAATAAGGACAAGAATAATAAGATCCATGATTAAGTAGACAAGTCATAAGCCCCGGGGAAAAAAACCTACTCCTTTTCTACTAAATGATCACAGTAATAAAATAAATTGTAATCAACATGCCTTCCTTCCACAGTGTGGTCACCGTGTTCAAGTTAAAGCACATAGACAAGAATGGGAAGCCTAAAAATGATACACACCACTTTATAAATTAGCTTAACTTTCTGATTGCCATGTCTAACGATAAGAAGGTTCAAAGAATGCACCAACTACAATTCTACTCAATAGAATGGAGAAAAACTTTTAGTGATTTGGCTAACTTCAACTTAGTTGTACCTAACATATTAGGAAGCTTCAAATTTATCAACTGTTTATAATACTAGCATATAGCAGAAGCTATAAAAGAAATATGAACAATATAATAAAATCCGTAGCAACTGGGAACATCTAAGTGGTTTACTGTGAAATATACATTATTACGTGAGGTAAGTATAATAATTCCAATTACACATGAGCTCATTAAAGCAGAGAGACTGCATATTTAATTGCAAAGTAATTTTGTTAAACTTTTTTATTTTCTGACACAACATGGTCAATTTTCTTTATAGACTGTTTATGAGTACTCTGTTTAATTGTCAAAATTTTTGAAAGTTGGAAAAAACTCTGCTATGAATATCATTAAAATTATGTTACTACAAAATTGTATCCTCTGTTCTCAGAAAACTAAAAGTTTAAAAGTGAGTCATATTCTGTCTTTGAATTTGACTTGGCCATATTTATTAAATTTGCAATAACTCTTTCATTTAGAATAAAGAGCCACCAATTCCAGGCTCTGGTTAACAGCCAGACCTCGAAGTCTCCTATTATTCCAAGAGTAAATGTGCAAATATTTTATTTTCTTAATTTGTCTCAAGCTCTGGTTTTGTCCCAGGCAGTCCTCATTCAACTTGAAGTTAAACAAAAGCCCTTCAGTCTGACAGGCTCTCATCTCCACCCCAATTTGTCTTGGCTGATCACCTCCCGCTGCGGCCGCACCACATGCAAGCACTGTTTGCAAGATTCTGATTAATGTGGCGGCCATTCACAAGGAATCCAGTCAAAGGACAGCCATCCTGGATGAGAAACTTTTGACACCCACAAGAAACAGGATCCATACCCTTTATTGCAGTATTTAATAAAACCCTGTACATTGTAAGATCCAAAGCAAGTGTCCTAGTCCTTCTTTACTACCCACGTAAAACTACATGTAGAACCAGAGATGATTGAATTTAAAAAAGAGACAGACCCAGCTACACAACTGTCACCCACATTCAGGGGGCCTAGTTATGCAGGACACACAGTTTTCGCTCTAGAGGTCATGAGTTCAGGCAAGTTGGTTTCAACTGTCTTTGTAGATTTCCCCATGATGTTCTTGCCTCACCCCTTGTTCATAGAATCTTTTCTCCCTCCCTTCCACTGGACTCCTGGAGCTCGGTTTGGTGTTTGGCTTGGATCTCTGTATCTGCTTCCATCAGTTACTGGAAGAAGGCTCTATGATGACAGGGTATTCACCATTCTGATTATAGGGGAAGGCCAGTTCCGGCACCCTCTCCACTACATCTAGAAGTCTTAGCTTGTATGTTCCTGGGAATTTCCCTAGTACCAGGTTTCTCCCTAATTAAATAATGGATCCCCCTATTGTTAGGGGAGACCACGTGTTCATTCCCAGCTGCTGAGATGGTGGAATAATCACACAGAAATCATATTATTTACAATACTGTTTTGTCAATAGCTTAAGCATATTCCTAGCTAGCTATTATATCCTAAACTAGTCCATCTCCATAAATCTGTGCATCGCCACAGGGTCATGGCCTACCAGCAAATTTTTGGTGGGCTCCAGCAGAGGCATCTGTCTCTGGTGGTGGCTACATGGTTTCTCATTGATTCTGTCACTCTCTCTACATATATATCTCCTCCAGTCTGGCTATATTCTGTTAAGCCATTGGCCCAAAACAACTTTTCTATTAACCAATATAAGCAACACATATACAGAAGAACTTCCCACAAGATATCTCTTTCATTGCTCTCCTGCTCTGCCCCTCCCCTAACTTAACCCATTCCCTAATATTCTCATCCCCCATCCTCTCCCCTCTATGGCCCCTGCAACCAGTTTACTCAGGTGATGTCATATATTTTCCCTTCCCAGGGCCATAATCCATGCAGTCCTCTTACAGACATCTTGTTATCTAGCTTCTGTGGAGCTATAATTGTAATCTAGTTATCATTAGCATTACATCTAGTATCTACTTATGAGTGAGTACATGCCCTGTTTTTCTCTCTGGACCTGGGTTACCTCACTAAGGATATTTTTTTAAGTTCCATAAATTTTCCTAAAAATTTCATGATGTTTTTTACAGCGGAGTAATACTCCATTGTATGGTGTGGGAGATCCTTCTGTCTATTTGCTGCTTTTATTGGTTAATGAATAAAGAAATTGGCTTGGCCTGATAGGGTAGAACAGACTTAGATGGGGAGAACTAAACTGAATGCTGGGAGGAAGAAAGCGGAGACAGGGAGATGCCATGGGTCTGCCGCCAGAGATAAACGTACTGAAATTTTGCTGATAGGCCATGACCTCGTGGTGATACACAGGTTAATGGAGATGGGTTAAATTAATATGTAATACTTAGCCAATAAGAAGCTATAGCTATTGGGCCAAGCAGTGATTTAATTAATACTGTTTCTGTGTGATTATTTCGGATCTAAGCTAGCCGGGCGACTGGGAATCAAAAAGTGCCCTATATACTACAATTGTAAAAATGTACTGCATTTGTTTTATTTATTCTTCAAATGAAGAGCATCTAGGTTGTTTTCAGGTTCTGGTTATTACAAATAATGCTGCTATGAATATAGTTGAGCTGGTATCCATGTAGTATGATTGAGCATCCTTTGAGTATATCCCAAAAAGTGGTATTGCTGGGCCTTGAGGTAGACTGAGTCCCAATTTTCTGAGAAATCAATATACTTATATCCAAAAGCAGCTATAAAATTTGTACTTTGGGAACCAGTAGTCAAGGAATGTTCCCTTTAACCCACATCCTCTCAAACTTAAGCTATTCTCATTTTTTTTATTTTAGCCATTCTGTCAGGTGTATAAGAATTGCAAATAGATCCATATCTATTACCCTGCACAACTCAAGTTCAAATGGATCACAGTCCTCAACATAAAGCCAACCACACTGAAGAGAAAGTGGGAAGTAGTTTCAAATGCATTGACAGAGGAGACTTCTTCCTAAATATAACACCTGTAGCACAGATACTAAGACCAACCCTCAATAAATGGGATCTCCTGAAACTGAAAAGCTTCTGTAAGGCAAAGGACACAGCAAATAAGACAAAACAGCAGCCTACAAATGGGGAAAAGATCCTCACCAACCCCACATCTGACAGAGAGCTGATCTCCGAAATATATAAAGAACTCAAGAAACTAGACATCAAAATACCAAACAAGCTGATTTAAAAATGGGATATAGATCTAAACAGAGAATTCTCAAGAGAAGAATCTCAGATGACCAAAAGACATTTAAGGAATTGTGCAACATCCTCAGTCTTCAAGGAAATGTAAGTCTGAACAATTCGGAGAGAGGAATTTAAGAGAGATCTGTGTAGCAGTTGTCTGCTTGCACTGTCCTGCCCTGCATCTTTCTGGCCTAAATGCTGCCAGCAAAACTGAACAACGAAATGTTCTATTCCATTTTCTCTGCCTGCTCAATAAAATGCTATAGCTAGGTCGCAGCACGTGGACGGACTTAAGTAATGCTTCCATGAGAAATCTGGCCAGCCTCAGGTCAGCTCTGATAGGGATAGAGACCCAGCAATTTATAATCAAGAAACTTGCGGGTGAATCTCACTCTGTGGGTGATGCACATGAGGAGAAATTGTCATCAGCGTTTCAGGCCCTTCAGTCAGAAACACAGTAGGAACCCTCAATTAGCAAGTGTTGTTGGAAAGCTCTCACAGGGAAGATAGCAACTAGGAAAAGGAAATTTGGGTGGAAAAAGACAAATTTATGGAAAAAGAAGAGGAAAATAATATATCATTAGTAATTAAATGATGATTCAAAGGATGATACATCCAGGCCCGGAGAATGCACAGCTTTTAAAATAAAGAACAATGGAGAGGATTTTCAACATTTCCTGAGGATGAACACTGCATTAAAGAATAAAATAGCTTAAAAAAATAACATAATTTAAACTGGAGATCAATGGAAAATATTTGATATTAGAATAAATAAGAACATCCATAGAAAGAATGAACAAGAAAATAAAAACCAGCAATGATATTGAGAATGTTCTAAATAAGGGAAGTCTTAAAATTCTAAGTTTAAATGCTTATTTATTGTCCAAGATTGAAGACGAAAGGTATTCTGCACTGAGGTATGTCATTGTGAAATCCTGGTTCATAATTCTGACAACATGTGATAATCTACAGGATTATACAAGAGGACTTTGGACAGTGCATGTGAAACCAGGAGTGAAAAATACCTTTTTTTTTTTTTTGCTTATTTGTAATAAAAGAAAAAGCAATAAAATCCATGCCCTCAGAATTCTGGAAAGAAATTATCAACCCAACAGAATTCCTGATGGTTGAACATATTGAAACTAAGTGTGACGATATTGTGGGGATAATCGGGCAATGAGTATCACAAAATACCCACCTGCCATTCTATTATTTTGTCATTGATGATCAATGTTTTAACTTATTGCTTTGTGGGGGCTTCCCCATTCGAATACCCTTTTAATTTTTCTAATCTCATGGCATCTCACCCATAGACGAAGAACTGCAAACAGCTAGGGAATGCTAAGACCAATGAAACAGCCTTTTCTAGGAATATCCATGCCCCGAGGGGTTCCCATACAATGTGCTCAGCACTCAGATCAACACACATAGTAACATTATGAAGTTTTAACAGGCTGTATCTGTATATTTATGAATAAACACATAGCACCGATACCACCACCACCACCACATCACCAGCACCAGCACCACCATAACCACGACAGCCCACTGGAGGCTGAGTGTCTGACGTGCTGCTCAGGACTGACAAGAGTAATTCCCACACTTGAGGACCTACCGTCGACCTAATGCTCTGGCTTCTGAATTATCTTCTTTGGAAAGCTTTCATTTAATAATATATTACTAGTCCCGCAGATCTACACTTTATTAATTCTCATACTAACAATATTTAATGTTTATTTGTGTACAAGTGGGGCTGTTACATTTTTTAATCGTTGAAAGCCAAGATTAAAGGAAAAATTTTACATAATGTGACAAATAATGACAATAATAAAAACCTCAAAAACAGTCAAAAAAGTCAAATAGCAGATGGTTCATATGAAGGGTATATTATATGTCTTAAAACTGAGAAGCAAAATGTTTTAACAAATCATACAACCTATGATCAAATCATCATACCTTTCAATGTGGTGCCTCTCTTCAGACACAATTTAAGTTACACATATCCGAATTAGGAAACAAATGGTGTTTGAAAGGACATAAATAGTTATGCTCTGATAAATTTTAAATTAATTATTAAATAATTCAATACTTATTAAATTGAATATATAGGAAATCATTAACTGACCTATCAATAAATGAATTTTGGGCTACACTAAATATTTGAATGAATTGCACCCTTTTCAAAAGTATAAGTTGGCAGAACTAAACTTGTAAAAAAAATAGCATAAAATTTTAATTAAGATGTCCAATAATTATTTCTTAAAATGATAATCTAGAGCCAGATCATAAAGGTGATAGGT
The DNA here is from genome assembly GCF_014885135.2 of Alexandromys fortis. Taxonomy (NCBI): domain Eukaryota; kingdom Metazoa; phylum Chordata; class Mammalia; order Rodentia; family Cricetidae; genus Alexandromys; species Alexandromys fortis. The sequence goes on along the minus strand of NW_026067983.1, from coordinate 2,025,743 downwards.
TTTCTTTTATTTTCATGAAAGAGTACTATTGTATAATGTATGAACTATTCTTGAGGGTTGTGTGGCATAAGTACTTAACTATCTCAAGTAAAAAAATAAAATAGAATAAAATAAAATAAGACTAAAAACAAAATGAAGCAAAGTGTAGCAAGGAAGAAAGAGGGAAAGATATATATGAACACATACGATATAAGAGCTGCACAGAGAGCTCCTTAGAGGGCGAGTGAAATTACATAAAATACAATAGGTGAACGGGCAAAACATTGCACAACAGACTCTGGGGAAGAGTTTTACATGGCCAGGAAAGCCATAGAAAGAATTTGATAACCTTCACTGAGAGAAATTAGAAAACATCCTCAAAAGCAATTAATCTCAGTGGTAACAATGATTTAACACAGCAACTATCAATGCTGTGAAAGGTAAGAAACATGACAGCTAAAACTTTTAAGAAAAAAGCAGCAGCAGTCAGGCAAGAGACTTAAAGGTTTTCTTACTGTTTTTTTTTCTTCATTTTGACCCAGAAAACTTAATCCTAGAAAATTTTCTTCAGTAAATAATTATATACACACAAATGGGTGCATATGTAGACTCAATCTGCATGCTTTGCTAAGAAAAACACTGAAAAACACTGGGTGGTTTGTGTATGTCAACACAATCCATCCACCTGAGGAACTGCTTTTAGCCAAATCAGGCTGTGCGAGAGCTGTTCATTAGGATAGTTAGTTGGAAACTTCCTGTGGCCTGATGGTAAACTGAAAAGCTAAGCACAAAAGTGTGCATATACTGCATCCCAGTTTAAAACAAGGTTTCAGTACCTGGTGTGCTTTGTGCAGACAACTTACATAACTGCTCACAGGAAAACAGCTCGATGTAACACCAAAATTTAGCTGCCTTTGCCACTGAAGAATGAGCTTGCAGGTGAAGGGTTTTGCTTTTCTCTGCTTTCATTGAAATTTTGCTAATGTGTTTTCAGTCAGAAAACAGCAAACATTCCAAAGAGCAAGTTGAGAACCTCTTCAGCAGACCTGGCTAGTGACAACTATGAAATGAATAGCCCTCTAAGGCACTTGATTGCTATTAGAGACTTAGTCTTCCTACTGGCCAAAGCCGCCCAAAATAACCAATAAAACTTGTTCACACAACTGTGCTGACAATGATATTAATGCCTAGAACAACACAGAAGTTAGCTGAGGGAAAACCACGCTGGGTTCCGATGAATGAAAACCAGAGGAAGGCAAAAGCAACTGGAAAATCAGAAAAGTGACCAGCAAACTGAGTGCTAAGTTCAGGCTTCCAACCTGGGTGGGCAGCTCGGGTGGGAAAGGAAATTCTCCAGGGTTTAGGCTCACTGACCACAAGTGGAACAGAGCTTGGTACAACAAGCCAGAGTGAGGCTAGGAGCTACGGAAGGTTCTGATCTAGGACCACTAAGCCACCCGAATGAAGAAGAGCCAGGCCTGGGGCTCTGAATTCAGAAAACAAAGCTGCAGAGCAGGAACCAGAACCAGAGTCAACACTTCTTTGCTCAGAGACCAAGATAGTAGCAGCTTTCTACCTGAGCTCTTTCCCCTGAGAATTCATTTCTAGGAACTAATCACGAAGGAGGATTGGGTGTGGATCTACTCTACACCAGGAGACTTGCAAGGTTATTTTCACATGGAAGGGAACATTGCTAAATGATACAAACTGTTTCTGACGTATTAGAAAACACCACCGTACTTGGATTGAAAACCTGATTCTCCTGAAGTACTTTGTTGGGAGCAGTGAGACCCCAGATCCTGAATTTCTTGTAATCCCCGATCTGAGTGCCTACAGCTGCTCTGAGCACGAGACCTTCAGGAGTTCCTGATGGCAGGAGAGTGGTTTCTGGTGGGTTTGGCTGGGGCGTGGCTATCTCTATATAATCTGCCCCTGAACACGATAAAGGGGGCATACTTGGGGGAATTCAAGGATGACCCGTGTCGCTGTCTCTCTGTGTGTGTGTTTTTATTTTAACCTCCAGCCCCCTTTCCCAAAGCTCGGGAACTGGGGTCTAGCCCACCGAACGCAGACGCGAGGGCGAGGTGCACGGTGCACGGCAGTACTTGTGTACGTGTAGGCGCACTTCCAATCTGTGTGTTTAATTGCATCTCTTCTCCTCTTCATTAGTTCCTTTTCCATCCAACTCTTCTACATATGCTGACAACAGTGTGCCCTAATAACTAAGGGATTCATAAAGCTTTTTCTAGTTTGCTTTTTATTAGTGCGATTAAAAAGACACCATGACCAAAAGCCGCTTCTGGGAAAGATCTCTTTCATTTTACAACCTATCCCAGAAGGCAGTGGGGTAGAGGACATCATTTTGAGTGAGGTAACCCAGACACACAAAGACAATTATCACATGTACTCACTCATAAGTGGTTTTTAAACATAAGGCAAAGAAAACCAGCCCACAAATCACAATCCCAGAGAACCTAGACAACAATGAGGACACTAAGAGAGACTTACATAGCTATAATCTACATGGGAAGTAGAAAAAGACAAGATCTCCTGAGTAAATTGGGAGCATAGAGATTTTGGGGGAAGGCTAAAGGGAAGGGGAGACGCAGGGAAAAGAGCAGAGAAAAATGTAGAGCTCAATAAAAATCAATTAAAAAAAGAAACTAAAACTAACCAGATGGAGACTGGATGAGTTGCTTACATTCAACTTCAGATTCGCTGGAAAGTAAACAAGGGAGTAGCCTGCCAGGGCAGCAGTAGGATGTCCATTAGCCAAGATGCGCTAGACTGTGCTATGGTTATGCTAAACAGCCAGCATTTGCCTCAACAAAGGTTTCTGCCATTTACAGTAGTCTGGGGATTGTCAAGAGGTTCTGCACAGTCATTCTCTACGACCTGGTGATCTCAGAACCAAGAAAGCTTTCACACCAGCACCAGTGCCAAAATCAGGAGGTAAGTCAAAGCTGGGGTGAGGGGGCTACTTAAGATCAGAAGGGTTAGGTAATGATATTCACTAGAGCTCACAGTAGGACTCAAGAGAAGCCAGAAAACATCAGCCTCCTGTTGGAGCTATAAAGAGAAATCCGAAGCAAGCCCTCACCATGTGAGGAGAAAGGGGGTCTGCCGTCATTCGCTTAAAAAGCTGGAGATTGGCAGTTGGCTTTGTCATTGGGGCTGCTGCCATCCATATTTATTGATCAAAAAAATCAATCAAGATGTGTGTATGTTTCATATATCAAATAAGTACTGCACGTTGATCCATATTAAAACAGTGTACACTGAGATTCAGGTATCTATGGTAATTTTTTAAAGCACAGGAAACCAGTTGAAAATCCAAAAAGACTAATTACTTTCTTTGTGTGTTTGTCCTATTAATCATAGTAAATGGTTGAAATAATTTGTTTGACGTTATAAAGAAGTAGCTTGCTTAATTCACAGAGTACTTGATAATTTATCAGGTTTCTGATAAATATTAATTCTGACATTTCTATTACTTAGGGAACAAAAATGAGAAAATGATCATTTAATAAGAACATGTATAACATGGTTAATATTTTAAGTAGTTCTCTTTTAAAAAAACTAAAACTGGTTTTAAAAACCTGAGGTAAGTAATCAGATTAGAATTCCAGAAATGTACAAAAACAGACAAGGAAAATCCTGAACTCTCCCTCCTTCATCTATCTTTATTCTCAGGCCAACCAAACTTGTAAGTTGAGAATAAGAAAATTACTGGACCTTCACCAAAACTCTTTTGGGATATCCTGCGGCCACCTATGTTGGAGGAGGCTGCTTGTTGGTTCCTGGCCGCTTCGCCCTAAAATAATCATACAGAAACTGCTTGACCCATAAGCTCTAACTTCTTATTGGCTAACTCTTATGTATTAATTTAACCCATTTCTACTAATCTGTGTAGAGAGCCACGTGGCAGTGGCTTACAGGCAAAGTTTCAGCATGTCTCACTATGGCAGCGGCTCCATAGCTTCTCTCTAACTCTGCCTCCTCTCTCCCAGCATTGTTCAGTCTTCCCAACCTACCTCTGTTCTACCCTATCAGGCCAAGCAAGTTTCTTTATTCAGTAACCGATAAAAGCAACACATAGACAGAAAGACCTCCCATGCCACACCTGGAGTCATGGAGATCCTACAGATCCTCATGAGCTCCTGCAGATTCTAGATCGAGAAGATGGTAGTATGGGACAACCTAAGGTTTGAACCAGACCAGTGATTCAGTGCAATGAACATTCCCTAGTAAAGCTGGATGGACAAAGGGTGTATACTATGTGACACACCCAGGCTCCCAATGACCCTAGGAGGAATGAAGAGGTGCTAGAGAGGTGGAAATGATGGAGAAGTAAAGAGGTTTTGAGGGGGGATTGTTTTGTTCTTGATTTTGTTTGCTTGATTGTTTGTTTTGGTTGTTTTGGTTTGATTTAAAAAAAAAAATTTCTGGGGACACTGTAGAGGTGAAAGGAGGATATGGAGGACTGGGAAGTAAGCAGAATTGGGGTACGTGATGTAAAATTCCTAAAGAATCAATAAATAAAGAAATTATGTTAAAGAGAAACACAAAAAAATGTTTAAATTTGGCTGGAGAGATGGTTCCACAGTCAGATATTAGGCTCTCAACCAAAAATGAAAGAAAATCTTTAAATTCAAAATCATGATATGCATGTCCTTTTCTACAGGTTTCTGTACTCAAAACCACATAAAAATCTCATTGTAAATCTTACTTCAATATTATTCTATTATCCCCTTTATTGCTTATTGATTTGTGCAATGTAATAATTATATTGCTATTTGGTTGTTTCTACAAAATTACCACACAATATTACAAAAGTGGCTTGAGTATTAATGTTTCAATTACATCTTATCATTCACTAACCATTATGAAGACTAGAATAACCATATGTTATTCTTTTCCTGGGATTAAGGAAAAATCACACTACAAAATCATCAGATTAAAGAAATCTCATTTTAATATATGTTAATTAAAACTCTTTTTTACAAACAAAGAAATTTTTAAAAAACATCATTATTGAAGGTGAAAATGTAAAGTTTAAAGGATAAAATGTATATAGGTAGATAGATAATTAGATAGATAGATAGATAGATAGATAGATAGATAGATAGATAGATAGATAGAGGCCTTTTCACCTGGAGCCTACTGATAAGTACTTAAAGCTGTTCTTCTCTGATTCTCATGCCCTGACCCAAGTAAGACAAAAAATTAAAGATCAAGTTTTAAAGATAGGTCTTTTGGGGAAGCCACAGTCAGCTCTAGCTACCAAAACAATATCTAACAAGACTGCAAAATGCAAGCAAAATCTATTTTTAAACACCTATGTGTTTAACCCTAATGGTTCATGAAAATATAAGTGTTTTGTTTTCATGTTAATATTGACATAACCTTTCAATCTAAACTTGTTACCCACACTGGGTAAAGTAGTATTGTCTAAAAGATTATGCTCAAAGAGAGCCATTAATATTATGATTCAATCAACACTTGTGTTTAAGTCATAATTAACTATCAATTATTAAACTTCCATAATAAGTAAGAATCTGAATTCAATCTAAATCTAGACAGGTCTCCTTACTTCCAAGGTGATTTTAGGAACAATGGTCCTGTTGTACTGGGCGTCCCATCCCTAATTACTTCTTTATCTGCAAAAAGCAGCATGCACCATGAGATGTTTAGTTTCATTACATTGCAAGGAACATTTACACATGGAGACTGCCTGTATTCAGTACATATGCTGCAAAGTTTGTCCTTAAGTCCAGGGATTTCCTTCAGTTGGCATGAATTATAGCAGAGGTACCTAACACCCAGACTGAGTGAGTTATTCTAGCTTACAGTGGTGTTGGAGAGAAAAGCACATAAACCAGAGGATGTCATTAGACCAGTGACAATGAAGGAGAAAATATCCCGCGCTGACAGCCCGCTCACTTGCAAGCTGATGGGTGTCAGTGTGCAGAGCAGTACAGACAGAGTGGCTTAGGATGGGGCTTGCTGCATCTGGCCAGAAAGGAACTGCAACAGCAAAAAAGAGAAGGAGATATTGTATGTCTGCATCTGCTCCACCTAGGAGGAGCAGACACAATGAATCTACAGTATTTATAGAAAAGGAACTAACCACATGTATTAATGCAGCCTTTGTGCCTCGGCTGTAAAACAGGTTCTGGACTTGTAGTTAGCGTGCCTGCACAGATGGGGTCCATTCCTCCTCTTCTGCAGTATTCTGTATTCTAATTATGACTTGTGCTGCTTCTGGCATGAAAGCAAGGCCGCTGATGTGGCCCCAAGAGTAGGTAGGATAAAAAGCCCAGGCCAGTGAACTCATGTGTCTGTGCTTTTCCACTTCCTTTTTCCGCCTTCTGCTAATTTAGCCTGAAGTTTTTTGACAGCATTTGGAATTCCTCAAGCTGTCTCTGCTTGCTTTTTGTTCCCTGAGAGTAAGACAGGACATTGTGAAGTAACATAGTAGTTACTAATGGGGGAGGAAGCAGAAGAACAGGTTGATTAACTGTGTGCCACAAAAACAGCACAGGGAGATGAAGCACTAATCACTGATTGCAGTAAAAAGACCACCGAAGGGACTGGTGGAGTTCTCCAGCATTGTAGTGCAAAATCTGTACCATTGCATTCATCTCTTCATCTCATGGGGGCACTTCTTAGTGGCTATAAATGTTAGGCTGTCCAATTCTAATCATGAAAAAAAATGTCATAAAATTAGCTAAAATACTAACTTCAATTTTCTGATCATTCCTCTCTGTTTTTATTGTTCCTGATAGAGCCTTGTGAATTTTTTCTTCTCTGTAAACTGGTGTCCCATTGTTGAGGTGTGGAGATGCATAGGATTTCAACATTCCATGAGCTCTTTTGAAGAAGAAATATTCTTAACAAGAAGTGATTCTCATGGAATCTCTACCACTGCAAATACATTAAAGAATGTGGCACTTTTTTAAAATGTATGTCTTGGACTACACTGGCATTATTCTCAAGTAGGATCTTTTATTTCAATGTCATCCTATTGAAACCTTTCAAGATGATTCTCCTCCCTCTCCCCTGATGACTGATATCATAATAACAACTTTGGTCTCCTGAAAATCAGGATGACAGTCACACTCATTCATTCATCCAGTGACTCACTGAAAAGATATCTGTTAAATTCCAGCTGTATGTTCATCTTAAAACAGAAAGGAACATATTTCTGCAGAGAAAGGATAGTTACTTATAATAGATAAAACAAACTAGCAAAAATGTTTAGTAAGCTAGACACTAATGGGTATTATAGAAAAACTGCAGGGAGGACTATCTCAATAGATGGGATTTCAGATATAATAGCCAGAAAAATACTTCACTGAGAAAAATGAGCACATCTATGAAGAGAAACACAATGTAGTCATAGATTTATGATAGAACGTTGTTTTGTGATTCAGAGACTGTGAGGCAGGTGATAGGTGCAGTGTGAGAGGAAGAGCCAAGTTGCCAAGGAAACCAAAGAAAGCAGCCAAGAGAGCTGGCCACTATGCCACTACCAGACTAGACTGTGTGAAGGAACACAAGAATGTTGCTCACTACACTGAAAAGAATGAGTGACCATTGGAGAACTCTTACCAAAGAGTGACCTGCATAGGTTTAGTCTTTATAAGCCTGCTGTTGATAATCAACTGTTGAAACTGCAAAGACCGAATGCGAGAGAGCATCAGCTAGAAAATGAAAAGGACCAGGAATGAGCAAACACCCAAAAGAAAAAGGACAGATGATTTATATTACATATGCATCCTTGGATGACCAGAGCTTGGTGACAGATTGGAAACCAGTCATGACAAAGGGTCTAGAAATTTTGGGCCGAGAAAAGAATGAAAGCATAGGGTACCATTAAGCAGGAGAATGGAGACTCTGAGGAGTAGGTTTGTGGAGAAATATATGACTTGGCGTGTAATTTTAAACTTGCTAAGTATCAGGTGCCCATGGTATATCAAAACAAAGAAATGAAAAATAGAAAGATCCATATGTCAGAAGTATTCGCCTTGGAGTTTTGAATAGAAAAGGGACCTTCTGGAATTATGAAAAAACAGTAGACTGCCAGAATAGTAAGAGTAGAGAGAGTCCCAGGGCTGAGGCTTGGGGTGTTCTGGGGATTTGTGGTCTGGAAGATTAACAAGCTTCTTTCAATGAACCCAATAAGTATTAACCAATAAGTATTTTAAGAGCAATAAATAAATAATTTAAGCTGCAGAAAATGGTAGTACAGAACTATAGAAGGAGACTATCACGGAGGGATAATTCCGGAGCGCTATCGCATTCCAATTATGGATCAAAGGAGATGGGGAGGGAGCTAACCACTGAGTACATCACCGTGGGGGCCATTAGTGTCTGTTTTAGGAAAGTCTTACCAGAGTGGCATGTTCAGAAGCCTGGTTCATAAGGGTTTAAGATTCAAGAAAAGAGATAACAGAAGAATTGGACATAGTTAATTTAGACAGTGTTATGAGAGATTCTTCTGTAAAAGATCAGAAAATCAGTGGTAACCAGCAGGGATAGATCCAATAAACTCCTTTTTCACATGGGAGAAATAAAAGTAAGTTTGTAGGTTGATATAAATGATCCAGTAGAACAGAGGAAAATGATATAAGAGACATGGGGATATGTTTAGAGGAAGAAAAAGCAATCATTCTGCCAAATGGAGGACTTGTCTGTGGATTGGAACCCCCATAAGACAGCCTTAGTCCAAGTAGTAAACCCTTGCAGGTCAGTAGTTATCATATTATTCTAAGTAATGAAGGAAGATCTTTCTGATTGTCTTTATTTTGTTTATAAGCAAGGTTATCATAAAAGTTAGGGTTTAGGAAGAAAAAAACTAGAAGCTTGAGGAAGGGAGAAAGATAGGAAATATTTTTCAGGGGGTCTGGATAAAGGAATAGACGGGGGAAATATAATATGACTTCAGGCAGCATTAAGAGCCCCATTGAGACTAGAGCTCATAAATTTAAAGCAAGACAATCATTATGGTTGTGTTTTTTGCAGCCGCTTTTATCTGAATGGAAGCAAACATGAAGTAGGTAGAGATGTGGATTTAATCACAGTTTAACCAGGAAGGAAATTCCAGGAGACAGACATACCTCAAGGAGAGTTACTACAATAATGGATCATGAAATGCCAGGTGAGTAAATAAAGGGTTATAGAGATGCGGTTAGGAACAATGAAGGGCATTATATCAATTGACTTCAGTTTTCTGCGATATAAGGAGACATGGCCAAAGGTAGTTTTGTGGGGAAAATGCCTACATCTAAACTGTCTGGAGATAATGAGAGCTGATCACACAGGCTGCTCGTCTCCTACAGATGGAAAGTGACCCTTTGGAACTGAGCAGGTCAGAGAACTAAGAAACCAAACAGAAAAGAGCAACAACAGAGATGGTGGAAGTCAACAAGAGTTGAGTCAGAGATTATTTGAAAGAGAGAAATTTTATGGAAAAAAAAAAAACTATTGCAGGAAAACAGAATAGCAGCCAGGAGATCAGCAAATGAGAGCAAGTGAGTCTTACAGCATGAGCATCGAAGCTGCAAGGATTCATGCATGGAAGATCACGCGACACCCTGCGGAAAAGCATATTTGTTCCATCTCCACGCTGGGGCAGCAGAGTGATAGAGAAAAGAGGCACCTGCGGAGAGCACCCCAGGGAAGAGTGTCTCCGACAGACACCCCAGGGAAGAGTGTCCCCGACAGAGTGATAGAGAAAAGAGGCACCTGCGGAGAGCACCCCAGGGAAGAGTGTCCCCGACAGACACCCCAGGGAAGAGTGTCCCCGACAGAGGACTGGGGCCAGTCTCAGCGTTCCATACTCAGCTCATAAATAGATTTTCCTGGATGATAACCAATCTGCTGATGGGATAGATGCATGAACGCATGGATGGATGGGCGTGTGAATGGATGGATGTGTGGGTGGATGCATAGGTGGATAGATGGAAGTGTGGGTAGGTGGATGGATGCGTGCATGCATGGATGGATGCATGGATGGATGCATGGATGGATGGATGCATGGATGAGCGTGTGAATGGATGGATGTGTGGGTGAATAGATGTATGTATGGATGTGTGGGTGGATGTATAGGTGGATAGGTGGAAGTGTGGGTGGGTGGATGGATGCATGGATGCATGGATGGATGCATAGTAATGGGTTTGGTGAATATATTTTTTCAGTTTTATTGTTGAATTTTTTTACTTCAAACTCTCAGAAAAGGTATGCTCAACCCATTTTTAAGATAATAAAAGCTTATGGATGGCATTATTGGCATTCCCTGTTTTGCAGTACACAAGCTGATTGGTCATTCACATAAAAGTGGCTTTACCCCAGGTAGGCTGGCAAAGCAGAAATAGCATAGATATGAACTCTATTATTTTTGTTTAAATATGCACTCTCCAGCAATAATATCATATATGCAAAGCTACAGGGTCAAGTGTATAATCAGGACTGTTCTGAGATGACAGCTGACACAGTTCCAAGTAGAAAATCAGTAAAACCTACCTTCTAGATAAATGTCCTGTGATTTCGAACATTAAAAGCAGATATTTGGATCCATCAATTAAAATCAATTCATGTGTCTAACAATATGAATATCAAAAACACAGATGAGACTAAATATAAAACACTGGTTCTTGAGGAAAGAGGAATGAATTTGGCATTGTACAAGAGCGGCAACAGAATCAAGTAAAGCTGCAGAAAGAACCAAAAGCCCGCAAGGCACGCCAGCAAAAGAAGAAGAACTTCTCTTTCAAGTATAATTGGTCTTTGTTGAATTTTAACAAGCCCTCAAAGGACAGATTCCTGGAGATGCCTACAGTCCTTCATTTAACGTGAAAATACTTTACACTTTCTCTTGAACAAAGAAAGCGCACCCCTGGCTGGGAGCCAGAGCTTGCACATTTTTTTCGAGGCACCACAGGAAAGAGAAAAGAGAGAGGCCAAGCCCTTCCACATTCAGCTTGTGGAAAGAATGCGCCCCACTTCCCAGAGTCCTCACTGGTGGCAGCTCTGGGTCTGATTAATGAGTCCTCCCATGCTCCTGGCCTTGCTGCCCTCAGGGCTGCTCCACAGTTTCAATTTCCACCCCAAATCTGGAAGTGCCTCTTCAGTGAAGAAAGCCCCAAAATGTTATGGAGGGAATAGAGGGGAAATGCAGATATTAGTGCTACTTGGCTGGCAGGAAATTTGAACAGTATCAACTGAGATGCCCCCACAAGCTGCTGAAATGTAAGATAAAGTTCAGAATGGGAGAACTATGTCATGAGCATGCATTTCATATGAGAAAGGGACCAGGAGGTCAGAGTTTGAGTTGAAAAGGCCTGCACCATTTGGGTGGCTCAGTTGGCACAGCATATTTGTAAGATATTACTGACTTTGAATTTGCTCTCTGCAAACCTGCCTAATCCTAATGATAACACTTGAATCCATGTGCTACCTACTAGAGACACTCTTTGGGTTTTACAAATACTTAGAAATTTAATTTCTCCAACAAACCTCTGTGGTAGAGAAGCAAAAGCAGGGAATGAAAGTGATGTGAGCAATCCAGGGTCCACATCTGTGAAATGGAGATCCTGGGATTCAGTCATGGCCGTGTGGCTCCGGGGGTCTCTCCGCAGGCACTATGCTAACTGCCACTCTTTCCCAACAGAAAAAAAAAAAGGATAATTTTCAAAGACGGAGAGAAGGAACTGTTTGTTTTAAACAAAGTACATATAGCATGCTTATACCCTGCTTATATGAACAGAACAAGCAGAAAAGCTCAAGTCAAATGAAGTCCCAGAATGGAAAGGGGAGGTGAGCACAAGGTTACATGCTCAGCTGAGGAGCGACTGGCCACTGACAGCTGCTGGGATAAGGAAGTCAGATTTCTTTAAGGATGAATCTCATGATGGGTCAACCACATTCCGGTGGAAGACCGAACTGCCAGGAGTATATAAGCAGCATCAACTTTACATGATGGGTGCTTGTTTTTCTCTTTAAAAGGTGGATATGTAGAGAAGGGCAGTGTGGATGATCAAAGTGTGTTATACACAATTCTGAAAGAGTAGTGAAAAATAGGAAGACAAAAGACACACATGCATATAAAGAAAAGGTAGAAGACAGCAGTATAGTGGTTAAGAGATGAGACTGATGGTGAATTTTGTCTTATGCCTTTTTCCAAGTTTTGCAACCTTAGGCAGGTAGCATCCTCCTTAAGACTCGGCTTTCTTTTCCGAACTATGGGGGCAGCAATATTACTTTAAATACACAATGGTATGGTGAATGTTCGGTAATACATACCTTAAACAATAAAAGAATCGTGTTAGTAATTAATTATTTGTATTTAATATACATTTTCCTCAAACCTATTAATTGGTTCACCCTGATGAAATCTAACTTATTACTTTCTTCTCAGAATATATGTTAAAGGACTATGTTATATGTGTCACCAAGAATTGGAAAATGGCAGAGATAATTTGGTTTTCAAAAAATACTAAAATGTATCTTAACACATCCAGATTACTGACGACAATGAGAATAATTAAATGTTGGAGAAACTAAGAACAAAACAAGACAAATCAGAACCAGTAAAACCATTTCCTAGTTTGGCCCCTACAGTTTTCTAGGGTTCTGGGTTTGCTGTGGGAAACAGTTTAGTTTAAAGTCCCTTTGTACCTGAGAGTCACTTTCTTGCAGTCCACATTGTGGTTTCTTCCAACAATGGGATCTTCGTGATTAGATCACCCCAAGTCGCAGATATTTCAAGTTGCCAAAGCCTCTGTGGTTAAGACAAATAGTAGAAACTTCAATAATTTGAGACCAGGGTTTTCTTCCACTAGAGTGATTCAGCATGCAATTTGTGCACATGTGTTCTGGCCCAGATGGAGACTCAAATAACTATCAGACTCTTTGGTGTGAGTTCACATTTCCTGAAGGTGTTGGAATGTCTGTAAAACATCAGATGCCCTTTTACTTGTGATTTTAAAAATAAATAGATCTTAATTCTCTGTTGATTTGACATTTATTTTATTTATGGGGGATTTGACAGCATCATTGAAAACCTGTTCATTATGAAAGGTTGTTGTTAGTTTCTGGCAGGTACCTGACTTTCATATTAGAAAACAGTATTTGACGTGTTCATGGAAAACCTAGTCATTGTGTTTGTGTGTGCCCCCTCTGTCACAAACTAAAGTCTTCAACCTTGGTTCAATACCATTAGTCACTTAGTCAGATGTTACAGAATGCTTCTTGAACCGCTGTCATCACCCTGACCGTGAGTTCCTGTGGTTTGGGTGTGACTTGGGCAATATTATTCATGTAAATCAAGCATTTTCTCTGTGAACTCAATGATAATAGCAGAGTAGAATCTCCTGGACTTTAGGTTTTATACTAATCCTTTTGGTTAAGGCAAGAAAAGAGAAACCGAGACACGTTGCTGTGATTCAGTTAGTAAATTCTGTACATTAGCTAATGTCTAATAATAACAATGTTTTCAGTTTTCCTTTCCTTTCTTGTCTTTTTCCTTACTTTGGTTGCATTCTCAGCATCATTGCCTTTACAGATTTCTGGTCACCACCATCTCTCACAGACGTTTCCATAAAAGTCTCTAAAACAATGCATCAATTGCGGTGCAGCAATTGGGTGCTTGAACTTCTATAGTGCCGGCTATCATTTCTACCTACAGTTCATTGGCCACCTAGAGTTTTGTGGTGCCGTGGTGCCAGAACTCCACAATAGCCAGCAAATACACCCAGTGTATGCTTAAGATGGGGCAACTCAGGGTACTTGGTAAGAAAAACATAAATAACTGTGAACTGGACACAAAATACCCCTCCCTAAGTTTAAGTATTTCATAAAATGAAAGCCAAACACTGAAAGTCCTGTTTGTTTAATGGTGCAAAAATGAACAACAAAAAAAAAAAGTCAATCCCTGTGACACCTTGTTTATATCAAGTTTGCCTAAAACTATGTCTCTGTCATGAACGTGAGGCCTTTGACATATTAATGTACTTTAATTACATTAATTATTGTGGAAGTTAAGCAATATTAGCTATGAGACTATCATCTGAAATATTGTATTCATCTTTAGTTGTGGAGTCTCACAAAAAAAAAAAACACCCACTAAATCATTTATCACTTGACTAAATAAGATAGTTAAAGCCAGACATGGTGTTCCACAAATGTAATCTCTACACTGTGGAGGCTGAAGCAGGAGGATGGGTTCTCATGTCTAGAATGCACCGTTCGCAGCATCTCTCCAGGTCCTGTGGCTCTTACTATCCACTCACCTTTTCTTCCATGATCTTCTTTGAGTTTAAGGAATAGAAATTGCGGTGTAGGTGTAACATTTGACCATTTGTGGGTGAACACCCCATAATCTCTAATTCTCTGCACCTTTATCAGTTTTGGGTTTCTGTTATAGATTCCATCTATTGCAAAGGAAGCTTCTATGATGAGAGTTGAGTTATTCTTACCTGTGTCCAGCACAATGAGATCAGAGATGGATGAAATTTCACCAGTTCACACCCCTAGATGAAAGCTGCAGAAATCAATAGCTTCTGAGAGGGAGAGAATCAGTCATCTACACGGATAAGCCCCCTAAAATGTTACCCGAATGCAAACACATGTACATACAAGCAACACTAAGGGGACTCAGGAAATTTATAGATACAGATTTGTAACAATAATAATTAAAGAGGAGGTTGTGAGTTTGAGAGGGAAGGGAGGACATATGGAGGCTGATGTGGAGAGAGGTGGGTGAAAATCATGAAAATACAGTAGTCATGAATAGAATTCTCAAAAATAAAAACTTTAAGTTTAAAAAATAAGATTAAAAACAAATCATTTTTTGTACCCCCTAATCTAGACAGTTGAGAGCTAGAAAATCAATTTTATCATGAGTACTACAAGCCATGAACTCATTTCAGTTTGTTTGTTTCATTATTAAACATCAGCATGCTGACTAGTCTTAAATTAAATTGGTGAAAGCTAGACTTACCTGAAAGAAATGAACCTCAATTGAGAGAGTGTCTCCACAAGACCCAGTTGTAAGGCATTTTCTTAATTAGTGGTTGATGGGGAGGGACCATTGAATGTGCTCTGGGTTCTGGCTCTCTGAGATGCTGGTCCTGGGTTCTCTAATATGCTTAAGCAAACCATGATGAGCAGTAAAAGCATCCCATAGCCTTTGCATCAGCTCCTGCCCTATTTAATTTCCTGTCCTGACTTCCTCCAATGGTGAACAACAATTTGGAAGTATAAGCCAAATAAATCCGTCCCTCTCCAACTTGCCCTTTGGTCATGATATTTTGTTGCAGCCATAGTAAACCCTTACTAACACAGTCAGTCAACATCTTCAGAGTTAAATGCCCCCCTTAAACAGCCACTTTCTAACACTGAAGCCACCCCTGAAGCTAGATTACTCACTGTTTATGTGTCTCAATAGCTAGCTCTTCTTTCTTATTACTGGTTAGCATTTCAGTTTATTTCTATAAGTCATCTGTTGATAGACATTTGAGCTGTTTTCAGTTTGAGACTAAAAAGAAAGATTCTTTGAACATTGAAGGCCCAAGTCTTTGTACAGAAATGTTTTCATGTCTTTTGGGGATACTCCTAGGAGTGGGTTGGTTAGGCCCTAGGAAAGTATATTTTCAATGTTGTAAAACGTGACCAAATTGCTTTTTAAAGTTTGCATGCTATTTTATACTCTTCTCGGCATTGTGCAAATTGTAGTGGCTCTGTCTTCACAGATGCTGAGTCAGCTGTTTCTTTGGATGTCACAACTCTAATGGGTGTGTGGGAGTATCTCCATATAGATTTTACCTAAATTTCTCTGTTACTGAACATCTTTTGTATGCTTAACCTGCCTTTACAGTTTTATTGTATGGTGTTGGCATCAATCTTTTTTATTGTTGTTGTTCTTAATTGGGTTATGTCCCCCACCCCATTGGTTTTTTTAACCTTTTTTCTTTTTTTTTTCTTTTATGTGTATGGATTCTTTATTACTATATATGTCAGTGTAGATTTCCTTACTTGATACCCCTTGGAATAAGAAGGTGGTGTCAGTTCCTGGAAATGGTTATAGAGGGTTATGAGTCACCTTGTGGTTGCTGTGAGTCAACGCCCTCAGCTCTTAACTGCTGGACAATCGCTCAGACCTGTGCATTTTGTTTGTAACTGAATTTTGAGAACTGCATAGCCCTGTTCTAAACCGTGTGGCATACACGGTGCAGTTCCTAGGGAAGGTGATTTTCCTCTTTATTTTCTACCTGAGTTGTAGAAGAGTAAAACACAGAAGAAAGACTCATGGGTCACAACATAGATTGGCTAGTACCCTTCCTACATGAAGGAGATGTCCTCAGAGTTGCACCCTGTGACTTCTTGTTCCTAAATAGGTGGTATTGCTACAAGAGCAGTTCAAACAGCAGGTCTCCATGACAACTATCACAATACTCCTGGGTGATCTGATATGTTTAATGAAGTGCTTGACTATTGTAAGAGGAAGTGGCTATGACAGTGAGCTGTGCTGTGAGGTTGTAACTGCTGCTGAAGTTCTTTGATTATTCTGACAGTTCAAGCAGAGAATGTCAACTCTCCCTCAAGGAGGCCCTTCTCACCATTATGGCTTTCATACTTTCTGTGACACTGTGAACTTCACACCTATGGTCTCAGTGTGTTTTGTCTTCTTTTCTGGGTGCTTCTCTTTT
Source organism: Alexandromys fortis (assembly GCF_014885135.2). Taxonomy (NCBI): domain Eukaryota; kingdom Metazoa; phylum Chordata; class Mammalia; order Rodentia; family Cricetidae; genus Alexandromys; species Alexandromys fortis. Next base: position 2,009,052 of record NW_026067983.1, on the reverse strand, counting down.
CCTTAACTCTCCTCCTAAACTAATATTTAAAATAACTTTCTTAAATCTTGACTCTGCTTCTTCACAAATGAAGAAAAGGAAGAACCCATGAATTATAAACATTTGTAAACATCCACTTCTGTGGATCTGGCACCTATAAATACAGTGATTCTAAGAGTTTAAAAAAAAATGGAGAAAGGTGCAGATGACAGTCTCCATATGTAGGGTCAACAATACAGCCAATCAGTCCAGTTTCTAGGAACTGACTGAGCCAAGAATATAGCATTGCATAAAACCCCTAATAATAGTTGTCTGTGTCTCAGTTCATACCCAAAATAGACTAATTCATAAGGCCCATTGTGTATTTGAGTATACTTTGGGGGAAAAAAGCATTAACTTTCAGGGTAAAACAACAGCTGTCTACAAAATTACACTGTTATGGTAGTTCGGTAGATTTATATACTCATGGCTCAGCATTCTTGGTCTATACATACACATCATTCCCTAGAGAACGTAATAACTGAGCTTTACGTCTATCAAAGATGATTGTCAAGTCTGCAAGAGTAGCAAACAGCTGCACATACACTGGGTTAGTGCACGAAAATGGTCTGAAACAAGACAATTATTTAGAAAACCACAAGCCAAATGAAACCAGAGGTAAATCTTTACTGTAATTCAAACATCTTTTTCCTTATATTCTTTGTATAGCACCAGCCAAATTTCCCTTCAGTATCAAGGGTCAACCACTCCAGCCTGGACACTAACTTGTCTTGTTGATTCAAACACATGACAACACAAAGGACCTTGGTGGCAGCCTTCCATTCCTATTCATTAGAAACTATCACCACCACACCAGCAGAGCTTACAGTCCTAGAATCTGCAAGGAGCTTGATGCTAACGCGTCACATGGGTAAGTAAGTAAGTAGTAAGCAGTGCTGCCGCCATTTCCACCCAATAACCTTGGCACTGGGAGACAGAGGTCCACAGGTGGGTGATACAGAGCGAGCACAAACGTTCTCTGAGAAAAATCCTACTCAGACCCTATGAAGTATCCGCAGCTTATCAACTTGGAACTGTATTGTGTCTTCAAAGACCATCTTATTCTGTTCCACCAGCGTCCTCGGCACAGAGTGATAGCACACGAAAAAAACGCATAAAATGAGCCCATTGCTGCCCTTCATTTGACCAGAAGAATCACGATGAGGACTTTTCTCACAATTAATACGGGATCGTGAAAGTGTAAGAACGCTACATTTGACACAAATGTCTTGTGCAAACTCTCTGCTCCTCTCTCCCTTAAAAGCTTTCTGCTCTGTGATCCAAGGTGATCCCTGAGCCTTAGGTGAAGGAGTTTGGGTTGGAGCTGGATCAGCTGGAACTGGGCTCCACAGCTTCACATTTTCATCAGTTTTGGTGTTTTATGTAATGGTCCTTGATTGTTGCAAGAAACTATAAGCAGCTAAGGAAGGCTGAAAGCAGTGAGTTAGTCTTGTCTGAAAGAGCATACCGGTTGGTTATCCAATACCATACGGTCAGCCCTGAGAACATACATGCAAGTAACACTACATAGACTAAGAAGGTTGTAATTGTGTATTTAAGACAATTAAAACAAAAGAAGACATGAATTTGAAAGAGCAAGGAGTACATGGGATGTTTGGAAGGAGGGATAAAGTGATATTATTGTGATCTAAAGAATAAAAATTAAATTTAAAAGTGCAAATTATGTGTAGATAAGAAAATTCCCTATCTAGAGTATGATTCCTGTAGGAGCAAATCACTGCCCTTTCCATATGAGAATCGATATGATGAAATCAAACAATCATGAGTTAGTTAATTGTCTGCTTACTCCATGGAATAATGGCATATCTTAATCCTATGTTGGTCTATGGCTGATAAAATGGATTCTCATCAGGACCTGTAAGTACGGAGATTTGCTGAGCAAAATTCAATCTTAAATTTTTTCTCAGATACCACAGCCACTTTAATCATGAGTCTGTTGGACAGGAATCATAATAACTATTTTCAATAAATTATATTGGTCAATCCAGACCAAAAAAAAATCACACAAAAATTAAGAAAGAAAAAATGACTTCCTGACTCTCACTACAATTAAAAATTCATACTGAGGAATCATGCTCCCCATTGGAACTGTAGACTCTCTGAGAAATACTCCAGTACCAAGCAAAGGAAACCTCTCTCCAAGTATTGTGTCAAGAATTATTAGGCAAACTCCCAAGCAGTATAATCATTATGGCTGCCCTTAGCTAATACCCATAATTTGATGTAACGAGTCTTTCTCTGTTCTGCCAGTCAGCTCCCAATTAACAACATTGAAACTTATTCATTATGAAAGCTTGACCTTAACTTAGTCTTGTTTTTAACTAGCTCTTATAAAATAAATGAGCCTATTTCTGTTCATCTATGCTCTGCTTGTTTCTCTACCTAGCTTACCCGAACACATTTTTCACCATGCTCTTCAGCCTTGTCTTGTATTTCCCCTCCTTCTTCCCATCATCTTCCTCTAACCCTTATCTCTTCCAAACTTTGTTTTTTTGAGTTACTTTTATTTATTTAGTCTCTGTATGTGGCATTAAGAGTTGACCTCAGGACCTTACACATACTAGACAAGTGTTATACAATTGAGATGCAATCCACCTCTCTCTTTTAACTAACTAGTTATGACTTTCCATAGCTTTAACCATCTCTAAGTATCTGTGGGCCTTAACAGTATCTCTTCCTAGGTCGCCCTCCTGTCTACTTTATTTACCTTGAATTTTTTCTAATATCTAACCATAATCCTTACCCACCCTACTCCTCTTCCACTCCTAAACTTATAATAAAAACCCAAGTATCCTCTGAGCTCTCCTTGTTTGTTTAACTTCCAACAGGCATCGACATCCAGAGACCAATGTTATTAACTGGCTACTATGACAATTGCACAGAGGTAATATCAAACAGCTATGGCTGCTCCACCTGTCAATATCCTCTTTTAATATTGAGCTTACACTGGCTTTTGAAGCTCATGGTATGCAGAATTAATATTTGAACTAGACACTCAGTGATACAACTTAAAAATTACAGATACTTACACCTGACAAAAAAGCAAAGAAAGGACATCAGATGCATAAATACCAACACAATAGCATAAGAAACAAGAAGGATCAGGATATCATAACTCCTCCAAAATTATTATTAACTCTACAGCAATGGCATCTAATGAAAGTGAGTTGGATGCAATATCTGACAAAGCACTCAAAATAGCTATATAAGTATGTTCGGTGACAGAAACAAACAACAAAAGGAAATAGTAAAGGGGATGTGTGATATGGAACAAGAGATCAACACAGAAAGAAATCCTGAAGAAAACCAAGTCTATAATAACAGAAATAAGGAACAGAGTAAGTCAAAGAGAAACTGTAGAAATGCATCATAAAATGAATCAAGTGAGGGACAGCATATCTGAAGGGAAGGTAGAGGAACTGAACTATCTAACAATAACTTACTAATAAGATGGTAGGGAGGAACTCCAAGATCTAGGTGACACCCTGAAAAGACCAAATCTAAGGGGTCTAAGCATAGAAGAGGGAGAAGAAACTTAATATAAAGGCACAGAAAATATTTTTAAAAAGCCATGACAAAGAAGATTGTTGAGTTAGTAAAGAGATCTGCTTCAGATACAGCAGGCTAATGGAACTCAGACAGGGTCCCCTCGCCACCATATCCTACTTAAAATACCCAATATACAGAGAAAGAAAATACTATTGAGATAATTGAGAAACACCAACTTATTAGAATAAGAATAAGACCCATTAGAATAAGGGAAGATCTTTCAACAGAAAGGCATGAAATAAGTTATTTCAAGCTCTGGGCAATAACAAATGTCAATCCATAAAACAATACTCAGCAAAGCTACCTGTTAGAAGCAAAAGAGAAAAAAAAACTTTCCCTAATAAAAACAGGATAAAGGAATTTGTGCATACTGGTCCAGCTCTAGAGAAGACACCTGAAGGAATCCTTCAGAAACAAGGAGACAAACAAATCCACCCGAAAGCCACTGTAAAGAATAAACCACACTATAGTAAAAATATTCAAGCATGGAAAAGAAAAACAAGTACTATAATGACAACAAGATGGGAGGAATCAGCAAACAATTACCATAATAATGATGAATATTAAACACTTCCCAGTAAGAAGACACAGACTATTATGCAGGATCCACCTATTTGTTATTTCCAAGAAACACACATCATCAGAAGGCCATTCTCAGGGTAAAAGGATTGAAGGGTATTCTAAACAAATGGACATAGTCAAGAAGCAGGGGTTTCTGTCCTAATATCTAACGAAACGGACTTTGAGATGAGAAAAAGTAAAGATGATCACTTCATACTGATAAAGGGTAAAATCTATCAAGATGACAAGTCTGTTATAAACATATTTCCCAAATACATTTGGTCAAATTTCTTTAGACAAATGCTATTTAGAAGTAAAGTCACAGTTTGATTCCAACACAGCACTATAGGGTGACCTTAATAACCCATGGTCACACCTCATCCTGATAGGAGACCTACCATGTTCATTGATTGGAAGGATCAATATTGTGAAATAGTTATCATACAATCTACAGATTCCAAACAATGCCAAGCAAAATTCCAGTGACATTAGTCATAGAAATACATAAAACAATCTTAACATTCATAAAGAAGCATAGAAATCCTGGATAGTCAAAGCAATCAGGAGAAAAAAGAACACTCTACCAGCAGAACAAATTTCAAGTTATGCTTCAGAGCCAGAATGATAAAAATAACATGACAGTGATAATCAAAAACAGATTCACATGTTAATGGAATAAATTAGAAAATCCAGATACAAGGCCACACAACTACAGCGATCTATTTTCAACAGATGCCAAAAAATACACATTAAAGATAAGGCATCTTCAATAAATGGTTCTGATAGAACATTCCAGCAGGCAACAATACTCGGACTTGGTGGAGTGCCAAAGAAAGAGAAAGCAACAGCGAGAAATCAGATAATGAAGACATGGGAGGGGACATTGAGGGAAGTGGAAGTGGAGCTGAGGAAGAAACAGTGAAGATTACATGTTACATGTCATGAGATTATCTAGAAAAAATACAAGACATTCTACTTGCAAAACAACAGCAACAAACTATCTCTGCTAATATTTCTGTTTCTAATTTAGGAAAATCATGGTCACAAAAGCCGCTGGTTAAACTCAAGGGTCATGAAATACAAGACTTGGGAAAGGAACATGTTTGAGAAGAAGGATGTAAGGAATGAAATAGACAAATTACATTATATACACTTCTGAAATTGTCAAAAATGAATTTAGTTAGTAATATACATAAATATCATAGAGATAATTTGAAAACAACCTAAATGTTTCTTTGTAGGGGATGATGCTATATTTAAAACTTTGAAATAATATCTACATTTTCATATACTTTTGTCTATTTATGTACATATACTCTATCATTTTTGTAAATACAAATTATCATTTGTGTTTTACTATTTCTGTTTTACACTAATGTATTCATACACACATGATTTCATAGACATATTTACATTCACATACATATAAAAATACATAAGCAAACTTTATATGACTATTATGGAAGAAAAAATCACAAGTAAGAACAAATTAAAGAATGAACTATGAATTACTGTATAATTTTCAGAACAGATAAAATCATACTGTAGTGTTAAGTATTGTTTTTACAGAATGAAGCAGAAAAGCACTGAAGCTGGAGGAAGAGGAAATGCCAAACTGTAGGATGAATTTATTTTGGGATAAGCAGGCGATATGGTTGGAAATGAACATAAAGAACCTTCGATTTAAAATCGTTCATTTATTAAAAACTGTTGAATGTAACAAATAAGAAAAGACTTGTCATCTAGTCTTACACAATTACCAAGTTTATGATCCTTAAAGCATCACCACAAAAACCTTAACTTGAAACCTCAGCTTCCATTCCCACGGTCTTTGGAGATTGGGCCTTTGGAAGATGGTCAGTTTTGCAGAAAGTCATGGATTCTGGCTTCCCAGGTTGGTGTTGGTTCTCATAAAGAAGTGCCATCACAAAGCATGTTCCCATGTTTCATTCTGCTTTATAAGAACAGTGGACGGGTAGCACCGTGATGCTGCAGAAACCTTGTGGGAACCATCTCTTCTTGCACTTCAGTCACAGGTTTTCAGCCTCTGATAAGATGTCCATACAAAACTGGGATGTGATTGATTCCTTCTTTGCCTCTTTCAAGCTAATAAGAGCAAATAATGATTTCATCAGGAAAACTGGCCACATTTTGTCTATAATCCTGGACTTGAAAGTATGGTTGTAGGGAACCAGATGAACACAAAAGACCTGGGTAAAATTGCCGGAGATGAAAGTATCAGGAAAAACACAGAGACAAACAACAAAAACTTAAGCAGGAACCTAGCTGTTTCCAAGTATGTAGCTCTGTACACTCTCTTGAACCTTTTAAAACATCATATGTGTATAAGAATTCACTGACTTTCTAACAATGCCCTAACTATGCCCTCCTGTTGACAGTTTGACTGCACAGTAAAGTGAGCACTACCACCAAGAATTTACTGACACCTCCTTCCTCCACAGATTAGGACAAGTTTAAATTTGAGTTATGCCCACCTGAGGCATGATGGCTTCCTTTTAGCATTTGGCAAGTTCTCATAATTGCTGGGGAGAATAATGTTTGTTCTTACTTACACACTACAGGACTACTGCAACAATAACTGTGCTGTGTTATGAACTTATTTTACAATAAATGGTGTTTGTGGCTTCAGACATGTGGTATCTATTATTAGCATCTCTAAGAGTAGATGCTACTGACTTGTTAAAAGGCAACCAAACTTTCAAAAATAATCTGGGGAAGAGTACAAGAATATGGAAAATGTTAACCGCCGTGTGGCTTTCTGAAGTTATCAAAAATGCAGATGACTTAGGCCTCAGTGAAAAGAAATAATAGCAGCATTTCAGGCTTGACCTCTACAGCTCCCACACAGCATGACATGCAAATTTCCCACTACAGTTAGGATTTCAAATATAATGCCATAAAAACTTCATTCATCATTTAATAAAAGGGAAGACTAACCAAAGGAGGCACCAAGTGATTTATACATATGGGATGTTAATTCCATGAGGGCTTTTTAAATTTAAGGAAAATTAATATCCATATATGAAGAAAAACTACGACTTAGGACTTTTTATGACTGTTTAATGTGTCAGTGATATTTCATTTATCTTGAAGAAGAATTTGAGATGAGTTAACCAGGACATAACACAAAGCATGTTATTTTTATGTAAATCATCAGGAATTACGTGTCAGGGGAGTTGCAAGCAGTTTGGTGAGTTCAAAAATGGCATTTCACAAGTACTTTTTTGATAAGAAGAAATAAAATAAAAACTATTGTCTATCATCATCAGACCCAGAATCAGACATAATCAGTTTTTCTGACACTATGCCATTCTGAACTTCAGCAAAGTATTCCTTTAGAAATTATTCTGTATGGCTCAAGCACCTCCTTCAGAAGGTATGTCTGTGGTGGAAGCTGATATCAAAGGCGTGTTGGAACACCAGTAAGTAAATAAACACATACAGTACCAACACTGGATCCTCAATGGATGAAGTTTACCGTACTCAAGCTTTGAACAGTGTAAGTTTTTTTCTGAAGAATAAACAATCTGAAAAGCTCAAATTCTCTACCTTACATGTTTTCATTGACAAATCATCACTAAGATGATTAATAATATTTGAAATAAGAAGTATTTCACAGGGGAGACTAGGTTAAGAACTTTGGTTGTTCTTTCGGCAAACTCAAGTTAGAATCCTAGCTCTCACATGGCCGCTCACACCATTCTGTAACTCTAGTTCAGGGAGTCTGACTTCCTCTTGGCTCCTGAGGACACTGCAAACAGTTAGTACACAGACATGCAGCAAAACACCCATACTCATAAAAAAGATAAATAAATACATCTCTTTTATAAAGAAGTATTGTGACGGTGGGCACCCTAGGAAGCCAGACAGGTAGAAATCCCCCACAGCCCATGCTCCTGTGGATGCCATGAGCCTCACCTCGAGGAAGAAACGGGTGTTGGGTAGATGGGAGTGATGGAGGAACAAAAGTGTGTGGGAGCTGTAGAGATAGGCAGAGCTGATAACTGTGGAGAGAGCTATAAGAGAGGGCTGGGGTCAAAGGTGGATGATGTCATTGCCCCTGAGGTCTATGGGATGATGTGCAGCAGCCCCTGAACAAAATGCTCAGGAGTCGGATCAACCTAGCTATGTGCAATGGCCCAGGATGAAAAATGGTCCACTGTCTAGACTAGACCTCCTCGAATAATTATGTCCATTGATATCACTGAGGGCCTTGATGTGGCCTGGGTCCACACTGATGTCCCAGGACCATGTTATCACCGAAGGACATGGGGATTTTCATGGCCTCTACAGTGACCTGAATCCACATTGATGTCCATGAGTCATTCTGCACGCCACCCCCCAGAACCATATTGATTTCAAAAACTGTGAAAAAAAACTAGAGATTTATTTCAGAGTGAGAAATCTAAAAGTTTATATGACCTATGGCTCTGTGGATCTCATGGTAGTCACAGAAAACCCCTGTCGTTCCCTGCTTTTTAGTCAGTTCATTCTCTCTCTCTCTCTCTCTCTCTCTCTCTCTCTCTCTCTCTCTCTCTCTCTCTCTCCATAAGATCTTAACATTGAGTTGTTACTGATTTTAGGAAGCAGGTACATTGTACAGAAGTATTGCAACATGATGAGTGTTCTTCTTGATGAGATCAAAGCCAATAAGCATGACCAGAGGATAAAAGAATGGAGAGAAATCCTTACCCATAGCACATAAAGACATGCAGGAGGGTTGCGCCAAGGGCAACCCTCTTCCCCTTGAACAAGACGACAGGAGTATTTGAGTGGTAGATATCATGATATGCTTTGAAAAAGGAAAAAAGATGAGGCCGCATGGCTGGCCCCAGTTAGATCAAAGTCATGAAGCATATGTTTGAAAGGTTAAGCTGGTACACATGCCGGGCAGTGATGGCACATTCCTTTAATCCCAGGACTTGGAGGCAGGACAGGACAGCCAGGGATACACTGAAAAACACTGCCTCAAAAAAAATGAAAAGAAAAAAGATAGACACGTCTGGGCATGCACTATTTCTGGGCATGCATATAACAGATGTTAATGATTATCAATTAAAATATACAGGATACTTGGTCTTGTCCCCTCAAAGGAATCCATTTTAAGAAGTGATAAAGCACATAATATGATTTTTGTCCTCCAAGACTCTTTTGTTTCCTTGGAACTCAATCTAAAATTGACTTGACCCATCTCTGTACCAATTTCCTATCCTACCAACTACCAACCATCACTTCCTTCTCTTGTGATTCCTGCTTTGATCATCACACTGATGAGGCAAGTCTTCAAAATGGTACAGCTTGTATTTATTGATAGTAGAAGTTTTGGAAATAATTGTTGTAAGTAAGGGGAATATCTCAGATGGCCGGGGATCACAGCTGTAACTGTACCAGTTTGAGGTAATAAAGAGCTTGTATTCTTTCCTCGTAAGCAAGACTAGGTTCCTACTATCCAACTTAGCATTTCTGATATGCTAACATGTGTTCTCTGGCTGTTTTCCTCCCTCACATTGTTAAAAGCAAAGGAAAGCAAAACCCCTCAGTCTATTCCTTTCCACATGGTGATCTCTTTCCATAGCATCTATGTTCCCAGGGAAATTATTTTCCAGAAATATGGTAGCTCTTTCCTTTGGCATCTGGGGAAAGTCTTAATAGTCTAAACCCAGGCCAAAAGTAACTTCTCTAAAATGTGGTTTACAGCTATTGTTTAGTGACAGTGGGGTTTTGATCCCCAAACTCCCAGCTTTACTTTCCTGTATATAGTTTACTTGATCATATAATTGCTTCAGGCCTCTTCTATTGCAGTCACTCATATAACTAATGAAGCTCTACCTCTGGGTGTTCCCAATGGGTCTGTAAGCTTTGTGTTTGATGTGGTGCCTCTCTCTACCCCACACAGAGCTCCTCAAGCCTGTGTACTTTTTCAGCTTGACTGAATGCACAGTAGCCCCTCAGGAAGGCAGTACCAGACATCACCAAAAAGAAAATGCTTCCACTGTGAACTCACATAGGATAAGTTCTCCCCTTCTGTGTAAACAAAGCAATTTGATTCTTTTAAAAGAATAGCATATAAATGTTTTAAATATGTTATACACACATACATACACATATATGTTACAAGGATACTTGCACATATATACATATTTTAAAGTATCTCATATTAAAAATAAAATGACCAGGCTTTGATCAAAACCAGACCCTGTGTTCCTCTCAGACAGTAAAAGTGGTCCTTAAGCAACAGAGAGGATGGATTGCTTTAACCAACAATGGAAAGGATGGAGTGGCCCCCAGAGGATAGAATAATTTCCTCAGCAACTGAAATTCTATTGCCAACAATTGAAAATCAACCTAATTTTAAAAATATACTTTATATGTGGTATGATATGTATACGAAATATCATTGAAGCGTGAAAATGCCAGGAACCAGGCTCTTCCCTCTAGAGTGGCACTACCACATTTCTGCTCCAGAATCATTCCTGTGGCTGTGTCTGGCAGCCGCACATGAAAGGGATGGTTCTGTGCAGCTGGCAGCTGGTGCAGCCTTTAACCCCGCTGTTTTAGAATGTCATAAAATAAGCAGAATTTAATCTTTTCAAATCACTTGGTCAGTGGCTCTGATTGCCATAGAAAATAACATCAAAGAAGGCAGACAGTTTTGCTGATTCTTGTTTGAGCACCTGGAGTATCAGTGTATGTTGAACTAGGAAGTGAAAACTTCAAAGCATGTGACACATTCGTGGGATTAAATACTAAACGGGTCTGGAGACTGGCCTGTTAAATTTCAGTAGTGATGGGATGTGCTAAGGATGATATAGTTAAGAGACGATGTCATATGATTAAAAGTCATTACCAACATGACTGTGTAAACATGAGCTGAACAAGGAAAACAAAGAAGAAAAATATTAAAGTGGATTGGGAAAGACCAGAGATCCTCAACCCTACATGAGGAAGTATAAACAGTAAAGGAATTCTGAGAGTGGGAGAAATTGTCTTCCCTGGGGAAGGTCACACCAATCGGTCATTCAATACCAATGGTCATCTTGGTTCCAAAATGACCCCTGAGTCTTAGGTGTAAGAGTGGTGTTGTAGATCTATCAATGGGGATGGGACTCCGCAACTCTGCATCAGGGGTGGTCTTTGTAATTGTTGAGAAGAAGATTAGTTTATTGAAAAGACATGTTCTGCCACAATATAAGATTGTTCTTTTTCATGACGGATTGAGCATTGTATCAGGTCAACCTAATCTCCATGAGTGACAGTTCCTTGTTGTCATTGGTGAGCGAGCTCCACACTACAAGGACCATGGAAAGCATCCATAGATGGATAAGTAAGGTACACAAGTTGGTCCAGGATGGAAATTGGGTGATGCCTGTTGACCAGGTCATTCTGTCATCCTGACATCAAGAGGTCAATACCTCTTCAGTATACATCGTGTGGGCTCTCTGATGGACTTTGACATATGAATTAAATATGTTCACTTATTACTCTGTACTCTTCTAATAATATTACTTTTATATCAAATGTATATAATTTCTTCAGAGATCTTTGGTCCCAAAGCTTCTCCTTTTTTTAATGCTGGAATGTTGGATATTCTAAATGGTTTCTTTTGACAATGTGTTTTCACAAAAAGTGGATGCCAAATATATTGTTCTGAGAGCTGCTTATTGGAGGGGGATTTCCTTGATTGGAAAAGTAATAATTGAGCATTTATCAACTAATGTCAGCATAGCATACCAGTCACTTTCTGACATCTTTTCAGGCCCTGACTTTTATATCCAATAGTTAGCTCATTATATTTTGCTTGTGCTGGTCAACATTTCATACTTAAACCTCTCTCTAATATTTACCTCTTATACTTTTATATATTTTTAATTGATAATTTCTTTAATTTTGTTTACTATCTTTTCTCCTCTAATATATATTTTTTTATTTCTGGACTATTTAACTCACTCCTACTAGTGTAAATAGCAACAAAAGGCCATAATAGGCAATGATACACACAGATTCTTATCTGCTATCCAGGAAGTCAATCCTACAAAATTACTAGCAATAGAATGTCATTTAAAGTGGCAAAAGAACAGCAGCTAAATTCCCCAGAAATAACAACAAAAATATGTACTTATGTACTGTGATTCTTTATACAACTTAATATATTTTATGAAAGTAGAGTGCACAGCAATACCCATGTTAAAGTGCCTGTTATAGGATGTGAGCATTATGCCACTTCTGAAAATCTATAAAATTCAGAAAATTGCAGAAAATGACCCAGTTATCTTCTGTGTTTGTGAGAACTCAGCACCATTGCTCTGCTTTTTCCATCGAGCCCCCACATCCTTACTGACACGCTGTGGCCGTGTCAGACTAGAAGCTCACCTACACGTTATTGTCTCCTCCTCTGCTACTGGACAGGTTCTCAAATGATGCTGCGCTAAGACTTACACATCTTTACAAGGCACAGAAAGTAAATGTAACTTGAAGATACAGTAATGATTGCTGAAAACTCATTTAGACAGACTTACAGAAATATCCATCCTCATCCTCCAGTACTGTATGAGACATTCCATGAGTACAGGGACCATGCAAAAACCCAACATAGTGTGTGACTCTAAACGTGATAAATATTTATTAGATAAATTCTTCATCTCTTTGTCTCTCCTAAGCCCACCCTGTCTCCTCTGGCATTCTTCCATTCTATTAATTTTATTCAGAGGTATCTTGTCACTCAAACAAGGATCTTCCTACTTCTCCTTTCCTTAAGATTTCTCTTTAGCTTTCATGTTACACATTCATTCACCTCAACTCATAATACTCTCCTGCCAGTGTTCTCCATCCATCTTCCCTTCCCTCTGTGCCGATACCACAGGCCTTGACTATTTTACACACCATTTATGTTTTTAAATACTATCCCATTCTCTGCCTACAGATTAACAGTGAATCACTCCATTAATATATTGATGGTGAAAAGGAGAGATGCACCTCAATATAATAAACTGATGGTATTATATAATAATAATAATAATGGTATTATTATAAAATCTCAACACCACTACTAAAAATATAGTTAGTTAGCATGCTTTAAACATCTTTTGTTTCAGAAGCCAAAAGAGCGAAGTTTAGAGTAGACAGTAAGTTTTAACTAGCACAAGTGGAAGACTTAAAATAATAGTACCAATTTTCAACCATAATAAAGCACTAAATGCACAAAAATAAAAAGGAATAAAACAAATTTCAGTTACTTATAATGATCAATCATCTTTCTCTACTAACAATAACTATATATAAAATATATATTTTATTTAAACAGCCAATTAAAAGTATACCATAAGTCAAATAATTATTACAAAAAATAGCTAGTGCTTACAAGAAAAAGACTCTAACACCGTATCCACAGACAGAAAAGAAATCTCAAGAAGATACATGCTTAAATTTACAGAGAATGTTTTTAATAAAAATTTTAAAATATCAATTCTTTCTAAATTAATATGAATATTCAATTCATTGTTAATAAAAGAATTAAGGAATATAAGTAATAAGTATATATAAATATACATCCATACTGCCTAAAAATATGACTGCTACATCCTCCAAACCTGTTTTACCAAATAGTTGAGGTGATCATAAATATTCAACACTGATGCAAAAACAAATATGTCAGAAACACAAATAGACAACCTAAAAATAGACAGACGCACACATGGGAAATGAATATGCATGACAGCTGGCATCTCTATGCAGTCATCGAGTGGTGTTACACCAATGAGCTTGCATCTGTAAAAATGTAAAATAAAACAAACTTGGAAAATAACTGTGTAGCTACTTTTCCTCCACCAAAATAAATCCAAACTAAACTTCAAAGCATTGAAAATGTGAAAAACAAGACAGCCTGCTGTAAATATCTTCTCTTTTTGAAACAGGCGAATGGTTCTTAAGACAAAAATATGGACAATAATTGTAACAGTGGAAAGGAAAGCCTTATTAATCATAATGTGATCAAAGAGAACTGTGGAAGAAAAGATGAAAATTTTTCTGAACTGGCATTTAACATCAGTTCAATATCCAATCCCTCTTCCTACCCATAGTTTGAACACTATTGAACAGCCAAAGCATAATTTCCTTGTACAAGACTTTGTTTCTCTCACATGATATAATATTAAATTAGAAATTCTTGAGAATAAAGTATCAAGAGATACTGAGTTATGTCTTTGTAATAGTCTATTTTACTTTAGATTTTGTCCATAATCTGAATAACTAATCATGTTTAATTTGTGAATTAAAAGAAAATACTAAAAGTTGAAAATTCCTAGTTTGGTAATGTAAATTTTAAATATAAGAAATCCAATTAAACTTAGTGAATCATAAAAGTAAAGTAAAATGTAAATTTCTTAAAACAAACGAAACTAAGTCTATTAAAAACCAGCACGTTAAAGGGAAGGAAATTTGTTATAAACTTAATTTAGACTGACATGTAAATCGGTTGTGAATTTATGGTAATGTGATCCACATAAATATGTTTACTACAAAGCCTTAATAATAAGAGTATTTATTTTTTCATTCTTCAGTTTAGAAGTATTTATGTATCTCTAATTTCATATAAAGTCACAAGAAAGCAAAACTTCTCTGTAGACAGAGACTGCTCCTTCATTTCTCAAGTGCTCAAACCCAAATAATCACAGAGAAACTATATTACAACACTGTTAAGCCAACAGTTTAGGCATATTTCTAGCTAAATCTTACATCTTAAATTAACCCATTTCTATTCATCTGTTTATCACCAAGAGGCTGTGGCCTATCAGTAAAGTTCTGGCTGGCAGCTTTCTCCTTCAGCAACTATGTGGCATCTCCCTGACTCTGCCTACTTTCTCTCTATACCTCTGTTCGGATTTCCCACCTGGCTTTACTCTATGAAGCCGTTGACCGAAACAGCTTCTTTAATAGCCAATGGTAATAAAACATATTCATAGCATGCAGAGGGGAATCCCCCATCACTTCTAGATTAAAACCTGAAGTGGCAAAGAGTACAATTCATAAGTACATGCACGTGAAATTTTGTGCTATCAAGTCACAGATTTCAAAATAAGGTCTGAATTACCATTGCTTTCGCATGTATTTAATTGCATATATAACTTTGCATGTATGCAGCCCATACACATACAGCATCAGACAGGTAAGTAAAGGCGTATGCATAATGCAGTGATCCATGTATGTAGCATGCAAGATATGCTTCTATCACTGCATTTCCTGGACTCAGCTAGACCCAGAGTGGCACCTCTCAAGCTCTGGCATTCTCCCCTAGCTGCTTAAAGGCAAGGGTGTTCTATTCTTTCATAACTCCGCTTTTTAATTTTGAGTCATTTCCTCTAGATTTCCATGGCAAAATATATTTTTAATATTTATATTAAAAATTCCGAATGGCCTTATTAGCTTTAAGCTATAAATACCACAAAACAGATTTGGAAATTGGAACAGACCCAACCTGAGTGGTTGGTACCCATGACAGGGAAGCCTAGGCACCCATGTAGTAAAGTCACCACACAATATGAGGAAAACCATTAAATGACCTGGAAAGACATCAAGATGGCTGGCCCTTTGTAGTTCCAACACAAAGACCGAGCCTTATTTCTAAATATTCTCCCTGGTGGGGAATTACAGCTGGAAAACAATCCCAGATGTATTCATTTGTGTAGCCATTTGCTTCTTGTAGCATATAGGAATGGAAAAATTATTGAAGCCTTCAATTCTGGACTTGTATTTTTTTTTTAATGTCAGGCTTTGAAAAATAGCACCATTTCTCCTTAAAACCGTTCATTTACCTGGAATGTTGGCCAACAGGCCTATAATATGGACTTGGTTTTTGTTAAGATTGAAAAAATGCCCAATGGCAAGAAAGGAATGAGCAATTTTAGTGAATAAAAGTAAATATGAACCCAAATTCAACTGAGCAAATTGTCGAAGAAGAGGAAAAAACAAGGCTTTTATGATGTTAAGCTCTCAACAACAACAAATCCCAGATCATGTTAAGGAAGCATATATTTAGAATGAAAAGTAATCTACAAAGATTAAAGATACTTAAATGGACCACTTAAAATGAAGTTTAAGGCAGCGGTCAACTTTAGGTAGGGAAGTGATGATACTAGATTCTGAGACAAGACCGCCCAAACTGAAATTTGTTTTCACAGAGATCAGTTTGAAGACATACATAAATTACATGGAGTCATGCTTCCCTATCAATGGGCAAATACGTTTAAATTTACATTTTAAGTACATGGTTGTTTATACAATTTTTAAGTTCATAAAAGTTTGGTGGTATCGATACTCATTTTTCCCTATCTAGAGATCATCAGCTAAGTATTGATTCTACATTAATATTTAAATGCAGTATTCCTGATAAATGGCATTAGAGGAGGAGGGAAAGCAGAGAAAGATTATAATCAGGCACCATCTCATTGCTTGATTGTACATGCTATATATTTATACATATGTACATATATTGTATATAAGCTTGAAAGATTGGAAACTTAAATACAGTAAAATGGGAAGATATTAATAAACCTTTTACTGCAAATTAAACGTTGATGTCTGTTGTTTTGGAACTAGGCTCTTGTTTAAATCCTCCACCCATTTTGTAAATATTAACTAATTAAACTACCGTTTTCAAGGAATGGTTGTTGGCTAGGACTTCAGCATGAGGATGAAACCAGCACATGCTTCTTCCAAAGCTGCTTCAGAGACAAAGCTAGAATCCTACTCTTGGTGAGTTTAGGAAGACAGACTGAGGTCAAAGGCAGCTGGCGTCATCCCACCTTGGCAGACCTCCGAATGCGTCCTGAGTATCACCTCAACCTCTACCCAGCTCATGGAAAGACTGTGTGTCCTGAGCATGGGAGCGGATATCCTGGCCCATGGGGCAAGAAGGTTTTTTTGACTCAAGTGATCACTTCTTTGGAGACAGATGAGTAGCCACATGATATGACACCAGAGAAACTGATTGGATTAATTTCAAACAAAACGAAGGAACTCTGTCTAAACGATGGGAAACTGCCCTCACTCTGACTTAGTGCTTTCTTCAGACCACTGAAGCTGCAAATAAAATTTATGAGGAAGAACAATAAATTAGAATCGGATAAAGGCACAATTTTCAGCCTCAAATTGTTGCTCAGTTCCATTATAAGACATAAAATGCAGAGCACACGGCTAACAAGTTAATAAAAACAGCCCAGTGCTGACATGAGATATCAGTTTTTAAAAGTTGGTTACTTCAATCAGTTAACCTCGTTGACAACTTAAAATTTCAAATACCTACATTACGTATATTCAATGAACATTAAAAATAAAGAAAAGTTCATAAATACATGTAACACAAGTACATTGGCCTTTGAATACATTTGAGGAAGGGATAGAGAAGTTGCTTTTAAAGTTAAAACTATAAAATTACCACATAATAAAAGCCTGTGCTTTGAACACTAATTGCCCATTTATTAAGGGGGTAGTTCTCTCTGACTGCTGGGGAAGGGCAGTCTAGGAACTTCTTTTGTTTCTGTGGGGATGAACTTAAGTATTTCCCTCTCTCCGGCTCCTTTCCCTTTCCCCATGATCTTCATTTTACTAATATGCATTAGCATCAATGCAGCGTTACATTTCTGAAGATTCCTACAGCGTTTTAATTGAGAGTAAATTGCCTTCCATAAATAGGGCCTCCTACTGGCTTGCAAGGCTGGCCACCCTAGTGGCTGGGCACAATTGCTTGTTTGAAGAGTTTAAAGCAAGGCATGATAGCCCACTTTGTCAGCTGCCTAGAGGGAACTTGTCAAAGCTGGGACCCCGCTGCTTTATTCCTCTAACTGTGTTTTAGAAACACCTCACAAGTGGAATTGTGGTCGCCTCATCCAGAAAATGTGGAAAGGATTAATGTGGCATGTAAAACAAATCACTCCTGAGCTCAGCTGAGAAAGTGGGTATTAAAAGCACGGCCGTCAAAGGAGCTTCAGTGAGGGAGTCATGGTGATATACAGTCAGCATATGTCGGGCTGGTAATGCTGCAGGGTGTTTGGAAACGGTAATGGTCCATGGGTGTAAAGTCTTTCAAGACCTCTTAAAGGCACATGTGTTTCTTGAGCATGTTCTCCAAACAAGGACCTGTTATGGGTTAGAGTCACTGAAGCTTTTAAACTTTATTGATTGGCTTGCGGGATTCCAGGTTCACTTACTGCTTTACCAAAAGAAAAAAAGTCTGTTGATAAACACGGTCAGGAATCCAACTTTCATCTTAAGCTTCTGAATCAATAAACAATGCAGGATGTTGCCTCCTCATCGATTCCAGTACACGCTATTTATCCTGATTATGGAAGTGTTTGCTAGTTTTCTGGCTTAATAGCCAATATATCTTTGTTGTTCTTCTAAGCCCAGGTGCTTTGTAGATTTATTTTGAAGGGGAAGAAAGGGGAGAGACCTGAGGATTTCTTGCTATTTGAAATATGAACCACAGCCTTAATAAAAACTTGTGGGTTTCAAGTGGAGAGAGAGAAAAAATAAACCTGCTAAGTGTAATTTCACAAACTGAAACGGATTTCCTTGGTATTTCCATTTTAAAAAGGAATTCATTCAGATCTGCCATTATAATGCAAATATATCATTACAGCCAATGCTGAATGGCCGTTCAAAGAAGAAACGGACTAGTTTTGCACATAGAAGCAGTGTTTGTGTGTTCTGTCCTTGGGTTCCCATGCGCTCTGCTTAAGAGCTGCTCATATTTCCTGAAATACTAGTGTCTCCCTAGTTCCTTCATTTCTCTGATAAGCATCATGTTAAACCTTTGACAAGATGAAGGCAAAAGCAAGGGTGGCTGTAAATATGGGGTGAGACGTGTTAGCAGTTGTCAGCGTGTGTGCACACACACACACAAACAGGCGTGTGTTGTTTGGTTAGGCCTGATAAAACTGAACAGGAAGTACTAGTTAACCTGAAAATCTCATCAGTAAAGAAATAAAGATATTAAGTGAGACTAAAAAAGTCAGGGTGCCACTGGGTGTGAGTTCAGCGCTTCCAAGTTTGGTCCCAACTCACAAGCATGCCTGCAAACAGCATGTTTTTTGCCAACTGTGAGCGTGGCATCATTTGTGGCCTTTGCTTTGCTTTGCTGCAGGCTTGGTGAGTCAAGATCAATAACTTCTCAGAAACAGCTCCACTCTGCATGGAAATCACAACCAGCCTTGGGGACAGGACAGATATAAAATTTCTTGCCATCTCTGTAAAACTCATAAAGCATCACCATTGCCTTGTTTTGGAGTTGAACTTCCTGTCTCGGGCATTTTCAGGTCGCTGATCTCTGCCTAACACATTTGGCAAGAAGGAAAGCGTACGTAAATGCGGGGGACAGAGTACTGAATGTGAAGCGGGTATGAGAGAAAACACCGACTTGGTGAGGAGTGAACGAACAAAGGCAAGAGCCCCGCGGAGGCCACTAGAGCTAAGTAAAGAAGCAGGAAGTAAACAAGCACTGTGGCTATGCACATTGCATCCAGAAATGCAATGGGTGTTTCTGCTTTCCATTAACCTACGCAGAACTGAAAAAGATGTAGACGATGTCCTGCATAAGAAGGTCCATATCTGTGTCAGTATCTGTGGGTATTGTTTGGAGAGCCTGAGATCCTCAAATTAATATTTTCTCTATGAACACCCTCACTCGAAAATTAATGAAACCTCCTCCCCTGCCTTTTCACACTGCTCACAGTAATTCTTCCCAGAGCCCCATGAACACAAAGCATACCTACCATGTTATAGAAATGAGTGGACATCCATGCTACCACTTAGAAGCTATGAATCAGAAATATCAACCATCTGAAAGTGCCCAGCTAATACGTGGGACATCTAAAAGATTTTTCTGGTTATATTAAATATCTGGATCAATTTATATTCTTATATTTGTTTTTCCATTTTCTTTTTTGAAAGATCGGTTACTTAGGTACTAGGATGCTGACAGGAAATAGATGACCTTGACAATTTTCTCTTTTTCTCATTAAACACTTGTGACATTTGTGCCTCTTAGATTCTGAATCTGAGTGATACATTCTGTTGTGTCTAACATTAACCAGATTTAGATTCTGGTGTTGGGAAATCACCGCCTGTTCCCTGCGCTTAGGAGTACCCGCTTTGAATGCTTCCCCAAACACACTAATTGGAGACCTGGACTATGTTGAGTCCTGCGGGTTCCCCGTCTCGCAGACAAGTTGCACGTGAGGGCAGACTAATTCACATCAAGATGTGCTGAACACCTGTACAACAGATGACCAACCGTAATGCGGAGAAAAACCCTTCACAATATAATATGGCAGGTTTCTTTTTTCACATGGCATACACGCAATTCAGACAGCTAAGGGGCTGAATCATGCCATTTAGCTGCAAGTTTTCATTGCTAGAGGATTTTATAGGGCTTAAATTTTATATAGTCCACTTATCAAGTACTCCTCCTAATTGCATGACTTCAAAGTAGACATGTGAGCCCTGGTTACATATTATTTTAGTGCTGAACAATCTCTACCCTTCCAATTGTTCCTACAAGGAACTATATTAACAATATTATTGGAAATTTTATTTAACTTCAATTTAGCAAAAGCCGTACCGACTTCCTTGAATGCAAGTAAGAACACTGGGATTAAAATGATAGAGAAAATCAAGTCTGAATTGGTTTACAGCCCAGAGGTCCACTGTGAATCCCATAAAGCATTGTTTCAGGAACCTGGTTAGTGTTCTGGACACCTGCTTCATGTTTTTTTCATCATCACAAATGTCAAAGTGCTCAGTAAGTCACCGGGATTTGAATGACAGCCATGCGCTAAGCAAGCAGTTATGTTTTTTCACTACCAAATTGGACCATAAATGATGAAAAAGAGGTCAAAAAGGAAGTATGGAACCATACAAATTTGAAAGGGGAAACTGGTAATAGCCATAAACCCGGTGCAATCAAAGGCTTGGCTAGTCATTGCAAATTACCTGCCCTGTGAATTACTGATCACACTGCATTATGATATAGAACTTTCCTAACTCCTTTCATCTGGAGTAGCAGGGCTTCTAATAGCTCACAGATCAAACGCAAAACTCTGCCAGCGGAATTTTGATACAAACACACCAAGGTTGCAGAACCATCATGTATCTAAAGCCTAATGTACACGAACAAAATACAGCTAGTGCTTCTTTGGGGCCATGGATTACTTGCTGTACGTATTTTGCAGGAGTAAACATTGAAATAGAGCACAGAAAAGGAAGGTCAGTAAAGCACATGGGAGGAGTTCACAAGGAAGAGTATAACCTTGCATGTTTATGTGCAGCTAAGGTAGGTTAGTGTGCTTTAACAAGACCTTGACTGTCTTTCATACACAGGATGCTCCTGACTCCTTTCCTTCGGACTCATGACTGAGAAATGTGGGTGATGGAAGCAAAGAGATCTCACAAGTATTTTGTTTCATCTAGGGACTGCATCTTTTTCAATATGTTCCTCTTGCTATATGCCATGCTCATTTGTGGTGAATCTTCAGCAGAGTTTCGTCTTGCTTCTTGGCAGAAGTCCGCAGTAGCAATTAACGGTTTTTTGTTTGTTTGTTTATTTTAGTTTAGTTCAGTTTTGTTTGTTTTTAGGAAACTCAAAAAAAAAACCTCTTTGGACTGTGAGCTATTTAAAGCAGATAATAGGCTTTTGTCAAGCTAGATCCTGCCCCAACATTATAATGGCCCTTCCACCTCAGAGAAGAAGCAGTTGAGATAGTCAAGGAAAATTTTCAGTTATCACTAGAACCTCTGTGCTTGCTGATAACTGATGTTTGAAACAAAAAGTCATTTTCTCATTGACTATTGGTTTGAGGCTTTTACATGATCCTCTATTACTCATTTTCAAAATTAGGTTGCTTTTGTAAAAGAATAATCAAACACTAATGTGGCTCACTGATTTGAAATGCAGTTAAAGTCTCAGGGAAATAAACATAAATTGACAAGCAGGAAGATTATGTAAAGTACTCTAATGACTATAAGGCTGAGAAGGATTTTGGACATAGCCACTCTTGGGGACATGATGGTCAGAAAAGACAGTGTCTCTGAGAAAATTACACTTGGACTGTGATGTCATCAATATACGAAAGCTAGTTTGCATACATCAAGATAGACAGGGAAGAGCTCATAGACCATGAGAATACCAAGCAAAAAGGTTCAAAACTATAACAATCTGAGAGGGGTTGATAGTGTGAGCTAGCCCATCATGAACAGGGAAGAGAATGTCATCCAGTTTTACACTGGATCATGGTGAGGAGAAGGGGGTGTTGTTTTTCCATATTTTATTGATTATTTGGGAAATTCACATTATGAACCCAAGTACACTTACTTCACAGTCCTCCCAGGTTCAGGACCGCCTACCACCCTTCTGACTTCTCTTCCCCACCAAAAACAAAGAAGAAGAAAAAGGGGGAAAAATCCAATTTGAGTTGCCCATATACTCACTGGAGCACAAGGGGCATGTATTTTGACTAGACATTGTATGGAGGACAGATGATCATTAAAAACAACAGAAACAAGAAGCCTACCATAATTGGAAGTTGTACTTTCTTTCTCCAGCTGCCCATATCTGAATAATAACACAAAGCTTCACTAATTAAAACACTGTTTGGCCAATGGCATATTAGGCATATTCCTAGGTCACTCCATCCATTTCTATTGTTTTATATTTTACCACGAGGCTCATATTTTGTTACCTCTTGCTTCTTGGGTAGCTACATGGTGTCTCCCTGACTCCACCTTCTTCCTCCCTGAATTCAGAATCCTTATTCTTCCCTGTCATAGGCCCAAGCAGCTTCTTTATTAACCAATGGTAATAAAACATATTCACAGTATACAAAAGGGACTCCCACATAACCGATTTAGATCAGCATTGCCAACATCTCCATGACACTAGCTCAAGCCCAATCTGGGCAGTGGAGGTAAAGAAAATTAAAGCAATCCCTGTACCCCTCTATCACTTCCCCAGAGGAATTTGAGGATCCCCTCTGATTCCATCCTGTGACTCAGAAGCCCAAACTTCTACTTAAACAGCTTCAGAAAATAAAACTCTCAGTAATTCTTCAATTAGAATGTTCCTCTTATTAGAGTCGTTTCTTTGAATTTTTGATGTCTAACTTATCAAACAACAAAGCTATTTAAATGAACTGAGTGCAGAACTCAGGAATAAAAAAGAGTTCTTCTGGCCCTGTTTATTTCAAATGGTGTTTCAAGTCTTTGTGGCACATGTAGAGTTATAACCCTATTGGGCAATAAATTGCAGCTGAAAATCTGGACAGATGAAGCAAATTGCTGTAGTTCAGGGTGGAAAGGAGGTAACCTGGGGCAAGGGGTGTGAGATTGGGAAGAGTTTTAGGAGAGACTGATCCTCGTTAGATGATCCTTATTTATTGCTATTTTTGCAAAATAAATGCATTTGTGAACATTGTCTTTTGAATTAGCTAAGAGATATTTTAAAGTTTTTTTTGTTTTTTTTTGTTTGTTTGTTTGTTTTTGTTTTTTTTTTTTTTTTTTTTTGCTTTTAAATTCCTGAACCAGTCTGAGGTCAACAGGTTAAAAAGGGAAGACACCCATTTGGAGCCAAAGAGCAGACAATTAGACTGCCGAAATGCCAAAGTGACAGACATGGAAAGCTGCGTCTCCAGTCATTGTGGGGTTTAGACTGTAAGGGGGGTTATGCTGTACCCCACTTCTATTGCTACTGATGTCGAATTTCTTTGTGAACCTGTATATTTCATTATATGGTTGAGCATCAATAACACTGATTTTTTTCATTGTGTTATAATTTATAATTCCTCTCTCTAAGAAAGGATCTCTAATTCATTAGTAAATGTATTGATATAAATCTTGGACTATGCGTTCTCAAAGGCTAATAATACCAGGAAGGAAATACATGCACCATACATTCTTTATGAAGGGCTTCCTGGTATTTGTCTTGCCATAAGATTCAGAGAAAATTTTGTTTGTCTGCTTCACTGAAGGAAAGCAAAAGGACTTACAAGTACCCATAAAAGCTTTGGGAAGAAAATCTTATTTTCTTAACATTATACAATCTTAGTACACAAAGCATTAAAAAACCATTTCATGCTGAATTTATATCATACACACAAATAAAATCTTTTTAAATTGCTCACATTTATTTGAGTTCAGTCTAATGTACAAACTTCTTAACTAGTTTTTATGCTTGAAAAATGCATTGTGTCTTTCACTGACAAGTGTAACATCTTCTTCATGTCTAAGGGAAATTCTTTTTAACTCGATTGGACTTTTAATAAATGTCAAACTGGGCTCAGGTGATGTATGTATTATGAACATCACATGATTCATTTAAATTTTACTAAGAGAATATTATATCAAAAATGTATTACGACACGTATATAAAAACAGAGGCTGAGGCCATCACTAGCAGTTAAGTTTGCTAAGAAGAATGATTGTAGAATTTTCTGGCCCTGCAGACGCGTGGTGTGGTATTTGATATTGGCAAACAGAGTTCCTGTACAGTCTTCTATGGATATAACTAGCACAGGCTGAACCTGAGCTTGACTAGTTGCCTATACTTAGAGCACGTCAGTATGGAGAAGATGATGCAGCCCGTCAGAGGCCTGCAAACATTAATGGGTCTTTTCTCAGACTCGAGTGTTTGGGGCCATATGTCCATAAACCATACCAACGTTGCTCATTCCAGGAAGCCACTGAACCAAGATGTCAGTTACCTCAGGACCCATCTGGACAGTTCAAAGCTGTGACTGCTAAGATCATTTGAAAAGTTAGACTTTTTTTTTTCAGAACAGTTACAAACCCAGGACCCAAACCTGCCATCAGAACGTATGATTTGTGTATTTAAAGCATGTGTGCTAGACCCCCAATTGAACTTTTTCTGTAATAAGAGAACAGAACATTTTATGTTAGTGTGTTCTAATTTCTTAAAGGATGTCTTTGAGAATTGTATAGTCTGTCTATCTTTTAGTCTTCTACTTTGGTATATCTTAGCTATTCGCATACCAGAGCTTGGAATTTTGAGTGTCAGTATTGAGGATTTCATTTAATAAAAATAGGAAAGTGAATACAGGAAGGGAGGGTCTCAATTTAAATAGCCAGGTGTGAAGGAAAATTGCCTCCCTAAAATAGCTCTATCAAATGGCAGCATGGTGTAAGCTACACACATAACTCACAATTTAAATGTTTCTAATACCTTCATTTTAAAAAGTCAATGGGGGAACAAACGTGAAGTTAATTTTAGCAATATGTCTCATTTAATGCAAACATTTAAATACTACAGTATGAAGTGTATATTTTAATTATTAAAATATTTTATGTATTTTTCCAGCACAGCCTTCAAAGTCTTCATCTATAGCATATCTCAGGTCTGACCTGCCAGCTGTATATTTCAGTAGCCATATGAAACAGTAGCCATACTATGGCTCCACAACGGCTCCCGTGTTGGACAAAGCACAGCTATCAAGGCTATGTGCAGATACTGGTTCTTCAGTTGGAACTGACGGACCACACTGGATGTTGAGGCAGGGAAGCTACGTGCTCCAGAAGGAATTATGTGGGAACTACTGCTCCACTCTGTGAGAAACTTAAAGCTTCCGTAGAAAGCAAAATGTAATGATTATGAAGGAGGGAGGAAAGAATAAGGAAAGGAGCAGTGAGCCCCAGCCACAGGCTTCCTGAGACTGTCAGTCTCTTGTTACTGCAGGAATTCCAATACTTTCAGGCCAGCACTGATGTCCAGAGGATTAACTGTCATCAGGCAGCATCTTCCTTACTGCACCCATAGCCCCTTGCTAGCACTAGGCCAGTACTGATATCGACAAAATAAAAATTACATATTTGTGAGTTTGATTTTGTGTGTGAGAGGGAGAGAAAGAGAAGAAATAGAGAGAGGAGACAGAGAGAGAGAGAGAGAGAGAGAGAGAGAGAGAGAGAGAGAGAGAGAGAGCGCATTGGGACACTATTTTGGACTATAATCTGTATCTCGCTAGTGTTTTTCCACAATGTGCATTGAGAGAGTCGTGGAGAGGAAAAGAATCGCCCAAATCTGTCCCGGAACTTCCACTTTAAATTCAAAGCAGACCTGAATGTCCACTGGGATCAATCTCTACTACGACAAAGAATGTGCACCTGCAAGGACCTGAGCCAGCCGAAGAATGGCACCATTGCTTCACATAAATGTGGTCACAGATATTTTTTATTTGGTTATAGGATTTTATCATAAATCCCACGGCTCCACGTAGAATTCTATCTGTCCTACAGGGCTACTTTCTGCCTTTAGATAACGTTTTACGGCACAGGCCTGACGTATTGCTTCTGTCACCCCTCGACCACAGAAGGATCTTAGATCAGCACTGGGGGCGAATAACAAGGGGACAGAGCAAATGTTCCGCCCCCTGGCGCAGCCCCTGCATATGGTCATGATTTCCCGGCTTTGTGGTAATAAGAGGAATGCATTTATCATCCCCTGCTCCTTCTTACACTGATCCTCCATTGTTAAATTTAGCAGTTGGTCATAGGTATCAGAATGATTAAATAATGTGGAAAGTAAAGCGGGAGGTGCCCAGTGGAATTTTACAGGGAGCTGCTGGACAGTGTGGGAAGAGGGGCAGGTCTTAATGACCTACTCAGAGAAGCAGTAACCAAATTAGACTGCTCCCTTAGGATTTTTGAGGGTCAAACTGAGAATTAAAGATAGCCTGACGAATCTCAGGCTAATTTAGCCTGTCATGCTCTGCTCCAGAGAAGCCAACCTTGCCACAGTGAAGGAGAAATTGCTCTGAAAATCAATTTTTCCCATCATTCAAACTGTAGACCACACCTAAGATAATTTTTTTGCTTTATCTATTTCCATCAGTGTAATTGGGATAGTTTTATGTAACTAAAACTTTAAGGCACATAATTAAATAACACTTATTTCTCTTGTTCTCAGCATTTCTGTTTTCAAAAATTAGGCAGGGAAAAAGAAAAGCTTTCCAATTTTCAAATTTAGGAAACAATATTGAACAGTTCATAGCTGTGTGCTTGAAAAATATTCAACTGGATGGAACTGTTGATGTCATTAATCATTAATAAGATTAAAAATATAATGAGATACTAGTATATACCTAGAGTAATCCAAGATTTAAAACCTAAAAAATACTAAGCATTGGTAAGCACACAGAAACAAAAAATTTTATACATTATTGATGAGATGTGAAATAGTACAACCACCCTGGGAACTGTTCTGAATTTTCTTGATGAAACTAAAAACACATTTAGCTAAATATGCAGAAATTCTAACTTTAATATGTATCTAACAGAAATAAGAACATTAAGAATATGTGTGCAATAACAACCAAAAAATAGTCATTTTTCTAAATATTTTATCTGGGAGAAAGAAGGACTTGTATGCAGATGCCCACACGTGCCAGAAGAATGGGTTGAATCGAATCTCATGGACTAGAATTACAGGCAGCTGTGAGCCTCCTGACATGGCTGTTGGGAACTAGATTCTGATCCTCTGCAAGACCAGCAAGCACTCTTAACAGCTAACCATCTTTTCAGCTTCCCGAAACAATTTCCATCAACTTTATTGTTTAAAGAATAGACTAATTCTGCCCCAATTTTCATCAACAGAAAAATGGACAGACTGTAGTAAGTTCCCCCAATTGCATGCTACTCAGAAGCACAAAGAAACAAATCTCCACCCTACAATGGAGGTATCTGGAAAGCACGCTGACTGAAAGAAGCCTTCTGTAAGCAAGCGAGGGACGATCTTGCTTTTGTGGATGTTCTTGGAGCCTAAAGTGGATAAAACTAACCTATGTTGTAAACACTGAGACACAGTTTGTCTCTCTTTGGCAGGTGAGGAATAAAAGCTAAATTAGGTGCAGTAACTTTCAATACTGTGAGGGAACTTTCACTCTCTTAAGTATGCCCTTCAGACCACACACAACAGTTATACATTTCACCTATGTGGAATCTACCCATGCAAAATGTCAGTGAATGCTTAGTTGGACTTGGAGATTATATGTGATTTTTGATATAAAATATTAACAGCTGTGATTGACTTTATATGTGTAGAATCACTTGCTTGGCAGAGTGGCAGATGAATAGATTTTAGAAGAAAACAAAGAATTCAAGTGTTCTGTGTGTGGGTATTCCCTGTATAGGCCTTTCAAGTTTTCTCAATATTTGCTAAATGTCATAATACAATGTCAGCCCAAAATTCAGATCAATTTTCACAGGATTGGTGCTGAGAATTAAAAGTGTAATTGACAAAAACTAAAGAAATACTGAATGTTATTACCAGTTTTAATAGAAGCGTTTGAATCTTCTTGATACCATGTTGAAATCATCATTATAACTACTTAATACAAAAGAGAGCAATTTCCTACCCAGATGGATTCTATCTCAAAATGAAGAGCATATAAATGATTTTATTAATGATATTGACCATGGAATGCATGATAAGTCTATAATATAGATAGCTGTAAATCCACCTAGCCTATACTTAGGCATAAATAGCACGCAATTCTCTCCCTATATGTAGGACAAAGATAGATATAGTAATTTTAAGACTTTGGAGTCAAATATATCTAAATTTGAGTTTGGGACCCCTCTGTCTTTCCCAATATGTTTATTCCCTAGAAATATTATTGAGGCTATGTCTT
This sequence comes from Alexandromys fortis, assembly GCF_014885135.2. Taxonomy (NCBI): domain Eukaryota; kingdom Metazoa; phylum Chordata; class Mammalia; order Rodentia; family Cricetidae; genus Alexandromys; species Alexandromys fortis. The sequence goes on along the minus strand of NW_026067983.1, from coordinate 1,980,199 downwards.
CATTCCATAATTTACCAAATGTGGAAATTCCCAACATATATTCCTGGAAGTCTTTCTAGGGACTAACAGAATACACATGTACTAACAATAATTATGCACACATACACATGAAGAAGACATAGCAGAAGATATATTTGATGGAGTTTAGTGAAAATGTCTCTAAGCAAAGGGCAATAATAAAATAAGAATCTAGACAGAAAGCATGAGACAGCAGACCTCTGGGGTTCACTGCATTCCTCTGTCCTTCCTTGACTGCATGGGAATCGGCAGCCCTCGGGCCTTCATCCCCAGCACTGAAGCCGTGTCAGCCATGGTTATTCCGAAACACAAGTCTCAATGAAAAGCCACATTATGAAGGCTTTTTTCCCTCTTTCCCTGCAAATCTTCTTACAAGCTTCTCATAAATAAATGGGGCTACAGTCAAGAAAACCAGACTAAATCCCTTTCTTACTACTTGGACCGTGCCCAAATCATTCATCACAGACATAGGCACATCAGAGCTTCTCTTGCACATACATCTCAGGGAGGCTGGCTAGGTTCAGCAGAGACCAAAGAGACTGAACTCAAGCATCCATGGTGTCTTTGCCAACTCCTTGCTTAAAAAAAAAATGAACAGCGTGCTTTTTAAATAAATCATCTTTCTGTGTCGCCTAGAGGTGCTGAAAACTGCTTAGGTAGTTCAAACTATTCCCATGGCTCTTTGCAGAGTTACATTGTGCCAGATGAAGATGAAAATCTCTCTCTCTAGGTTCTAAAGTCCATGACCTCTGAGAACTGACAATGGTTTTCTTTACATTTTTTTTTTTTCAAGAGAGGGTTTTTCTGTAGCTTTTGAGCCTGTCCTGGAACTAGCTCTTGTAGACCAGACCGGTCTCGAACTCACAGAGTTCCCTCTGTCTCTGCCTCCGGAGTGCTGGGATTAAAAGCTTGCACCACTGCCCGATTGATAATGATTTTCATTTAATACGATTCTCTGACTCTTCCAGTTTAAAAACTGTCTATTTTAACTCTACCATTGTTCCAGGGAAAGGACAAAGACTAAGAAAGATGAGTGTAAGAAAAAAAAAATGCTGGTCCCAAGGAAATTGTGGGTGATGTATATGCATGGTCCCAGAAAATACAGCTATGGCAAGAGTTATAAAACTCCAAGGTTTAGTGTTTGATACAATCACTCCTAAGTTTTCCTAAAGTTTTTGTTCTATTTAAATTTTTTAAATGCTCTAGAGTACTCAGTAAGAAAAAAATATAAAGAGGCAAACAATGAATAAGCAAAAGTATTACAGATAATTTCCACAGGATGAACAGTTCTTAAAATTTTTGTCATTCAAAAACCTCAACTGTTGTTTATGTTTTATTAAAGGAACATAAAATTCTTCATGGGGCTTAGATGTACAAGGCCAATACACCTTATCTTTTTCTGGCTCTTATACTTGAAGAAAAATTTCCCCAATTGTGGTTGAGGAAGAAGACATTAAGTAAATGTGTATTTTACATTTTGGTTAATTAAATGTGATCAAAGGTGCTCTAACAGCATTTCAATGAGCATTTTCCTATCATGTGGCACGTGTAGAGAATAATATAGCCTTGTCTCTGTTATTCATTCAACAGTTCCTTTTGCTATGGCCAACCAAAAGTTTCCGTTCTTTGAAATCTAGTGTTTTACTACACAGATGAAACACACCTGTTTCTGATATACAACCACTTTCAATTCTTGTTAACTTTGAAAAATTCATGAAATGGAAAAAAATCTGTGTTCCCTATTTTGGTATTAAATATAATCTGGAAGTTTGCACTTTTGATTAACAAAAAAGTAAACAATCACTTTTTGCAAGCAAGTCATTGTACAATATAAAAGTTTTTACATGTTTATTATCTACTCACTGTGGATATGAGCTTCTTACTGTCTCAGGAAGGTGGACTATGAAAACAATAACAGAGAAGGAAGACAGAGTGATAGAAGCACATTCACTTTTAAATAAAGTGATCAGGGAACACCCTATTTGGAAAAGAAAATAAGAGGAAAATTAGAAGGAAAAAAATGAAAACATAAGTGCCAGCAATGTAGACTTTGGGAGTAAGACTTTCCTCCAGGGAGGGAGCAATAAAGTCCTTGGAGTAGGAGACATGGGCATTGTTTATAAAGAAGTGTGACTATCTTTAGATAGAAAGTAAGAGGTAATTTCATAGATACAACAAGAAGGCTTGGTACAGACACTCAAACTTCTAAGCCATAAGGACCTCAGGTTGCACACATGAACAGTATAGAGACTTGTTCAGGAAATGAGCAAGGGAGGTGGCATCTCATCCGTGTACTGGTATAATGACAAATTAGTGAGTTTGGCCTGCTAAATGTGCATGGTAGAATAAAAATGGGAAGAAAAAATCTTGTTGGCAAGCCATTAAGTGCCTCACGAGAGGAAAGGTGCTGATAAGGAATGGTAAAAACTGGATTTATTTTTACTTTGGTTTCACTTTATCTGGTAAATTTTGAAAAGTAGAGCAGAAGAATTTGTAGAAATATTGGTATGGAGTTTGAGAAAAAAGATTCAATGATTATTCTAGGATACCTTTTGCCATTGATAAAACATATATAAAAGTTCTTACATTTAGTAAGAAGGTAAACAATAGTTTTATGGAAGAAAACTTATATTTCTCTAGCAGGTGGTTTATTTGTGATGGCAAATGAATGTTCAAGTGGAGGTAATTTGGCAGATAGGTAGGTTTATCCACCTAAGTGAGGCATGAGGGGCAAGCTGCACAGACATACTTTAAAATCAGTAGTTCAGCGTTCATGATACCTGATGTCACAAACTTCAGGTAGATTATTCTGGAGGGAGAGAGTAGCTATTGAGCAATTTAAAATAACTGAGATTTTACTAGGTACTTAAGGTTCTATGCGGATAGATCAAAACTGAGACAGTGAGGGAAAGAAGGAGGGAGATTAGGAATATATGTCTTATTTGTCAAATCAGATCAACTGAGGGTTATATTCAGTAATTTCATAGCAATGAGGAAAATGGAGTATGATATAAAAATATTACAAATGGAGTACCTGAAGTGATATCTGTTTCAGAAATGCCATGGTCACACAGAAGAGAACTTCCTGCCATTCAGTCACAGAGCATTATGTGAAATATAAAAGTATTTAAGTCCAGTGTGGAGAGACAGATGGAAGACCATTGGAAGCTGGTTGAGGGTGGGGGTATTCATTGAAAACCAACAGCTGACAAAGCACAGTAAGAAGACAGCAGGAGACCATATTTGAGGAGAAATTATCTGTCCCTGCTAACCTAAATATGTAGTATCTATATCCTACGTTCTACATACCTCTATGCATAATTCCAAAAACAATAGATGTTAAAACTTTGATGCTATTGCTATGTGCTTTTTAAAAAGCCAATGCTGCAGAAGCAATGTGTATAAAAAAAAAATTCCAACACAATGGCAAAGTTTGCTCTTTCTGAACTCTTTACCCCAGTGCTGGTATTATTTCTAAAAATTTATGTTTTCATCTTCCAGTCTAGTGGTAGCTGTGCAGAATGCCCATCTTTATCCATGGATCATCCACTGAGTCCATGTTATAGTCTGTGATATAGTCTACTTATTTTCCAGTAGGAAGAAAACAAGAACCAATATGATGTAAATATAGCAATCCATGCAGAAGCTAAAGAGCTGGCTCAGTAGTTAAGAACACTGGCTCTTCTTTCAGAAGTTCAGGGCTGGACTCTTAGTACCTAGCTGGCAGCTGACAGCCTTCAGCAACCCCAATCCTAGTGAATCCGATACCATCTTCTGGCTTCCTAGGGAACCAGGCACATGGATGTTATACACACATGCAGAAAAATACCCATACACATAAAATAAACAAACATGTCAAACCCATTGTAATGCAAATATCCACTAGCAGCCAACTCAGAAAGTGGAAGACGGGAGAGATGGAAAAGTGAGTAAGAAAAAACACGTTCTTTGGCCAGTCGTTTCACACTTATTTGTCAAGACAGTAGACTGCCTACAAGACAGAAATTTCATGTTACTGGTTTGAGGTTTGGCACCATACAATCTGAGCAATGTTCTAGTCCTATGGAGATAATGAAATCTGTCATGCCTACACCCATACACAAAATTCCTGAGGCATAACAGTGATTATCTGGAGAGTCTGGTCTACCCTTGGCATTGAAGAAAGACAAAAAGAGGCATTAGGTATTTGGGGTGGTAATGAAAATGCTGTTTTATTTTTGCTGGTAATATTTTAAAGTATTAGGAAATATTTAATATATTCCACTATTCAAAACATAATAAGATTTTTCTAAGTGACTTTCAACTTAACAAACCAATGGGCAATTTTTACCTCGCTGTATTTCTGGTGATGTAGTAAGATCAACAGAGTCAAAACTCCTGTTTCCCAGTTACACTCAGCCTGGATTTAGTCTGTGGACATGCTGACAGCTCTTGTTTCTGAAAGTTAAGACAAGAGAATGAAATAGATTTGGAAAAGTTTGTGCAGTATTTTAGAGTCATATGTCACTTTAAACTTGAAACTCTTTTACATCTATTTCTTTATTTGTGGGTTTGTTTTCTGTGCACATGTTTTTGCATGCTTTCAGTTAAGTGTAACATCAGGAAATAAAGACATAACAAGAACTGCTTTGTGTACCTTAACAGTGAAAAGAAAACTCGTGTTGGAGAAAGTGTTTAGGGTTGTTTGGAAAAGAAAACAAAAAGCAACAACGGAGAGATGGAGGGAAGTAAGTTGATAGTCATAAGGCCCGTTAACTTAAGCCGAGCTAATTAGGGCGATTGTAATGTTCGCTGCCCTTTACTGTAGGCATGACATAATTAACCTCCTTTTTCTCAAAACACAAAAAGAAGAATTGCATCTATGAAAGCCAGTGGTCTGTGACAGGACTGTTACTCAGGGAGAGACTCTGTTCTGTGTAGAGGAACTGGGGACTTTGCCACTTTGCCCTTCTGTCCCCAGTCTTTCATAGTTTTTTTTTTTTTTCAGTTACAGTTTGTAATCATTCCTTTCATTAGCAATTAACCTGCAATGTACAGATGAATTCCTAAAAATCAAGAAAGGTTTCAGTCTCACAAAGAGAAGGTTTAAAGTCCAATTGCTTGACCTAAGACAATTCATATAACTGAGTATCATGCAATTCTAATTTAGACCTTTAAAAGGCCCCAAACATGAAGAAAATGCAGTCAACAGTCAAGTCCGTTTGGTCCATAGTTGACTCAACCTTTCAGTTTGCCACACAGCATAAAATAGGAATGAGGAAAGGAGGGTGGAGCGTTAATTTACACCTGCCTAGAAAGTTTGGCATTGCCGTCTCAAGAGTAGTGAACCATTTACCAGAGGGGAAAATGTAACCAGAGACAAGGTAAGTATGGAAGATGAGGTCATCCACCAGCAGCAATCTTCCAAGTTCATAGACACCTCTAGATTCATGAGGTGAGAATGAGCAGTCTGGAGCACTGCAAAATTCAATTTCATGTTTGTATCTCTTGACACATATTCTCAAGCTGCCTTTATTAGGAGATAGCCCTCATATTAGGTGAGAGAGAAAAGCAGTATGGGAGGATAGCTCTGTTAATTCCAATCAAGACAGTCTTAATTTTCTGAAAAACAAAGAATACTATGAAGCTCGGGCATATTATTTTAAGTAGAAAATGTATGCAAATTCCAGAAAACCTTTCCACTACCACCCCAAATAACCTCCTGTTTATTATTTATTTTTATTAACATCTTTTAAAGATTAATTCCAATTCACTTAAGTTGATTTGTCTTTCAGTGGATATTGTCAAAGTGTGTCAGATTTTAAAACATTTTCTTTATGGTTAATAAGGTTGCCTAGACTTTATCCGTCAAAACCTAATTGTAGATTTATAGAATGATTTTTCTACTTGGTTTTCTCCAACAAAACCCATACATTTGTTATTTAAGCTTCAGAAAGAAGACTGAGTAATGAGAAACCTGACTTATGGGTTTGTCTAGAAGAGCTAAATCAAAGTTAGTTCTCAGATGAAGACAATAGAAATGTCTCTGGGGATTAAAATTTGAAGAGAGTGTGTTAACCACCAATGCACCTCAAGTTGCATTTCTAGCAGGTTCCCAGGTAGTTAGTGCTCAGGCTCTTAGCCCACTGATCACATATTTAAGATGCAAAGCTGAAGACAAGAAAAGTCATTATCATAGAGTTGTTGTCAAGGGCAGTATGAGTGTCAACTAATATTTCTCACTGGGCAGTGGTAGTGCATGCCTTTAATCCCAGCACTTGGGAGGCAGAGTCAGGTGGACCTCAGTGAGTTCGAGGCTAGCTGGTCTACAAAGTGACTTCCAGAATATCCAGGACTGTTACCAGAAAAACTCTGTCTCAAAAAACAAACAACAACAACAAAAAAACAACAACAACTGTAGTAATAAGAGTGGCGGGGCTGCGTCCCCAGCACCCAGCCACCCTCATGGCTAGCTTATGCCCTGAAATAATTACATGGAAACTGTATTCTTTTAAACACTGCCTGGCCCATTAGTTCCAAGCCTCTTATTGGCTAGCTCTTACATATCTATCTAACCCATTTCTAATATCCCTGTAACACCACGAGATGTCTAACCAGGGAAGATCTTAACCTGTGTGTGTGTCCAGGAGGAGAATCATGGTGACTCCTGACTCAGCTTCTTTCTCGCAGCATTCTCTTCTGTTTACTCCACCCACCTATGGGTTGGCCTATCAAGGGGCCTAGGCAGTTTCTTTATTAATAAGAAATCACTCCCACATTATCAACAAAAATGATATTTCTCCCCAACTGCCTCTATGCTTTCCTTTTCAATGGATCCCACCTGGAAGACATGAAAAGATAATCACAGTGTACCGTTTTATTATGGTGAAGAAGTGATTTTATTCAACCCTCAGAACAACCTGGTTAAGTACATTCTTGATGACACCCGCATTACAGGAAAAGGAAATGTAGGGTTAGAGAAGCTGCTAAAGTCAAGGTGGTCCATGAAAGATTGGGAAGCTGATGTCTGAATCCAAAATATCTGAACAGAGCTTTAGTATAGGTCACTCTGTAGGAGCTATGAGATATATCAGGATAACTATTTGCTTCTAAGTAGGAATCACAAGGAATAATTGTGACAGTTACTATAAATTATATACAATGTATTATTATATACTAGCATTAGATCCCACTAGTAGTTGGTGAATAAGCGCCCAGGGCAGTACATAGCCAACTGAAATACCCAGAATGAATAAAAAACCAGGACAAAATTTTTCCTGGATTCAACACTTTAGGCCAGAGAAAGGATGTATAAACTCCAGAGAAGGACACATCTGAGGCTTAAAACATATGGCATAACCTTTAGAATGACACATCTTTTCAAAAACAGTCCTTAACTTTAGCACTCCTAAAGGACTATAACTGTTGGAAAGTATGCTATAAAATATTGTCCACATTCTGTTATTTTCTAAGATGTAATCCCTATGAAGGAGTGTTGACCTCAATGTCTTTAAATCAGTCTAATCCAGAATTAACTCAGTCATCATATTTACCATAAGCAACCTACGTTTGCTCATTTCGCATTGTTTGATACGAGCTTTCTAGTTCCACAGAACCCCCACGCCTTCAGCACCTGATGTTTCTCAGACTTAAACATCACTTTCTTTTTATTATTCATGGACAAAGAAATGAACTTGCCAAGAGCTGTGATTCTTGTATGCATTTTCCAAGAATCAGGTACATTAAAAAAATGAAATACTTATAGCATATGCTGCCACTGTAGCCAGAACCTTCCAGTGTGCAATAATTCGCAAAGATTTGAATACATTAAGGTAAAATATTTGTCCCTTGATAAATTCGCATATGATGGTATGCCCACAGGTATGTGTCATGCTTACCTAACACATATACCTGGCCTGAGAAATATATCTTTCAATAATTCATAGCCTATCCTTTCGCCTTTGAAAAATCAAGTATAGATCCCTTGGATTATATTTGCTGATTAGTTGGCAACTATTTACATAAATGGTAAAATTATGTTATATACTAAAAATATTTGAATTAAACTTCTGGCTGCAAGACAAAATATTTTGATGAGTTCGTAATTTTCTTAAAGATTTTCAATATTTTCCACTTTTCTGTTAGAATTTGCATTCAGATCAAAGTGATTACTTTTACACTATGGTTTTCGGACAAGATTCATCTTAAAGAAGTAACAAGAGTGAAACTACTCAGCTACTAGAGCCTGCCCCTTAATGGGAGGGATGCTTGCCCTTTCTCCTGAGATGCTGGACAGCCAATGGCCTGAAGAGAGGCTTTCCTAGATGAGGAATGGAACCTATTGTAGATTCCAGAGTCCTAAGTAAGGCAATCTACAAGGGAAGGATTGGGAACAAATGCATCACTTGTCAGTCCTCCTTTTGGTTTTATTCTAACCAACTTTGGATTTCGTCAGAAGAGCTGAATGAAATGGAGGAAGAATAGAGAAGGTTCTCTGAGTTGCTGGCATGTGACTACTGCTAAAGAAGCCGGAGCAGCATAATTATGTCTTGGCTTTGTGGGATTTCCCACACTCCTTTGGCCAGATCAAGTCTTTCCAGTTTGTCCACATTCTTAGCCGCCTACATATGTCACTCTGCTTTTCTTCTATGTCTCATGAGTACATATAGCTGGGAGAAAGTTGATCAGAAGGTACCCAAATGCCATGTAAAACTTTTCTGCAGTCTCGGGCGAATCTGAATTCTGCCGCAATCTTGTTTCCACCTTCTTTCTTGAACACACTACTTCAGGCCACTTTGAGACAAAAGGCAGTTTTCTAATAGAAAGTAAAAGTCTTGTTTGAATAAAAATTTCAAGTGTTTGAAGAAAGAAATTGAAGAAGATATTTAAAGATGGTAAGATCTCCCATGCTCGTGGATTGGTAGAATTAACGCAGTAAAAGCAATCTACTGATTTAGGAAAATCCCCATCAAAATTCCACTACAATTCTTTACAGACCTTGAAAAGACATCCACTTCATATTGGAAAAACAAAAACCTAGTACAACTAAAGCAATCCTGAACAATAAAAGAACTAGTGCTGGTATCACCATCCCTGATTTCAGGATGTACTTCAGAGCTACAGTAATTAAAACTGCACAAAATATACATTAATCAATGGAGTCAAATTGAAGACCCATGAATAAATGTACATACCTAGGAACACCATTTTAAAAAGTCAGAAATACATATTTGAAAAAAAGAAAGCATCTTCAACAAATGGTGCTAGTCAGACTGGATGTCTGCATGTGGAAGAATGCAAACAGATCCATACTTATCACCCTGCACAAAACTCCAAGTGGATCAACACTACATCATAAAACCAGATACACTGAACCCGAGAGAAGAGAAAATTGGCAACAGCCTTGAACACATTGGCATAGGAGATGACTTTCTATATAGAATACCAATAATGGAGTCACTAAGATCAACAATTAATAAATGGGATCTCATGAAACTGAAAAGCTTCTGTAAGGCAAAGGACACTGTCAACAAAACAAAACAGTGCCCCATAGAATGGGAAAAGATTTTTTTTAACAATTCCACATTTGATAGAGATCTACTAATACCCAAAATATATAAAGAACTCAAGAAACTAGATATAAAAAACTAAAAAAAAAATCCATTTTAAAATGAGTACAGATATAAACAGAGAATTATCAATAGAGAAATTTCAGATGTCTGAGAAACACTGAAAGAAATGTTCGACATCCTTATCAGGAAAATACAAATCAAAACTACTTTGAGATTCCATCTTACACTTGTCAGATGTCTCAGATCAATAAAGCAAGGGACAGCTTATGCTGGCAAGGATATAAAGCAAGAGGAACACTCTTTCATTGCTGGTGGGAGCACAAACTTGTTAGTCACTTTGAAAATCAGTATGGGAGTTTCCCAGAAAATTAGGAATTAATCTACTGCAAGACCCAGCAATACCACTCTTGAGAATATACCCGGGGGACACTCCATCCTAATGCAGGGACACTTGCTCAACCATGTTCATTCTTTGCTGTAGGAAATCCTACAGCCAGTAGCTTTTAAGTTACCTGTCCACTTGGGTGTGGCCTCTTATACTATTTATGCCGATGTAAAGTGTGTGTCTGCTCTCTCTTTTCTGGCTTCGGGATTTGGTTGCTGTTCTCCATTCCAGCAGAGGATATTGATTTGTGAGTCTACCCTATGTAAATAACCATCTTTTATTCTCAGTTCTGAGCTGGTGTGGTATTTTCTTTAAGCATCCTTCTTCAATTGTTGCTTTATTCATAATAGTCAGGAAAAGAAACAATTCAAATGTCCCTCAGACAAAAAATTGGATAAAGAAAATGTGATACATTTACACAATGGAATATTACTCAGTTGTTTTTTAAAAAAAAAATCATGAAATTTGCAAGCAAATGGATGCAACTAGAAAAAAAAATCATCCTGAGTGAAGTAACCCAGACTCAGAAACACAAATACTTGCTTATAAGTAGATATTATCTGTTAAGTAAATAATGACTGATCTACGGTCTATAGACCCAGAAAGACAAAAAGGAGGGATTTGGGCAGATGCGTGGAACTCCCTTGGAAGGGTAAATAGAATAGACATTGCAGGTGGAATGGGAATGGGTGGAGACAGGAAAGGGAGGGATCTAGTAGGGGGGGAAAGGGATAGAGAGAGAATGCAGGAGGGGAAACTAGAATTGGGGGTTGGTGTCGAAACCTAGTGCAACAGAAGCTTCCTGGAATCTTTGAGAGTGCGCCTACTAAGGACTTCTGGTAACAAGGAATGCAGATTCTATACTTGCCATTTTTGTACCTAGGAAAGGCTTCCAATGACAAGACTGGTATTCTTTTGGTTGAATTGTTGACCAAGGGGGTCTTGTGAAACTTTCTAAACAACCCAGGCTGAATCTAGGTTAGAAGAGTTGCTCTCCAAAAACTGATAGTTGGGTTCCTTTGCTTAGGACAACATCCACACAACTCATTGACCATAGAGAGATCAAGTTTGTACCTGGAGTTTTCACCCATACATTTTTGTCTCCTTGGCATGATTAAGTACTCTACAAGCTACAGAAAGGGAAACCTGGACACCAACCCATCCAATTGACTTACAATCTGTCCTGCCTGAAAGATGTGCTGTGAAGAAAGATGCTTAAAAGAAATCCCACACTACTCTGAGATTCTATCTTACACTTGTAAGAATGGCCAAGATCAAAAAACACTGATGAAAACTTATGATGGAGAGAATGTGGGGTAGGTAAAGGGAACACTCCTGCATTGCTGGTGGGAATGCAAGCTGGTACAGCCTCTTTGGATGTCAGTGTGGTAATTTCTCAGAAAATTAGGAAACGACCTTCTTCAAGACCCAGTAATACCAGTTTTGGATAAATATCCAAAGGATGCTCAACCATGCCACAAGGACATATGCTCAACTATGTTCATAGCAGCATTGTTTGTCATAGCCAGAACCTGAAAACAACCTAAATTCCCCTCAATCAAATAATTGATTAGAAAAATGTGGTACATTTACACGATGGAGTACTATACAGAAGAAAAAAATGACAGCTTGAATTTTGCAGGCAAATGGATGGAGCTAGAAAACATCATTTTGAGTGAGGTAACCCAGATCCAGAAAGACAATTATCACATGTACTCACTCATAAGTGGTTTTTAAACATAAAACAAAGAAAACCAGCCCACAAATCACAATCCCAGAAAACCTAGACCACAGTGAGGACCCTAAGAGAGACATACATAGATCTAATCTACATGGGAAGTAGAAAAAGACAAGATCACCTGAGTAAATTGGGAGCATGGGGACCTTGGGGGAACGGTTGAAGGAGGGAGGCAGGTAGGGGAGCAGAGAAAAATGAAAAGTTTAAATAAAAATCAATAAAAAATTATCCCACACTAGCTCAGAATTGAGAATAATAGAGGGTTATTTATTTAGGGGTAGACTCACAAACCATAATTCTCTGCTGGAACAGAGAACAGCAACTGAATCCCACAGCTGGAAAAGACACCAGATGCACACTTTACATTGGCATAAATAGTATGAGGCCACGCCCAAGTGGTTTGACCTATAAACTGCCTGAAAGATATACTACAGAAATGGTAGGGCAGAACATGTGGGAATGGCCAGCCAATGAATGGTTTATTATGAGCCCTGATCCCATTAGAGGGAACTCATGCCCTACATTGCCTCAATGGCCAGGAACCAGGAACTGAATAGTCCAGAGACTGGAGTAGAATCAAACACAACTGGCCATAAATAAAAAGATAGATAGATGATAGATAGATAGATAGATAGATAGATAGATAGATAGATAGATAGATGACAGATATACAGACAGATAGAAATGAATAAATGGGTGGATGGATAAATAAATAAATGATTCCTAATGTTGCTATAATAACAGATGAGTGCCTTGTGCAGTTGTCATCAGAGAGGTTTTTACAGGCAGCAGACGTGAATGAGCGCAGAGAACTGCAGCCCAACATTATATGGAGAGAAAGAAAGTCTATATTGGAGACTTCCATTGGGTCCCTCCCCTCAGAGATTATGGAACCCCTCAGAAGAGGGGGTGGAAAGTGTGTAAGTCAGAAAGTTGGAGGATACCAGGTAAACATGACCCACTGAATTAAGTAAGCAGGGCTCACAGAGATGGAAATGGCAAGCATGGGCCTGTGTGTATCTGCACCAGGTCCTCTGTGTATATGTTATGATTGTTAGCTTGATGCTTTTGTAGGACTCCTAACAGTGGAGCAGGTGGGTCTCTGACTCTTTTTCCTGCTCTTGGAACTATTTTTCTCCTACTGGGTTGACTTGGCCAACTTCAGTATGAGAGCTTTTGGTTTGTCTTAGTACATGTTGTTTTGTTTTGATTGGCTCTTGTCTCTTCGAAGCCTGCTCTTTTCTGAAAGGGTGTGGGGTGGGAGCAGATCTGCAGGGAGGATAGGGAGGGTGGGGATGCTTGCAGGAGTGGAAGGAGGGGAAATTGCAGTGGGGATTATTATATGAGAGAAGAATCTATTTTCAATTAAAAAAGAATATTCTAAAGAGAGAGGGGTTATGCAGTGCAGGCGGGCTATGACTTGAAGGAACCCAGAGGGGTGGGATATGAAAAAATAATGGGGAGTAGATATAATAAAAAATACATTATAAAAAACACAAGCCATTGTTCGGTATATGTGGAATAGTCTTATTTCCAGGCAAAGCAGCAAAGTTTCCAGAGGCCCTCTTCTTCGTCCTCGGTGGCTGCACATTCGTCATCTAACTGGTGCCAGTATTCAGTGCATAGCTAGGAAGAAACCTATGAAAAATAAAACATCCTTCATGCACTTAAAAAGACATACAGAGAACAGCCTAGACTACTAATCAGAGAATCCCAAAGAGAATTCTACTCGGTCGCCACTAAAATTTAAAAGGCATTTAGAGACCTATTTCTATCCAGAATAGTTTGGACACCGACACACACCATTATATTGTTTGATGAACATTTCCAGAGAAATGAGATGTCTGTTTGACTTCTGTAGTGTGAGGAACACATGTCAAATGGCGGGACAGGGGGCTTATTTTTCTACAGATAGCCAAAAACTGACTCCCCTTGTTAAGAAACTATGGCAGTCTGCTTGTGTCTTTCTTTTTCCTTTGTAATTGCAAAGCCTTTCCAGATAAACCTTTGTGGTATACAACTTGGTTTAGACTCCTGGCTTCATGCCTCTAACTGTTTATAAGTCATGCAAGGAAGTCATCTATCTTGACCAATATGGCTCAGACATATTTTCCATGTTAATTACACATGTTTGGACTGACATTGCAATAATGTGCTTTCATTTCTTTAAAACAACAGGAGGGATGTGTCTTTAACTCAACAAATCTAGGTAAAAATTCTTCCCCCACTAAGTGTAATAAGTCTGGAAATCACAAAGTTGCAAGCCCTGATGGCTGAAGCCCCAGAGACCAGGAAGCTGATATTCTGCAAGGATTCCTTATTTAGACTGGAAGCATGCTGGAATGGCATAACCCAATTATCACAAGAATTATCCCACTAATATTATAGCCCATAGACACTCCAACAAGATTGGCATCCTAAAAATAACCAACAGTCTAAAAGGAAACAGACAGCTTTTACATTGGCTCAATGGAAATGTTCAAATTTTGGCTGCGTGTTTGAGCAGAACCTCAACATTTTTTTTACCCTTGCCAGAACACCAGCAGTTAACCCCGTAATGGCCAACTGGTAGTTATTATCTTACATTTGGCTCCCAGCTGTGTGGTTGGGCTCCCTTTATTGCCAGCTGAGCTCTAACCCATTAGCTGCCTGGTGACTACTTGCACGCAGAGGGATCTTGGGTTAACTCAGTCCCCATCAGGATCACAGCTGTTGAAGGAGTTGTGGCAAAAACAGACGTGTGCCATGCACTGTAGATAAATCCGTGAGCCAATTTAGCAAAACTTGAAACATACATGAGGGGAATAGATCTCCTACTTCCGAACGTGGCAAGTTGCATTTCCTTTGTTGTTATACATCCCCTCTGTAGATGTCAAGTTCCTGGGTTATGTGATGACTGGTGGGGGTGCAGCTCAGCAAAAGCCTTTGTGCTTCCCTCCACTGAGATGTAGGAGACTGGATCCCATGCCTAAAGAAGCAAGTGCATCAGTTTTGATAACTCTAAAGTCTGCATGGGCTATCTTTTCAACAACATGTGAAGAGGACACCTCAGTGTGAATGTTAAGTGTGTGCTATTAACTGGCCAAGTAATTTTCACTGAAATATATAATGTTAAATCACCAGATAGATACACAGAGCATAACCAATGCAATGTATATTACTAGAAAATACAAACTGTACGTTCTCCCTGCAATGAATTTACAAGTGTTGGTAACTAATAACAAGAAATATTTTCAGGTAGAACAGAATGCAAGACAATATCTCTCTGTCACTGCCGCTGTCCTTGTGTGTCTGTTTGTCTGTTTCTCTGTTTGTCTGTTACATATGTTAGTGTGTATGTCTAATAATTGATGGAAAAAAAGAATTGTGAAT
>NW_026067983.1:1944206-1965026 GCF_014885135.2 Alexandromys fortis | reverse complement strand
TATATACACATATGACATCTCTTTGTGCCTGGTAAGGGTTTCTACTTCAGATTTTCATCATCCCGATCACAACTTTGTGACTGCAATTATCCAGAGAGGACAGAATTTAGAGTACCCACAGCAACTAGAAAAAAAATGGAGAACTCCTAATGGGAGAAATAAAACCTGTGAGGACAGAGCCCAGGTTTTATGAATGAAGTGCCACTAGTCTCTGAATGACTTCTACAAGTGATTATGCTGACCCCTGAGATTTGAGCTGTCTTCTCCCATAGAGATGTAGATAGCAATACAGCTATGCATAGCAATGTAGATGTAGATACAGCAGTACCTCTCTGAATGGAGATAGAGGAGGAGTGGAAGGGGAGGGAGGTAGATGGGAAAGGAGAGAGGAGGGAGGAGAAACTAGTTAGTATGCAAAATAAATTTAAATGTTATTTAAATAAATGAGTATTCTGCAGAAAAGGGTAAGTGAATCTCATGTCTCTTCTCAAATCACAATCACAGCATACTTGATCTCATATGCCCATACAGACTCCCCCATATATTATATATTATCATATATAAGATAATTTTTAAGAAGAATAAACCAAAGAAAAGAAAGAAGAAAGGTAGAGAGAAAGAAAGAAAGAGAGAGAGAGAGAGAGAGAGAGAGAGAGAGAGAAGTCATGAACTGTATAACTCCCACTGAAAAGGAAAAAAAATCAATACAGAGGGACCTCAAAATTATTTAATCCTTAGAATTAGCAAAAATGGTATCTAAAGCTTCCATTTAGCAATGTTAACCTGTAAAAGAAATGCATACATAAGGTAATAAGAAAAAGATTTTAAGAAGAATATAAGACAAAGCCAGCAGAAATCTTAAAACTAAAAATCGCACTGTCTAAACATTTTGTAAAATAAAATACAATCCTCGCGTACACTGCCCCTGGCAGAAGCATTGGCCCTGAAGGACAATAGCTAGACAGTAGATAGAATGTACTGATAGAACCCAGTAACACTGGTGGAGAGAACTGCCCTCCTGACAACTAGCAGTCGGGAGAGAAGCGATTGCTCTCACAGAAGCCAGAGGCTTCCTGCACCAGCACAGGGCCATAGAGAAAGCTCTCCTAAAAGGAAGGGGCAGAGGGCCAAACTGCTGTCCTGTTTTCAGAGAAATGTTCACAGTGCCCTAATTTCATTCCGGCCCATTCAGCTAATGTAACACGTCAGCACTGAGGTGACAGAGTCATCCAGCAGAACAATCACAGCTTGCTGGATTCTCGGGTGATCACTTGGGTATTTTAGCAATGAAGAATAAAAATTGTTAAAAATGTATGAACACTAATTCGAAACATTAGTATCACCTGTGACATACTATCAGAAGGTTGAGCAGCATATTCAATTGAAAGTGTGTGGGGTAAGCCGGGGGATGGTGGCACACGCCTTTAATCCCAGCACTCGGGAGGCAGAGGCAGGTGGATCTCTGTGAGTTCGAGACCAGCCTGGTCTACAGAGCTAGTTCCAGGACAGGCTCCAAAGCCACAGAGAAACCCTGTCTCGAAAAACCAAAAAAAAAAAAAAAAAAAAAAAAAAAGTGTGTGGGGTAGACATGATACATGCTAAGTGTGTGAAGAAACAATGAGCTCCTATTTCCAAAATCTATGAGAAGACTTTAATTCCAGTGTCAGACCGTTGTTTGATGCTCATACAATAACAAAACAATAAATTGCCTATGCATAACTGGGCATGCATATGACTATAATCAGGTGTGTTATGGGAAGTCACATATTCAAGATAGAAATGTCCTTGTAATTTATTCTGTTAGTCAAAATGAAGAATCACTCAAACTATAGTATTTTTAGCAATCCATTTTGTCTCTCAAACACTAGAAAAGGGAAGCTGCAAATAGTTATCATAAGCCTTGTAGTGCCTTTGTCTTCACGATCGAGCTCAGCAGCTGTATTTCTTGTTTCTGAAAGACTGGCTACAAACATACTATGGCACACTTGCAGAGGTCAGAGACAACTCTCAAGACTCCCTTCTTTTCAGCACAGGGGTTTAGGGGCTGAAGTCAGGTTGTCAGAAGTGTCCATGTTACCAGTCCTCAGCGGTGTGGCTGTGATCTGCCCTATGGCTTTGCTGTAAGCAAAATTATCTTCCTACTTTTGCAAGTCAGTGAGTCCTTATTTCAGTCCTGTGAAGAAGAGGCCAGAACGTGAACACACCAGAATCCGACCCTAACCACTGGGAACACAATGAGAGATTGAGATGTGTTTCAGGTGGTAGAGGTTACGCCCAACGAGCACGAAAACTGGTTTCCATCAGCATCGTGGTCCATGAGACAAGTTTAAGGCCTGCCTATTGGGCAACAATAGACTCTGTCCAAAAACAAAGAAACAAACTAATGAATTTGAAAATGAAAAAGTGTGAAAGGAAGAGGTCAAGGGTCACCACTCCAATGAGTCTCACACAGAGGAGGAAAGGACGCCGTTCTCTTTATTTGTTGAGAAAGAGAACCGCTGAGCAGGGAAGACGAGCCTGCACAAGAGACAGCCGAATCAATGAGGGCGGGGGGGGGGGGGCTTCGACTGTAGAAAATGGAGGGGTTTTTATCCTCTGCTACCTCATGAGAAGTAAGAAAAAGGGAAAATAAAAGCCTGAAATTTCAAATGGGTTAGACTAAAGTTCAATGTTCTCTGACATTTGGTGAGCTTTAGCGCCTGTCAGATATTTTCTACCTAAAATAAGCCATGTTTATAAGACTGACTCTAAAAACAATATTTATATGTAAGAGGAAATATCCAGTCTGAAAATAATAGCATGCATGATAGTTGGTGTTGACTGCCAATAGAACCTAGGCTTGCCCTTGAGCTGAGCTGCATGTATAAGTCGTACCTGTTAAAGGGTTTTTTTTTGTTTGTTTGTTTTTTTAACTAAAGTGAAAACACCACTTAGAATGTAGGTGACACCTTCTGGCAGTGGTCTAAATATAAAGAGGTCACAGAGAAAAGCCTTTTGCTGGTTTGCATGTTGTTCTTGAGTTCTTCTGCTCAACCAGCCTATAGCTACCCTGCAACCATGGCTGCATCTGCCCTTCTGTGCTGACACCAGACCCCAGGTTCTTTGACATTCCCGGGAAGAGCCGGAAAATCCCCCAGTCTTTCAGCACCAGAGGAGAACTGCTGCCGTCCGAGGCCTCAGTCTCAAGGGTGCAGACCACTGTTAGTGGACGACCCAGATTCTACTGTGCAAAGCCATCGGATATACCGTCTGTTGATATTCCTTCTCTCAGTTCTGTTCCCCTGAAGCTTCAGATACAATAGCTAAAATTAACACTTCCCACGTTTTAGCTACAAAGTCTTCATGGTTGTAGAAATGTCGTGTCTGTATCATTAATTGAAATTGATCTTTGTCTGTAATATCTGAGCATATTTTACTTAAGAGTAAAAATGCAGGCTACTAACACTCAGAGGTAAATATTAAAAAATGTACATCACACGAGAAAAATATTCATTGTTTAATAAAAGGAAACCTTATGGGCCACCGAAGACTTCTGCCAAGTGATAATGATGACATATGAACATCTAAGATATGGCTTGTGTGTTTAGTTATTCCCTCCAGCTCTTTACTGCTAACGAGAGAGAGCTGTCAAAAATACCCCCAGAGACGCCTACCTTTTACTCGCATCATTGTGCTCTTGCTGTTGAGTTGTTTGATTACCTTGCTTGTCAGACGGAAAACTTCCTAAGTGGTCTTCCATGCTGTGGATTATCTCCTCGACTCAATTGTTCTCTTAACTGTGCAGAAGGTTTCTAGCTCAGTGAAATCCAATTTGTGGATTGCTGGTTTTGATTCACGTGTTTTGGAGGATTATATACAAATACTCTTGTTTTTGTCTCAGTGTTTTCACTATTTGGGATATTTAGCAGGTTGTATGAATTTTCCATACACATAGCTTTTATTACTGAGGAGAATAAAACTGTACTTTGATATGACCTAGCATTTCACTTATTTATATCTAACTCATATATTCCTTTCATTAAGGTTTTATTTTTTCGATTCATATATCTTTCAACTAATTGGTTAGATTTATTCCTTTTTTGTTTTTGTTTGTTTGTTTTGTTTTGCTTGAGACAGGGTTTCTCTTTGTAACAGTCCTAGCTGTCCTGGAACTAGCTCTTGTAGACCAGCCTGGCCTCAAACACAGTTAAATTTATTCTTAAGTGAGTAACTTTGTACAGTGACACAATCTGATGATTCAGTTTTTATCATGCCTTCTAAATATTTTGTGATGAACAATTTATAAGATTAAAATTAAAACTTACTTGAAAAGAAAAAAATCTTTACTGTTTTAATAACAACACATAGAATCAAAAAATAGAATTTTGGATAGTATTTTAAAAACTATCCAAATAGAATTTTAAAATGTTTTTGGACTGACATTTATGTTAAACCATATGTGTTAACGTTCTGAAAATGGGTGACTAATTTAGGTTATTTTTAGTAGTAAAATATAAAATATACTATTACTTCTAGCTAAGAAATACTTTGTAGTGTTATAAACTTTTATATAATTCAATTCCATGAATTATGTATTTAAACAGTGAAAAAATATTTAATATTATATTACATCGTGCTCAAACTCTTTGAAAATTTGCTATGCTTTGTTTTGGTGTTTTATGTTGTTGGTTTGGTTTGGTTTTGAACAATTAGAATTAACTTGAGCCTGTAACATGTTGGGGTAAGCACAACTTACTGAACTCTTGGACCCTTAATAAGTTTTTTTACAATGTTGAATATTAATAAGAGACTAAGTGTCTTTGCTTGACTTTTGGTTTAGCTCTGTCATCCTAAATTACCATATAATATATACAACTGTGCCAAAACTTACATTCATCCCTCAAAGGCATGTACAGAGGCCCATCTTCCAGGTGATTCTAAATTATGCCTTCAGAGGATTGATTACTTTGGTTGTGTTAATTGGCATAAAAACATCTTAATTTGGGGAGGGTTTATCCCCAGATGAGGTATCTTTGACTGTATAAAACGGAGACAGGAAAAAATAAGCAGCATGTATTTCTCCAGCCTTACTTTCTGATGGTGGGTTCACTGTGAACAGCTGCGTCAAGTCCTTGCCTCTGGTTCCCCACCAAGATGAACTGCACCCCTGAGCTGTATGATAGGATAAGCCCTTTCTCCACTAACTGACTTAAGAGGCTTTTATCAGAGTAGGTACTTTGTAACAGACAGAAAAGATTAACTGAGAGGCCCATTCAGTGCCTCCAGAACTAAGGGAAAGCACTGGCTGCTGAAGGCAACAAGAGTTCACTGAGGACAGCCAGGAAGAGGGAACACTGAGATCTCTGATCCACCTTCACGTGGCTAAACATTCATGCCTAGAAACTTCCTCACTTATGAACTGTCCTCCCACTTCAGAAAGTAGAAATAAGAGATAGATAACTGCATGCTATATTTAAAATTACTTCAGCCTCGGCAAATAATCACTTTTCTTCCACTAGACACCTGAATAGAACTGTTCTCCTGAGACCCGACTTAGTTTGAGCAACTCTACTTGTAAATCTCCCAAACTGATTATCATATTCTCTAGAATTGCTGAGGGGCCACATGCAATCGGAGTTAAGAACAGAGGCTCTAAAACCAGACTGATGTATTCCATGACTACTTAAATGTCTAGCACCATGAAGTTCCTCATCTCTAAAATAAAGAAATGGGAGAACAATAAAAAGACTTAATACGTATATTTCAAGAATTTGGGACAACTGAAAGAACAGAGTCTTTCTACATAACTATCCACTAAATAGGACACAGTGCATCCTGTAGTTTGACACCACCTTGCCCTTCCCCATTATTCATTTTCCAAGGCAAGTGAATTCCAGAACAGAGGTCAGATTCAAGGACCTGTGTTCTGAGCAGTCATACAGGAGGATCTCATATTGAGAAAGGCTAAGGCTTCAGGCAATGCTCACTATAACCATCTTGAAATTCTTGAAGACCTTTTGAACTTGGTGCTCTAGATTGTCATTTTTTCACTGGGTTCTCCAGTTATGCAAAAGAGTTTAACAACATGCCATCATGAGGTTCTCTTATAACTTTAGGATGTCCTATAGATTTTTCTCATTTTGTTAGTCCTGATGGCATCGCTCTCCTAATAATAATCTAGGATGGAGAATTCTTTTGTTTCATATGCGTGTGCTTGTGTATATATACATATATATGTATGTATGCATAGATTAGATGTAGATATCACAAGTCAGATAGTCAACTATGTAGATATATGCTGTTTCTAATGTTATCCTTCCTTAGTCATGCCTTTCTACTTAAAGCCTTCAATGTCACACTAAACTATATATGTTACCTCCTTACTGCTAATACTGACCATGTTACCATCTCAAATTTGTTCTTGGCTCATTGCCCTCCTACGGCTCTTAACTTCAAACTATAGAAGGATGTTCCATTCCTTCCTCACCTCCCATCCCCTATTCTCTGCCCCTTGCCAACGAGTGATCAGATGCCAAAAATCTGACATCACTCTCTTCTGGCTGCCACGGATGTTCTTCTTACTAGGTTTCATTCTCCCACACCACTGAGGTATCTCAGCCATGAGTTTCACTTTTCTCACTTAACTTGGCATTTCATGTATGTTTCCTAATTGAAATACTGTTCTTTAAATCATTCTAACTTATTTGCCTTCATTTCTCTCTTGCATCTTCCCTTGGAAACTTAAACCTTGGAACCACATTAAAATCTATTCATTCCAGCTAATGAGAAGCTGAAAAGAACTATCAAATATCAACAACTAGAAATAAGAAATTACAATAAGTTTATGGGAAATTTTTCACTCGGAATGATCCCAACTAAGACACTTACATTGCTTGGCGGGCCTAATGTACACCCTGCCTACTTAGAGTCATGAACCATATTTTTATATCCTGTGAACTCTGCTCAGATTGCTGCTCACTTCCCAGCTCCCTTCAGTGATGACCTGGCTCCGTGGCACACACTGAGCCTGTCTTGCGGTTAACTCTTTGGCTTGTTTGTGTGGCGTTTCCTTTCCATCACTCAAAGGAAACGTTCCTTGTTCAGATCGTTTGTGACTTCCCTCTTACTAAGTCGGAACTTTAGTTTTCTTCCCTGAAAGTCACTGGAATTTTTATGATTAACCTTCTATTTCTGGAAACACCCTCTTCCTTTGGGTTCCAGAAATCTGAAACTTTCTTACATTGTAGTCTATTGTTTCCAAGCCTCCATTCCATTTAAGCATTTGCTTGACTCGCCCCTTCTGTGCCATCTCCTTGGTTGGTCTTATCTGTGTCGTTTTCCAGGAGTTGACTTTCAGTGCTAAAATGGGGCTAGATTTAGACAAAACAGACAAAAACTATCGTCACATACTGATAATTGACAAATTATACCTCCAATCTAGGAACTTTATGTCTTCTTGAGTTTTAAATATTCATATCACATTACAATATTCTAAGATAGATTTTAATTTTGACCTGTATATTTTGATTTTCTCTTGTCCTATCTCTATAAAGACCAGGACAATGCACAAGTCACTACAGGAAAAAAAAGGAAGAAGAGGAGAGGGACAGGTTGAGGAGAAACCATTTAAGGCACCTTGCTATTCTCTTCCCACCCACCCGCTCATCTTTACCCTCCCTCTTTTAACTATTGACTCTTTTTTTTTTATCCCGTGTGCCTGGCAGCAAGGATAATCTTAGTCCCAATGTCTTTGGTTTCCAGTGTTAAACAGATCTCTTCCACTGTATGTATATAGACTTAGTTCTACTTTCAACATTCTAGTGGATTTCTTCTGCTCTGAATGTATTGCCAGACGTCTCTACAAGGTCCTAACACAGGGCTTATCTAAACAGGCAAGGGGAAATGAATTTGATTTGTGTTGTTTTATTTTTAGAATATTTATCTTGGCGTATGTGGATATGATATATGTGCATAAATGTGAACCTACAGGCAACACAGCATACATGTAGGTCAGAGCAGAACTTTCAGGAGCCATCTCCATCCTACCATGACGGTTTCCAGGGATCAAGTTCAAATCAGCAGGCTTTCATGTCGAGTGTTCCTACTCAGGCAACGCCATTTCTCAGGACCTGTTTTTATTACATGTGTGCAGGTTTATGTGTGTACACATGTATGTGTGTTTATATGTATGCCTGCAGGGAGGAATAGACATCAGTTTCTGGTGACTTCCTCAATCCCTCTCCACCTTAATTTTCTCTGAAGCTCTGTAATTCAGCAGTCTGCCTTGAATGCAGGGATCATAGGCATCCTCCCAAAGCCCACTACACAGCATCTTACGAAGGTGCTGAGAACCTAAATCAAGTTTGTGTGGCAAGTTCTTTCCTGACCAAGACACCTCCACAGATCTGCTGTGTTTGTTTCTGCTACCTCCATGGACTGACATGGAATCCATTAGACTAGAAGTATTTGCAATGTGAGATCAAACAAACATTCACCTTTGAAGCACCAGAGAGTTTGATACCTTAAATTGAGTCCAGTGATCAAATACTAGGGTCTTAGCAATGGAGAGTCGTTATTAAAAGCTTTTAAATGTATGTGCTTTCTCACTTGCTGACCAGAGTGTTTCATAACCCAACGTTTGAATTCAAAAATAAGTATAAGTTAAACTGTAACTCCAGCCTCTCTGGTCTTATTTCCCACAGCCCATCTTTTTGTTCCCATAACAGCAAGCATTCTGGCTACTCTCTGTTTTTTAATGAGCCAACAGCTTCACACTCCCAGATCCAAATGTTCTGTGCCCATCTACCCACACCAAAGTTTTCTGTTAGGTCTCAGCTTAGTTGGTCTCAGAAAAGCAACCCAAGCCAGTCCTTACTTCTACTGTATTTCTATAGTTAATCTCTGAGCCGTCATATATGTCTTTCTCTATTCAACATACCCTACGATACTAATACATGTGTATATATAAAGATATGTATTTTCCAGCTTTACTGAGTTGTAGCTGGCAAATAAAAAATTTTAATGTAGGGATGGAGAGGTTGCTCGTTGGTTAAGAGCATGTACTGTGGTTTCAGAACCCCTGAGTTTGATTCCCACTATCCAGGTCAGGCTACTCACAACCACCTATTAATCCAGCTCCAGGAGGTCTAAGGCCATCTTCTGACCCCCCATGGGCACAGATTTCACACATATGCACACACCTGTACATACACACCTGTACACACACACACACACACCTGTACACACATGGGGGGGGGGTAACAGAGAGAGACGGAGAAAGAAATAGATGATTAAAAGTTAAAACAAAGGATGGTGGTGGCACATGCCTTTAATCCCAGCACTCCCAGCACTCAGGAGACAGAGGCAGGCAGATGCCTGTGAGTTTGAGATCAGCCTGCTCTGCACAGTGGCAGTCAGGGCTACACAGAAAAACTCTGTCTTAAACCCCCCAAAAAAATTAAAACAAGTTTTTTTTAATATATAGTGTAAAAACTGATGTATTTGCATACAAACATCTTAGTAGGTGACCTTTAAAATAGCTTTGAAATGCAAAATACATCTCCTTTTAATTTAGTTTTCTGGATTTCTCCAAAAGTTAATCATTTCTCCTCAATTATATGTGGTTGTGTAATGTTGATGATTCTCTTAGGACTTTAAATTATTTATAATACATTTATAATATAGTGAAAAATAATGTATTTATATTTATATGTAAAGACATGTTTGATTTTTATATAAGTATGTAAATTGTATATAAATACACCTAGGTATGCCATATAAGAAGAAAAGATATTTTGCATTGATAAAAAGGGCTATATAATTTTGTACCCAGATGAATTACATTGATAGACACTATCCATGCACAGTTACTGAAAATTTTAAAATATGGCCAATGCCAGTAAAGGCATAATTTTGAAACAACACTTAATTTTAATTAATTTTAAGCTAAATAACAGTTCTTGTTAATGGCCACACTATTGAACAAAACAGATATAGAGAGGGAGCACAATTTTGTTTCTTTCTGGATCAATACCTAATATGTCAGGCCTTGTGAATAAATAAGTCATTCCTTTCTTTATGAGAAGAAATAATAATGCTGTCATGTATGAAAGTTTAATATAAAGAAATATTTCTCCAGATTCTCTGCTCATTTCATGGACCCATACAAGCCAAACCATACTGAATTGATTATATGACCTTACAGTCTGGTGAGGAATATACAAAGTTAAGTTTCCCAGCTTCTCCTTCTATATCAAACTTTTCTTGGCTGTTCTCAGACACTTATTCTACCCAGTGAACTTTAATATTATTGTATCCAATTCTAAAGTCAACATTTGATGAACTCCTACTTAAAAGCACCTAATTTACAAAAAAAAAAAACATTAAAAATATTTTTTCTTTATTAATTCTTTTTACCAAAAATTATAGTATTGTCTGTAGTTTTGACCTGTTTTGTTTTTCAGTATTAATACTTCATTAATATTCTTCTATAGCGCCTGTATTTATTACCTCTAATTAGCTCATATTGTTTATTGCAAATACAGCCTATGTTTTCCTTATCATTGTCAACAGCTTTCAGATAATAAGACCATTGTGCTGCTTTTCATCTATTTATTCTTTTCCTTTCCTATAAACTTCTCTTATTAAATAAATTTTTATTATCTTGTTCATAAAAAGAATTTTGAAATTCATAGACATAATATATTCAAAATGAAAATGGCACCCACGTGGACAACTGCATCCACATAAAACCTGACAGAGCTTGGGAAGTCATTCTAGACAGAAAAGAATAGAGTAAAGCATGGCTTCTTGGTAGCAGCAATTTCTCAGGTCTGCTCTGCTTGCTAGAGGCAAATGCTCTCATTTAAGAGAGGCTTCCTGACTCAGATTTAGCTGCAAAGCCTTGCAGCTCTTTAAAAAGCTCCTGCAATGAAACACTTAAAAGGTGTTGATGAAATGTTGACCGCATGCTTTTTGGTTTTCAGGCATATCAGGAAAAAAAAAAGCTGCTCCACTTTAAAAATGCCAGCTTTCTGGGCCATCCTGCCAGGGCAAACTCTGACCATTTTAGGTGCGCAGTCCAACTACGGAGCATTTGAGTGTGGTTTATGAGTAGATTGCTGCAGCTTGCGTGCTTCCAGGGACCTGGGAATTCCATAGAGTTGTAGCAATAAACATGGCTCCGGCTGGTACTTATACCATGAGTCTAGAATCTCAGAAAACTAAAAAATGGGCTGGATCTAGCCATCAAAGTCACAGCTTTAATCCTCTCTATATTGCTTAGCAAATTAAAGACTTATGTGGTCAGAAAAAAAAAGGAGGTATACAGTAAAGAGAGATTCAATGACAAAGAAAACTTCTAAATGGTTTACAATGTGTTAAAAAATATATGCAAGCTTGGGAGAGTAATGAAAAATGTTAAAGTCCTTAAAATTAAAAAAAAAGAGAGTAGTTGGGTATGGTGGTGCACACCTTTAACCTCAAGACTTGGAAGACAGAGGCAGGCAGATCTCTGTGAGTTCAAGGACAGCCTGGTTGTACAGAGGGGGTTCCAGGACAGCCAAAGATACACAGAGAACCTGTCTCAAAAAGCCAAAAATTAAAAGTAAAAAAAAAAAAAGAAATAGAGCTTAAAATAAAGCCACATAAGATGAAAAATACACAGAGAGTCTGGATATTGTATGTAATTATGTTCTCTTTGAATGCTGAAGTCAAAAAGTATGGTTTTTGTAGAAGAGATTTTGCTTTTGTTTCCACAGGAAATAAGAGGCTGTGGATACATTCTGAGTTAAGAAAAATCAGGTTTGATAAAGGAAGACCACCTGAGAAATCTCTGGTAGGAACAGATGGCCCAGATGTCTGAGTTCTACAACCAGAACAGATTCAAGATTGCTGACTAAAATAATCAAGACTCACAAGATACTCCAGTCAGGACTTGATCATAATTCTAAATTTTCTTTAGGTCCCCATAAGATTATCAGTGCCCCCAACCAGCAAGAAGTAGCATGGAAAATTACACCCACATTCCCAAAATATGAACTATGGATGTTCTTTTTTTTTTAAAAAAAAAGGGGGGGGGGTAAGTGGTTTGGGACAATTGTCTATATTTTGTCAATTATATTTAAATAAATGCTGATTGGCCAGTTACCAGGCAGAAAGTATAGGTGGGACAACCAGACACAAAGTAGAGGCAGGTCAATGAAAATAGGATAATTCTGGGAAGAGGAAAGCCCATTCCTCTGAAGTCCTGCCCCAACCACAGAAGAAGGAAAATGTGATTGCCCTGCTGAAAAAGTTACCGAGCCATGCGGCTAACATAGATAAGAATAATGGGTTAATATAAGTCATGAGAGTTATTAATAAGAAGCCAGTTTTCTTACATAGAACAATGAAGTTGAGTGTGTAGGGAGAGAAGGGTTTGGGTGTGGGGAAGTACATGATAAAATGAATTTATGAATTTTCATAATCCAATATAATACAAGAAAAAAGAATGAGCTAGAGTTTATGATTTTAGCAACTTGAAGAATGCAATTTCCATTAACCGAGAGGAAAAAGGCTATGAAACAAACTTTGAGAGGATAAAGATCAGATGGTCAACTCTGGACCCTTTACAATTTTAATGATTACACATTCAAGTTGAGACATCGAATAAGAGCTACGCTGGACTAGTACAGATTCCTTCCCAGGATGTGAGGAGGCCATTGCATCCCCTCACTGCTTTCTCCACGGTGCCTCCCTTTGTCTGCACTGCTTCCTAGGTCCTATTTTACCTGTGTTTACCCCATGACTTAAGTTTAATTTTTATAGTAGTCATCCGCATCCTAAATTTATTTGATTTTAATTTAAAATGTTTGTATATAAGGGAGAAACACATGTATGCACAGAGATGCTGCCCATGAACCTCCTGTAGTCTCCATCATCTTCTCTCCAGTGTGCTCTACTGTAAGTCTCCGCTAACCCCAGCTCTGTCACATGGGGAGCCTGATCAGAAGTCTTGTGTCTGCTTTGCCCTTTGACTCCTGGGTAATGGCAGCACTCACTTTGCAGCCCTGGATCTCAGGGGCCTTTCTCTTAGACTATGATGGAGAAAGCTGCAAAATGATAGAATGTTTGTGACGGACCCCAAAGAGGAGCGCCTGCACCTGGATCTCCGCACTGAATGCTCAGTCATCCCTCCCACTTCTTCTTGGCTCCTAGAAGTTCATGAAAGCCAATCATTGTTCCTTCTACTGTCTGCAGGGCAGACTACTGGTTAAATTCTGGGAGACTTTCCATCGTGTGGAAATAGCACAAATGAACAGAATAATTAATATAGCAATTGCCCTGGATTATATTTAATCACCTGCCACAATTGACTGGCTCTCACAAATATGTCTGAACCCTTTTAAATATTTTATATTTTCTACACATAACACCATTTGGGTTAAAGATGTCCACTGATGTCATCAATGATAGAATAAGCCTTTGAATTCACGATGGCCATCTCTAATGGGCTTGTTCTTTCCTCTGTTCTGTGCTATTTTCTGTAGTAAAATTGTGGGAACTTTTATTGAGCACATCTTAGTTCCCTTTATGCATTTGTAGATAGTTAAAGATTGACTTTTTGAAGAATTTATGAGTCTCTAATTTATGAAAGCACATGTCTTTGTCTTCTCAAATGCAAGTCAATTCCTTGAAAGTTCTGGGATGCTGGCTTGACCTGTGGTCCCATTAGCTTTCAATTGGACCACATGGCAGCTTGGGTTGAGTCTTGGAAAGAAGATGCTGCCCAAGGTTGGCAGCATTAAGTAGACACCTTTGGAATGAACTACCTGGGCCTTCCAAAAGTACCCTAGTCTTTCCAGCTTTGTTCTTCAGGCAGTTAGAAGTACTAGGCATTCTCAACAGACTGGACCCTGTCCAGACACAGATTCCTGCACTTCTCTGAATCTCTTAGAGTGACTTTAGAAAACTCTATTAAGTGCTGTGGACCACCCAGGAGTAACCTTTAAACTGAACGCAGCCATATCAAATTTCCCAGGACTCCTTCGGGGTGGAAACTGGCTCACCCAAGGACCACCCGGAGTCTGGACAGGAGATCCAGTGGAGTTTTGGGTTGGGTTCAACTTCACAAGAATGTGAGATGTCTTCCCCAGTATTGAGAAGCCAGAGGAAAGCCTGTTCACACAGAGAACGGGCTGAGGTGCAGCATCTTATCCCACCAGTTGGCTGCAGTG
This sequence comes from Alexandromys fortis, assembly GCF_014885135.2. Classification (NCBI taxonomy): domain Eukaryota; kingdom Metazoa; phylum Chordata; class Mammalia; order Rodentia; family Cricetidae; genus Alexandromys; species Alexandromys fortis. The sequence continues at coordinate 1,950,831 of NW_026067983.1, read as the reverse complement.
ATTGTGTGAAGATCAGCTGCCCAAGTCTGAGGCTCACACCCTATGAACTCGCCAGTAATGTTACAAAAGCTGTCTTTCCAGTCCAACCTCTGCAGTGGAGGAGGATACAATTAGCTTTCTTTCCTTACTACAGCCATCGCTGCGTTGCTAGTAAGTTCTGAGCCCTTTACTCAAGGTCTTATATTTAAAAAGATGAAATGGCTAATCATATTGTATACTGGAATTTTTGGATGAAATACATTATAGACATGAAAGGCATTAGTTTTTAGTATTGAAAGTAAGCTTATTTGGGGAACACAATCAGCAACTTTTGGAACATAAAAGATTGCATCAATAAAACCTATGAACCAATAGCAGGTCTTAGGAGCCAGTATGCCATATCTTTTAATGCCCTAAGGCGCTCATATGGCAGCTGTACCTGTATTTAGTTGCATATCTTTGTTTTATATGACCCCAAGCAAAATGGTGCAAATGGATGCATTGAACTTTTCCATCACTGAGAAATGTTGACCTTTTAAATACATGTTACCTGTGCTATATCCCAGTCTTTCTACAAAATCCCTCATGCAACTCCAAGTTGATATTGATATTTAAAATAAAATTCTCTTATGTACAGATATAAAGAGACACAAGCATGAGGACATGACAAGTCACCATGTAACATGACCTACAGCACAGACCTGGTGCTGAACAGCCCAGGACGCTGCCTCTTCATCAGCCAGCCATCATCTTCACTGACAGGGTATGTAAAGAAACTCTATTTGTGATGGCCCACCTTCCCCAGAAACCAAGAACAGTGTGTTTGAGGAGTTAAAAATATGTAAAATTTCACCTAAAATAAATACATGCAGACACAAGTGATATTTTTGAGAAAAGAGAAAATCCTCATAGATCTCTTTCTTGAATTGGAAGAAAGTTTAGCTCAAAAGTCATTTGTCAATCACTATGTGGAGCTGCTTATGCCAGACTGAGCCATCTATTAAGTTGGGAAGTGTTGCCTTTTTATTGTGTAGATTACAGTAAAGAGATTCCTACACATAAAGGAGGAAGAGGAACTGGCAAAGTGGTACCAGCCTGATTCCTCCCCAGGAGATTTTCCGGCTCCATTGTCTGTTGTCTTTCATTGCCTTCCACACCTAGTTCTTCACTGCTGCACTTCCCCCCTGATGCCTAGCAGCAGGAGCTCCTCTTCCCTCACTGCCAGAAGGCTTACTTCTGTGTCACTGGAGTGATGGCTAGACATTTACAAGCCTTTTGCGTTGGCTGACGACTTTGTTTGCGAACCCCTAATGGAGCATCTGTAACTACTGTCTTACTGAACAACTTTCAAACACAGTTGCATTTCCAGTAATCTATGACAGTTTTAAAAGTTTGAGAAGACCAGAAGTTGGAGACAAAAGTACACCAGATGTGTTTCATAGGGATTTGTTAGCATCTTGCTAAACTACATTATAGAGAAATTTAAGGAGGCAAATAGCAGGCCAAGCAATAATAAATCCTCATTAAACATACGGGATTCCAGGTCAAGAGATAAAGTGAGGATACCCAAGTCTGTAAGCTCCTAGTTCATACACAATAACAAAAAAAATGTCCTTAAAATACAAAATGAATAATTTTTGTCTTGGAAATACTACACTGTAAAGTCTAAATAATAACACTAAGCCCCTGGAGTATAGTAGACACTCCTATGATTCCTTATTTATGAAGGTACCTGCGTCAAGGTACTTCCATTCTAGGGGAAGACAGAAGAGACAAAAAGGTAAATTAGCAACAGTGCTGGTAACCAATTAAAGGATAGGCAGGTGGAGCTGTTTAAGCACAGGGGCTGCCAAAGGTGGGCAGGAGTGGTTGACAAGACTTGCGTGGTCAAGTCCTTCGACTCTTGGACAAGATGACATTCAAATAAACAATGACAGTGAGATTGGTAAATGGTTTTTTGGTAATAAAAAAATCAATTAAATATAAAGGTCTCAAAGAACCAATCCTCCAGCAGCCATCCACCAGCCTGATAATCAGAGATGAAAGTCAGACATTAATATGTCATTAACAAGAGTGGTTGTATAAACAGCCTTTCTCATGTTCCTTTCCTTCGTTCGCCCTGTATGTCTTTTCTACACAGTTTTTTTTTCCTCACTTCTTTCTTTTCTATTTTCCTGACTGTTGAAATATGGAGCGGCGGGGCTGCATCCCCAACACCCTGGCCGCTTGGCTAGCTTATGCCCGAAATAACAACACACAAACTGTATTCATTTAAGAACTGCTTGGCCCATGAACTCTAGCCCTTACAGGCTAATTCTCGCACCTGGACTAGCCCATTTCTAACGATGTGTGTAAGCACCCCAAGGTGCGCTTACCGGGAAGATTCTAGCCTAAGTCCATCATGGGTTGCAGCTGCCTGGGAGAGCAGAGCATGGCGGCTGTCCGGTCCCTCTGGAAGCAGCGCAGAGTCTGACCTCACTTCCTCTTCCGCCCAGCATCCTATTCTGTTTTCTCCTCCTACCTATGCTTTAACCTATCAGGGCCAAGCAGTTTCTTTATTGCTCAGCCAATGAAATCAACAGATCGATATGACACTCCCACATCACCTGACATGTTTCTTTTTCTACTCTCTATAATTTCTGTAATTATATTAGAAACTAGAAATATTTCCAATAATGAAACATTATTTTCCCAGAAACCAACATGCTTGCTTATTTTCTTTTCAGTTAACACAGTGTGTTTCCTTCCCTTACTCTCATGCTGACTGTCAGAACTAGAGTGAAGTCGGTCTCATTTAGTGATATGTATATTCTTCATTGCCTTGACTTAAAAAAAAAGCACAAATCTAAAAATATCGACTAGCTAATTTCAAACAAAACTTACTGTCCATAATTTTCCAAATTCAAAAGTTCCAGTTTTCATAGATTAGAAAATACATAGTGAGCAAGCAAAACAAGTTATAAGCCATACTGATGTTAAAATAAATGAGTTAAAACATGAATGTGGTATAATACAGATGCCTATCCTCATCAAGGAAGGGAATGAGGGACTTGGTGCTCATCTTCTGGAGAATGTCTTAAGAAATTACATATGTTGTATAAATTGGTTCCCTCTGGTTGACTCAACAAATTAGCGCAAGCTGAGAAACTGTAAGCCCTTTGTTTCTTTAGCAGTAAGGGAAAACATACAAGATGTCAGGAAACATTTTAGAGGCTCTAACCAAGAGTCTGCCTCTGCTGCTAGCCGTCAGCCCTTACCATCCCTGGAGATGTCACTCCAGTCTGTGTATTGGGGTCCCCACAGGTGTCTTCCTTTGTTTCGCTAGATCCTAATATTCCTCTTTTTCTAAGAATACCAAGTCATTACCCGTCATTATGATTTCCTCATAACTTGACGACACCTTCAGCCTCAAATTGCAGTGTGGATGATATTTAGAGGAAGCAAAGATTAATATTTGGATTTGTCTTTTTGGTGGATACATTTCAACCCTCGGGACAATGAATTTCCTTGGTACTACAACAAAATAAGGACTGAACATGAGAAAAATTAAAACAGATACAAAACAAGCAAACAAAAGAGATCAAATCATAGGATTCACTCCCTCAATCTAACCTGCATACAAACAACGCTGTTTATCCCTCAAACACAGGCTTCAATTTCAATTTGTTGTATGTGGTACTCTTTGACTACAAATTATTGTATTAAGTGGTTATATTCTAGAAGTCTGTCTTCCTAATATCTAGGATATTCTAATCAATGTGTTTGGAGATGAGACAAAAATGCTGTTTTCCACAAAATTCTATTATTCAGAGAAGGGTCAACTCTGGTGGAGAAAGTCAGTTCAGTGTACAAGTAGAACTCAGTCCATATCTACAACTTCAGATTTAAGGGTTACTGTGGTTCAGATACAAATATATTGGTGCACTGAGAGAACACTCTCAGACACATGCATGTAGGTAGATGATAGATAGATAGATAGATAGATAGATAGATAGATAGATGATAGATAGATAGATAGATAGATAGATAGATGATAGATAGATAGATAGATAGATAGATAGATGATAGATAGATAGATAGATAGATAGATAGATAGATAGATAGATAGATAGATAGATGTGTGTGCATGTATGTGCCGAGGGCAGGACATAGTGTATATATTATGCATCGCTTTCCTCCGCTACTTCCCCTTTGCTATAGCCTCAGGTCCACCTACGTATTTTTAACTCAGCATTTGTATTACCTGGAATTGTTCTTGAAGATCATCTTCCACATGAGAGAAGTTGCTGTGCTGACAATGGGCAAGTAACAGAGAATTTCGTTTTCCTTTCAAGCATACTCTGGCTCAGAAAAGTTGCCAGTCAAAAGCACAAGAAAAATATTTTAAGTGATTATCATTCCAAGAAATTCAGCCAACAAAGCATTTCAGAATAGGTCTCAGATCTGTACATCATTCGCTGGCAGCCTTGAGGAACAATAGGTTTATTTAAGAAATACACTGGAATTCTAGGCCAAGGGAAATAAATGTTGTAATTGGTTCTAGTATGCTCAACTTTCTCCTCCTTGATCTGCAGATTTTCAGTCTAGGACTTCTAATTCTACTGCTATTGAAAATACTGCCTGCTCTCCTTCAACCCTCTTTCTGTTTGCCATCTGCCATACCTATTAGCCTTCTAAATCCAGTCATTAATAACAATGTTCTTGAGTCCTTTGACATTGCACACATAACTAATGTCTCAAATGTGGGTGATGCCCTGGGGTATAAAGAGATACACTATTTCTTTTTTTAATTTTTTTTAAATTTTTTTTATTGAAAGAAATTTCTGTTTCCTCCCCGCCTCCCATTTCCCTCTTCCTCCTCCCACTCCTCTCCCCTTCCCCCACCCCTCTCCCCCTCCCCCACTCCTTTCCCCCTCCCTCTCTAGTCCGAAGAACAGTCAGGGTTTGAGATACCCTATTTCTTATCTTGCTTTTCATGAGAGAGAATGGATCAGTAATATCACTGACATAGATGTGAAAACTGAGGATCTGATTATCTATGTATAACTCAACCACAATTACATACATGTAAGTGTGCAGCTAATAAAGTCTAGTCTTCAGTCTCCCAGGCCAGTTTTTTTACCATTCTCCTTTCTTTTTTGGGTAGATTCTATTTATGAAATGAGTACTTTGACCCCATCAGCTAGGAATATGATTGAAATGATGCAGGAAGATAGAATTCTCTTGCAGCCAGACGTGTTACCAAATTTAATTATTATTTTTGGAGAAAATTTGAGAAGGCAGCAGAGTATAGCAAAGCGTCCATTTGAAAAAGAAAATTACATTATGCTACTCTTGACAATTAGATCATTTTCCAAAACCATAATATCCAATTCATTCTTTGGAAAGCTAACACAGTCTATATGGAAAGGCTGTCCTACTGACAAATGTTTCCAGGGGTGTCCTTTGCCTGAATTATGTGATCACATGGGGGAATTATTTTCTGAAGCTATGCACAGAATATCATAACAATGTCTGCTTGGATCAGAAGACCTTACTCTCAAATTTATATGACACTTGGCTTACATGCCTTGCTTCCTATCTCACCAGCTCTTTCTAAGGAAATCTGCCTTGCTACAGTCTTGAAAAATGATCTATGTTGTTAGAAAAGGGTAAAAACCAGTGGCAAAACTCCATTTCTGTTCCTTCATTTTGTTCATTTTGCTTCTCCTACTTGAGCTGTTCTGTTCTTATTTAATTGTAGGTCCTTATGCAGCTATGAGAATTAGACTAGCTCAACTAATAATAATAATAATAATGTTGAAAAACCATCCTTGCCATCCAAAGAAACAAAACAAAAGAACACAAACAGCGAGAACTACAAAAAACCTTTGCAGGTAAGGGGTTAAGTAGCTGCAAATGAAAAAGCATATTCATATGTTCTCCTGTGGTTTCCATGTTAACAGCTCATGCAGCATAGCAAAAGTGTTAAACTTTCACACCAAAAATATCTCACTCATTAGTTACCATTTTAATAATTGCTTATTGAGAGACCTTATTCCAAGATACAGACATATCAATAGCAGAAATACAAGATGATTCAACTGGACCATTCCTTCATAAATCCCTTGGTGCGCTGGAACACATACAAACGGGAAAATTAAAATTTAGTTAAACATGACAGATGCTGCAATGTTGAGAATATGTAGAAGAAAAAATTTAAAGTCAAATGCTCCCATGGCGATATTCAAAGACAAAGATAATTTTTTACTATGTATTGTATGTAATTCAAGTGAAACTTTTCCTGAGGAAAACACATAAATACTAAGCAAGTCTGATATTATCGTAAGGGTCACCATTATAAGGATGGGCTCTGCCTGGAGAGATGCTGTCTCTTGTGAATGTCTCCATAAAGTTGTATTGGTTGCAGTATGGTGTTGAAATAGGGACGGCGGCAGGGCTGCGTCCCCGGCACCCGGCCGCCCGCATGGCTAGCTTATGCCCAGAAATAATTACACGGAAACTGTATTCTTTCAAACACTGCCTGGCCCGGATAGTTCCAGTTCCTTATGGCTAGCTCTTACATATTGTTCTAACCCATTTCTAATATTCTGTGTAGCCCACGAGCTGGCTTACCAGGGAGGATCTTAACCTGCGTCTGTCTGGA
>NW_026067983.1:1894970-1939679 GCF_014885135.2 Alexandromys fortis | reverse complement strand
ATGTAGGGATAAGCCCTCCCCTTGGGGGCGGGCTGCCCTCAGGCGTATGTTTACTGATATAGTGCGCGGGCAGAGGCTGCGCGGGCCCTTCCGCTTGCTCTCCTGTTTCCGCTGGCCACTCCGCTGGAACCTTGGTTTTGTGAGTCCTGTTATTAAATTTGTTTAAATATCAATTACTGGTGATTTATTGATCCGACCGCTGCAGTATGGCTAGTTTACAACACTACATTTGGGTTATTATATTTCTAAGTATAAATAAAATACATTATTAAGTATAATTTTGAACAAAGCAAATTGAAAAAAAATGGTAAATTGAAAGTGATACAAAAATTAGCTAACATAAAACAGCCACAAAGGGATTCTACCTTCCTGGGTCTACACTTCAAATTGTTTGTACTTAGAAAGGGCATAAAACCAAACATACTCCATTGTCATGGTGGGAATTAAGCAGCTGATGTAAGTCTATATAAAAATAAAGAGGAAATTGGGTTAAACTGTAAGATACTCTGAGGTTTAGTGTGGTAATACAGTAAGCATCACATTTCTTAATTGCTCGCTCATTCATAAAAAAAGCCACAAGAGTAATGGCTTATCTTGAATACTTAAAAGAAAATCAAGAAACAAAGCTAATTACAAATTAATTCATGTTTTTCTATTGGTTTGTTGGCTGGTAAGACAGAGTCTCACAGTGTGTACAGATTGGAATGAAAGCCTGGGGGCATCTATCTTGTTTTACTTCCCAAGAGCTGGTAGTAGAGGTGTCGGCTCTGTCCCTCAAGACACATATGTTTCTATGTGACCTAAATGAAACACTCTTGCCAAGACTCCATGTTGATCAAACACCAGGGAATGGTCTTCTCTTATGGTAGAGTCATTAAAGTCAGCCACAAAATATCTTGGCTTTGACTTGGCAACTTGAAGATCAGCAACAACTCTATAGAAAGAAGACAGCATTTATTTCTGTTTATTTATTTCAGGTCTGCACTATTATCCGCTGGCTTAGGAAAACTTTCCACTGGAATTTTATTCTAATTATGAAGATAAACCGCAACGGCGACAGGTGATAACATATACACAACATAACCCAACATATGCTTAATCTGTCTCATGAATTTTCATGATTTTTTCATAATTTGAAACATCCTCCAATTTCTCCTGTAAGACAAACATCTATTGTAATCTAGGCTGGAATCCCTCCAGAGCGACTGTGGTACTAACTCAAGAGAGGAGGACTGTGCGGAGGATAAATCTCTCCTCTGTCCTGACAGACAACTGTGGAACTTTTTCACTGAAAGAAATTTAGCTCAGGGGGATGCACGGAACTGACATGGATCACTTCCTGTGGAATTGTTGGTCATGGTCCCATAATCCACAGAACCAAGGAGAAATGGTTGCCATGCTCAGACTGATAGCAACCCATATAAACAAAATACTACCTACTTTCTTGCCTTCTCTCCGAGGGGCTAGCAACCCTGCCAAGCATCCTACAGCAGATAGCAAGGGAAAAAAGTTCACAGTTCCCAAGAGAGTAGTTGTCAACTGGCCATGGAATGCAACTCTGTGGGCCAAACCACAGAGAAATATTCTTATCTAGTGTATATTTATTTTACTCTTTGGTATATCATAACTGTGATCCAAGTTTCCCATTTTTCTTGAAATGTTGATATATGAGTTCTGGTTGGGGACCGGAAATCTCTGTCAGACCAGTGAATTTTAAAAGACCAGTAAAATTAAAAGTTCAAATTATATTCTGATATTTTTGACATGATACATTTGTTAAAAATTTTACTTAGTCAGTCTTAAATAATATTTAAATATATAATATCCAAAAGTAGAAAGACATTCTTATTCCTAACATACATTTCAAGGGAAAATATTCTCATTCTTAAATTGCATAATCTATTAGATACAAGTATTTCTTTATGACACATATGATATGATGTGTGGTCAAAACATTTTTGAACTTACAAAAGAAAAATACTAGAAATGTAATTACACCATTCTGAGGGAGTTAACACACACAAAGACAAATATGGCATGTATTCTTTTAGATGCAGATATTAGTTTTAAGCCTTTGATAGGCATACTACAATTTATACATACACAAAGGTTAGGTATAGAGTATAGGATTGGTGAAAGAGGTGGACCTCTGAAGAAAAGGAAGATAGACGTATAGTTACAGATACAGGGGCAGATTCAAACAGGTGGAATAAATGGGGAGGGGAGAAGAAAGGAAATACAGAACGGGACAACTAACACTAAGAGCCATTTGAAGAGTCATGAGGAAATTTTACTATTCTAGGAATTTTCAAAAACATACACATACATAAAAGATATCTAAATGGAGTCATCAAATAATTGGGGAGAGAAAGTCCCAACTAAACACACTTTGCTACCAAATGAAAGTCCCAGTGTCAGGAATGGGTTATGTCTTATCTAGTTCTTGGCCATAGAAGCCTCCTGGAAACCCCCAAACAATGCAAGCTGTTGCCAAGGTTATAGCATGCTCTCCATGAATATAAGGACCACACCACTAGATGGAATCCATGCATGACACTTCTCTGGTCTAGAAGAACCTCAGCCTGGATAGGCCATGGATCTAGGAAAAAAGCAAATACTACCACTGTTCTGCTAAGAAAAAAAAATAGCAATAAAAGTACTGGAGGCAACGTTATGCTATACCCATACATCATTGTCTTGCTCAGCCACCATCAAAGAAGTTCCCTCTTGCAGGAGATGGAAAATAATACAGAGCCCTACAACTGGACAATGAGAAGAGTGTGAGAGACCTTGGCACACTCAGCCCTAAATGCTTCAATGTTATGTCAGAGAACTATGCTGAAGAGGAGGTGGACGGTTGTAAGGGGCAGGGGTGTGGATGATCTGAAGGAAAGAGTGCCTTCAGGATGCAATATGACTGATAAGCATGAACTCATGCGTGCACAGAGTCTGCACAGATTCAAGCCAGACAGGGTCCTAGTGTTAATGTGGGCACGATCTCCAGTTCCTAACTAAGAACCTATCTCCAATTAATTACCACAACCATCAGTTTTCTCCACTGGAAGTACACTGGGTAGATACCACAGGTAAGGACAGGTGGCATGCCCAGCAGATAGAACACAAAGTAACTCCCTGATGAATTGACAGATGTGATGTCTTCTACTGCTTTTTCTTGGCGTTTTCTTTTTTAATCTTACTGGTCTTTTGCTTGTATGTTACATTTTCCAATTTTGTATTTGATAGGTTGTGGTGCATGTGTGCCTCTGTGTGTGTCCACATGCACATATCTCTGTAAAGTGTGCATGTACATATATATGTCTCTGTGTGCATGCATGTGCATACATATGTCTCTGTGTGTGTCCACATACATATGTCTCTGTGTGTGCATGCATGCACATACATATGTCATTCTCTCTGTGTGTCCACATACATATGTCTCTGTGTAAGTGTGCATGCACTTACATACGTCTCTCTGTCTGTTTCTTGCTTTTTCACCTTTTTAAATTCCAGTATGTTTACTTTTCTGTATTTTCCTTTTCATTTTCTAAGGAGATAGAGAAACAGAAGGCAGGGAATTAGTGCATTGGGGGTGGAGAGGATGTTGGAGGAGATGGGGGAGAAGAAACCATAACAAGAATATAGTGTGTAAATTTTTAATTATAAAGGGAATGTGGAGGAAATTTTTTAATTAACAGATAAAATTTTTAATTAAAAGGGGAATGTAATTCCATGTTGAACACATTCAAAAAGAAAAAGCAAGAAATCACCGAGTGCCAAGCAGAGAGTATGTGATACATAGTGTCCTTTGGACAGTACTTGTAGAAATAATACTTTGTTCCACCATAAACTAGAGTATCCATGCATTATCATTTGAAATTGAGTGATCACAATTTCTGTAGCCTAGTCATCATAGAACATAAGCACTGTAAGTTCAATCTTATGGGACTCAACAATCAACCACATGTGAATATTAACGGTACTATTTTAACATGAATATCGGGAATGCTCTATGTACTTCACCAAAAGTATATTCACACAGTAGAAAATTACACTGTGAATAAATATAAGCTAATCAAACCCCAAGTTCTGAGATGGGATGAATGTTAGGTACATTACCTTAAGAAAATAAGCTAGTCTCAAAAGAACACAAACGGCATGACACCTTGTTCATAATATTCAGAGACAAGACTTACATTCATCTCCAATGCTTTGTGGTCATCTTGAGGGTAATAGTAAAAATAAACACATTAATTCAATTCACTCTTCCTAGATGCCCATGTAAACGATGTAAACATGTAACTATAAACAAAGTTGAATATACAGATGACAACTGTTGGTGATGTGGTATAAATATATCTTTCTGCTTATTGATGAGGAAACATGTTCACCAAGACACCAGGGCAATGAAAAGCAATGAACAAACAAAGTGAATCATGAGGCTGTTACTAAATTGTGGGAGAGATAATCTTTGGACATGACTGTAGATTTTTTCAGTTTCACAGAGTTTTCAATAGCTGAGTCTTCTAGAATTAAATTAGTTAGCTTTATTCTACCTGGGCTAAACTCTTAGTGAATGCATCCATCAGAGTTCTTGGCTTTCTATAACTGTTATTGGTGATAACCATACTGTATAATTATTTACTTTTTAAAAATTATACTATTGATCAAACCAGGTGACAAATTACAGTTCTAACAAAGAACTCAAATCTTACTGACCTTGAAAACACAGTAAAGATGCAAGTGATAATGGAAGTGGGGGGGGAGAATTTAGCAGTGTGTGAAAATTCTAAGTTATTGTTATTGGGAACATAACAATACTTGGTGTCAGAATGAAGGAATTGGGGAAAGAATGAAAGAAGTGATTTTTTTTTAAATTATGATGTCACTAGAAAATGGAGAAATAGAACAACGATTTTCCATTTTATAAATACAGTAATTAGAACAAATTATCCGTGGCAGGAAGCATAAGCTTATAAGCATAGCACGGTCCAACAGTTGGGAAATGCCACAGTTAAAACTGTTTATGAAAAAAACCACATTGTTATTGTGATACTTTTTGGAGGTTTTTTTAATTAGCAAAATAAAACTTAAAATGACAAGTGTCTGCCTCTTTGGAATATGAATGTCAGGAAACTTAAAATGACAAGTGACTGCCTCCTTGGAATATGACTGTCAGGGACAAGCTGTGTTTCACAATAAATCCCCCTGTAGTAGCTAATGTTTTCCCAGTTGAATGTACGCTTCATCTAAGCACATGAGAACTAGGTAAGTGATGAGACAACAGGATAGACTCCTCAGGCAGAGCTGTGACTCTTCTGGAATAACAGAGGACACAGCCGTGTTCCTGTACTACGTTTGCTCCTCTGCGAAGATATGCCATCTTGCAGGATGATGCAGAAGGACTCGTCTTCGTGAAGAACACAAATAAACCTCTGTGCTGAGGGAAGTTCTCCCCATACCTTGTAAAAATATTTTATAAGCGTCAGTCTAAGTGAGCTGAGGTGTCGGTATCAGTCACAGAGAAAGAAAACAAAGAGCAACCATGAGTCCTGGAATCATTCAAACTGATTTATAGTCAGCGCCTAACCAAAATTTAGAGATCCCTTTGGGCTGCACAGATGGCTGCTCGGCTCTGAACAGCTTTGCCCCTAGGTCTGAACACACCCAGTGAGAAGCATCAAGGCCCCGAGTAAGGCTTGCTCAGTGAACCTTGCAGTAACAGGCAGCTAACAGAGATCTGACACCACTGGAGAACCAACCCCTCCCATCGCTAGTTAGCCTTGCCTGGAGTGTACTTATTTTGTCTCCAGATTTTTTTTTTTTTTTTTTTTTTAGATTTCTTTAGACTTTAAACAGGAAGGGAAAGGATTCTTTTTTTTTTAATTTACTAAAGATTTCTGTCTCTTCCCCACCGCCGCCTCCCCTTTCCCTCCCCCTCCCCCAATCAAGTCCCCCTCACTTGTCAGCCCACAGAGCAATCAGGGTTCTCTCCCCTGTGGGAAGTCCGAGGACCACCCTCCTCCATCCAGGTCTCATAAGGTGAGCATCCAAACTGCCTAGGCTCCCACGAAACCAATAGGTCCAGTAGAATCAAAAACCCATTGCCATTGTTCTTGAGGTCTCAGTAGTCCTCATTGTCCGCTATGTTCAGTGAGACCTGTTTTAGCCCAGGCTTTTTCAGACCCAGGCCAGCTGGCCTTGGTGAGTTCCTGATAGAACATCCCCATTGTCTCAGTGTGTGGGTGCACCCCTCGCGGTCCTGAGTTCCTTGCTCGTGCTCGCTCTCCTTCTGCTCCTGATTTGGACCTTGAGATTTTAGTCTGGTGCTCCAATGTGGGTCTCTGTCTCTCTTGTCTCCTTTCATCGCCTGATGAAGGTTAATGTTCAGGAGGATGCCTATATGTTTTTCTTTGGGTTCTCCTTCTTATTTAGCTTCTCTAAGAACCCGAATTATAGGCTCAATGTCCTTTATTTATGGCTAGAAACCAAATATGAGTGAGTACATCCCATGTTCCTCTTTTTGGGTCTGGCTTACCTCACTCAGGATAGTGTTTTCTATTTCCATCCATTTGCCTGCAAACTTCAAGAAGTCCTTGATTTTTACTGCTGAGTAGTACTCTAATATGTATATATTCCATACTTTCTTCATCCATTCTTCAATTGAAGGGCATCTAGGTTGGGGAAAGGATTCTTGAAAGATAAAATCCTTTGTTTTTTTTTTGTTTGCAGAGGAGCCCCATGCACACACAGTTCTTGGGGACATTTTCTACACAGCTCTCTAGACATCAAAGAGGCAAAGAAAGTGTATCGCCTTATCAAGAGGCAAATATACATTCCCTTCATCCTGAACTAAAGGGGAAACAACAGAGTTCTAATCCTGTCCTCCCAAAATGAATTGCCATTGTCTCTTCTTTTTATCGTCAAGAGATTATGCTAGTGGGTGACAACCCAGGACCATGGAAATCAAAAACCACATCGTCCTAAAACTGTTTTGTAAACACCACTTAGTACCCTGGAACTTACACTAAAAGGGGGTTGATATTTGTATTCCCTGCTGTTCTTACCTTTGTGATAAAATACTTGAAACCAGCAATTCGAGCAGGAAGTGGATTGTTTTGGAACTTGGTTGAACAGGGGACAGACAGTCATATGGTAGCGGAGGCGTGCACACCAGAGTAGCCAGGCATAGGCATACATCGCAGGCATGTGAGGGGTGGGTGGGCAGTGGAAATGTGATGTGGAGGGAACTGAACCAAAAATATAATCAATAAGGCCTGCCCCCACGAGACTCACTTCTTCCAACCAGGCTCCTCCACCTTCGAAAGGTTCCACACCCTCTCCCAACAGCCACCTGCTGAGTAGCAAATGTTTAAATGCACGATCCTGTAAGGGAACGATTCTCATTGTAACCAATATTCTGCTTTTGATCTTCCTGTATCTTCTTAAATTTTTCCTATATGTGTGTCGGGGGAGAGGTGGATGTAGCCATGGGTTGAATGGGTATAAGCACCTTGTGCTAGCTTACCGAGCCACTTGGAATTCCTGTGTTACATTCATGTGTGTACATGGTTTTGTAATCATGTGTGGATGTGTGCTGGTAATACACGTGCAGGCTCATGGTTCTCTGGGCTAATGTGAGAGCATGCTCTTTTTCATCTTATTTGCAAAACCAGGCTCTCTAAATCAATCTCTGATCTCACAGATATGGCTAATCTTACTAGTTTTCTTTGGAGATCCCCTGTCTCTGATTCCCGCACCTGGCATTAAAAGCAGGTGTCACATCAACACAGCATTTTTCTGAATTTCTGGGGATCCAAACTCTGCTCCTCATCCAAACACTTTAATCATGTAGACACCTCCTCAGCCCGCTGATTTTCCTCAGTTCTGCTTCTGTCTACCCACCACAGGTTCTTATAACTTGTCTCCAGTCTGTGATTTCTACACCTTTACTACAACTGAGGAATTTCATGTTTGTATCACTTTCAAAAATACACAAAGAGATGAGGAAACAATTTTCAGGGTCAGGTTTCCCCCCAAAAAAAATATTAATAAAGAGTCACTGGAGATCTTAAGGCAGAATTCAGTTATAGTCTTAGAGCACGTAAACCGTAAGATCGCACGGGAGAATCATTGTGATGTAACCACATTTGTTAGCGTGTGCTGTATGTTGACAGTTTCTGGCTTAGATTGCTGACATCAGAATTCTCTTTCCCTTTCAGATCTCCTGAGACATTCCAGTCTCACGCAAAGAGGTTTTGAAAAGTCTACTTAATCCTAAACAGAAGCCTGTTGTGCTTACTGACTACAGGAGCACTTGCTTCAGGTGTCTCAGGCATGGACAATCTGCATGTGTGGAGTGCAGAGGTGTCTGTGTCATGGGAGTACCATGCTATTTGTCCATGAGCCTGCTCCTCCTTCTACTTCCATGGTGTGCCTTCTACACACCCATGCCTCCTTGGCTAAAGACTCTTACTGACTGCAATAGTTCCCGGAAGGTGTCAGTAGAGTTCACTCTTTCTGCAACTTTTTATGTTGCTCAAGTGCTCTTAGTAGGGCATCATCAGATCACCAAACAAAACAGTAATCCCAACACGCCAGAACTATCTCTCTCCTCCCGGATTCATTCTCCCTTTAGAGCAGTGTCTGCATTTTCATAACTCACTCCTCTGTTTATTACAGAAATGCCAGGTAAATGAAAATGCTCAAAAATGTATCATTTTTAACGGCTGGATGAATAAGCAAATATAAAAATGTGCAGAGTATGTCAGCTAGATACAACCTTTACTATGGATGCCATCTTTTCACTGTTAACGTGCATTTTCACAGTTCACCGAAAATACATTTTATTTATTTCTATTATCCAAAATGCTTTCTTATTTTGGTTTTGTCTTTGTTGTGTTGCTTTTTGTTCGAGACAACCTCGGGCAATCAGTTTCACAATCTCCCTTCTTTCTAGTTGCTAACATCTCACCAGGTTTCTAATTATTTTCATACAATGATTATTTGGCATTTCTTAACTCACTAAAAATTGACTTGAGAAAGATGGGTTTCCAACTACACTGCCCCTCCAAAAAATAAATAAATAAATAACACAAAAAGTAGGCTATTGGCAATGTACAAGGATGAGGAGAATCCACTGCTAACAAAAGAAAATGGGCAGATTGAGCGATACCTGGGAGACACACCAGGGTCCTTTCAGGAGGCAAGAGACACTGCATTGCATCAGGAATCCCTTGCTCCTATTCCTCGGACGTGATGTCTCTGGCACAGATCCCTTCTGCCTCTCCTCAAAGGTCAATTATTTTCCAGTGGAGCTCTCCTATGGTTATCTGAGAAGTTCTCCAGCAGGCATGCCCCAAGACTGAGAAGACATCTACAGTGTAGATATTTGAGAAGATGGATCTGCCTGAATGATTTCTTTCCTCGACTTGGCTGGGACATTTTTCCATCTCCTTTCATTTTTTTTTTCATTTTTTGAGTGTAGATTTTATGAGTATTGCATTTTAGATGTGTCTAGTAGCTGACATCCAGTGATAGACAAAAGATCTCTAAGACTAAAATATAAATAGAGAAGAGTTTGGGATGACATCATTCTGTATGCACACCAGAAGTGACCACAAATAACCTACAATAACCTTTTAAAATTAGTTTTTTCCTGACTTCATAAAACAATATTTTATTTGGCAGGCACGCATTGGCAAGCTCTTCCAAAGCTCTGTTTGTTTTCTGTATCCAGGAAGACACGGCCACTGTTGTCACATAGGTTTCCTTCTCTGTGGTTTTACCATTTTCAGCTTCTTTATGAGTGGCTGTTACAGAATATTTTTCTTTGGGGCATTTATTAAGAGTAGCAAGGATATGAATGAAAAGCCATCCTCATAACTGTATAGAGTGGATTTCTTCTTCCACATGTGATACTGAGCAAGTTGGAGAGAAAGCCGTGGAAACATCAACAGGGATATGGCTGCTTTATTCTGAGGTTGTATAATAGCATGAAGCTGGATGCAGACCATTGAAGGAAATCAATCTATTTGCCTTTCGATATGTGTGGATCAAATCCCAAGTTATAAAAAGAATGTCGGATCATGATATAGATCATAATATAGTTTCTTTTTACATACACAGTTATTCTGAACAAATTGAAGATTATCAGGGAACAAAAGTATCATTTCAGAATTATCTCATAGGTTAACATTTTAGCTTTAATAATCTTTTTATTATAAAATAGAAATTGGTATGATTCTCAAAATGTTAGCGTACTTTAAAATCCTTTCTGAATCTATTTAAGCTCTCATCATGCGGGTTTTCATGACCTTCTTCCGCTATTACCTCGAAGGAAAAAGAAAAGAAAGCATAAAATGTTTTCAAATATAATTTTAAAAGCATCAAACACAATAAGCAGAACTTTTAGAATAAGTCATGATATTTCATTTACTTCTTTTGGTTGCTATTAATCTTATGAAGGCAAAAGAGGAAGGCTCCAATAATTAACCTTGTGCCGTTGACCTAAGCAAAATTAACTGGCTATACAACAATTTAGTTGTCCATATAAAAACAGGAAGAGAGATTTCCCCAAGTAACCCTTATTCTCCATGAGAAAAACAGCTGGTGCTCTCTCTTTCTGTGTGAGCCTGTGGGGCACGGATGAAAGGGTGTATATTTCTGATATCCTCCCTTGTAAATGGGCGGGTTTTTTTTTTTTTTCAGTGGAAGGATGCCAACACTCAGTTCCTGAGAGGCAGGGGCCCGAGAAAGTTTGGCCTGAATATTTAAAATTATATTTTTATAAAACAAGGTCTGTGAAAATGAACTAAGTTGCCTTACCAGTGTTCCATGAGTAATCACTACGAAACAATCACGGAAACCCGTACCTGTTCCTCCTTGGGAAGGAGGAAAAGATTAATAAGAAACACAGCCTTCCAACAACAAAAACCAAAGTTCAAGTACCAGACTTCTTTTGTGTCCCTGTTTTCCATGCTACATTTCCCACAGCACACTGCTGGGATTTTTTATTTTTTATTTTCGCTACGCATGCTCACACATCTGTTGCACATGTGTGATCAACCGACTGGAGTTTTGAGCCAAATGTCCTGTTAAATGGACAGAGTGGGCAGAGCATTCCTTTGAGAGTTAGACTCTGCCTCTGGTGGATTGCCGCCAAATGCAATGGTGTAATAAAGAAAAGAAATCTGCTCATTTGAATTGCATTGAAATGAACTGTGTCCTCTCCTAAAATACCATATGGTAATGATCCCTGGAGGTACGGCGCATAACACCTAGGTCTGGCAGGCTCCAAAGAAAGGCTGTAAATGGCCCAGGGTAGTTGGGCTGTGAAAGGCAAGATAGTTGACAAGAAGCATGCAGGGGGAACAAGAATCCTATCTGATGTCCCTCCATCAACTCGAAATGAAAGAAAGTAGACTGAACAAAGAAACACTAGCCCGTCGCCTTGGAGAAATCCTCCTTCTCCCATTAAAACGCAGTTCTTGGATCTCACCTCCAGTAAAGTGAAACCTTATGGAAAGAAAAGCTGTTTCACCTGAGCAGTAGCCAGAGTTTCTTTGGAGCAAATTATCTCAATAAGACTCAAGTGTACGTCTGCAAAGCAAAATGTGGTCTTCTTAATCAAACCTCCACCAGAGCTGAGAGCAGACAGAACGAGTAACTGGAGCTTCTGAGAGTTCACGTCCGCTCTGGCTAGCACTCTCGGTGAACCTCATCTGAAGGAGGCAGTAGCTGGTGACCTGCACGCTGTGCTATGAGGTCTCTGAGGAACACACACACACACACACACACACTCACACACACTCACACATTAGGATTGTATAGCATTGAGAAACTCAGTGACATTAAAGAATTGGTGGTGAGAGTTTGAAATATCTGTATGCCAAAGAATATAAAGGAGCAAGCCCAGTCTAGGGCAGAGATTTACAGTGTGGGCTTGGACTACAACAAACCCCAATATCCACAAGTAATCATAACATCATTTCTATCGCAGAGTGATTCAGATCCTTTGTTTAATCTTTTCTCGTAAAAGTTTCCACTAGTTTCGTGTAAAATCAAAACAGAACAGAGAAATAGAATGAGAACTTATATCCAGACGAAGTCATTCTTGCTCATATTTTCCCTGTTGAACACTGGAATGCTAATTGGCCTATGCCTGTTAATGAAGTACAGCAATTCCTAAAAGTATTATTTTTATAACTTTCCCCTTTGAAGTCTAGACAACTAAGGCTGATTTATATAGCTAAATGTAAGTCGTAAATGTCAGTAATTATTATCCTTAACATTTGTGAAAATTGACATTTTAGCTTTCATGTCAAAGGGGATTTAGTACTTGATTTGTATAATTTCTTTGTGATAATTCTGAGGAAACTTTCTAACTATTATCTATAAAACAAAGGCAATGTATATCAGAAACATAATGACTAGTACACATTAGGAATTTCTATGTACATCAGTTAATTGGTTCATTTAGGCTTCACCATAACAGTGATGTTGTCGTGTCCGTACCTCTGAAGGTTACAGATGAGAGAAGGGCGCTGTGACAGAATTTACGCCCTGAGACGGAGTCCCTTGTCTTCTACCTAGAGCGCACACTCTTATAAACCAGAATGCTATCACACTGGCGGTGGACTTCACTTCATTCTGAAATCAGACTCTAAAACTGACATACCAAACTTACCTTTCCTGTGTTCCAAGCCCACTGACAGGTAGAATTTTTCTAAACTCAATAATTCCACTGTCTTTTATTTCAGAAGACATTTGTATGGCTATTCTTTTCCATCCATGAAGAGTAGGGCTGAAATGTTCAGCTGTTTTCGCTATACCCTGACACTGGTAATGTTGTATACAAACTTCTGCAACTGTTTCCCCATGATGGAGGAGACCTCAGTCTCACTTCACAACTTATTTCACTTTTCTAAGCAAATGCACTCACCCAAAGTAGAGGCCTATCAGTTATTTTTTTTTAAATGAATAGGATTTTTTTTTTTTGTTAAAAGATTTTGGAAAAGCTGAACTTTAAAATCAGTCTTCACTTCTGTAAAGCCCCTTTCTGTCCTTGGATATGAGTTATTTTTACATGCAGATCTCATGAACACCAGGATCACCATGAAAAGACAAGTTTAAAAAAATGTTGTTGCGAGTCGGGCACTAGGAAGCTGCCACCTCCACTGACGGTCTTGCTTCAGGATGACTGGATTATGTAGCAACACAGATGTTTCATTTTTTTCATTAACTACAGGAGCTTCAGATTAGATACTCAAGTGTCAAATAAATGCCAGCTGCTCTTTGTTGTTGATAACGTGGACACAGAACTCTGAAGCAACAGTGTAAGCCATCTATTACAACCCTGCTTCTCATTTCAACAGAGTTCTGAATGCAAAGTAAGACACAATAAATATCTTTTCTTCACAGGGCATAAAGCTGGTGCACGCAAATTGTACTTACAAGGTCAGAACATATCAGCAGATTGGGACAAGCCAAACTATACTCCATGACAATCCCCAAAAGATAAGTAATAAGCATTTTAAAGCTTCTTGCAAAATCAA
This sequence comes from Alexandromys fortis, assembly GCF_014885135.2. Taxonomy (NCBI): domain Eukaryota; kingdom Metazoa; phylum Chordata; class Mammalia; order Rodentia; family Cricetidae; genus Alexandromys; species Alexandromys fortis. The sequence goes on along the minus strand of NW_026067983.1, from coordinate 1,926,126 downwards.
TACATTCTTACATGCTTTTCAACTCAGCTCTAATTTGAGCTAGCAATGTGGGGTCTGGTTGGCAGAAAAATGCAAGTACAGGTTCAGAAAAGATCTTGGATAAAAAAAAGACCAAATAGATCACATACAAACACATTTATGTTTTAAACACAGGAAGTATGTATCTATAAGATGTGTTGCATAATCCTGTCTAAAGCACCTTGAAAGCACTGGTTTCACTCTCAGAAGGGAACAAGCTGAAGAGAAACCACTCTAGTCATTCCACAAACTGATTCTAAAAATTATTTTCTGGCCATTTTAAGGATGCTCCTGCTTCCTGGATGGAAAATCCAGGTCTCACTGTTTTGTTAATCATGGAGAATTTTAATAAATATAATAGATGCTAAGACGCTCTCCTGAGCAGCCCTGTCAAAAAGCCAGCATCTTGCTGGGTTTTGACAGAACTGTCAGAGTTCTTAGATGTGTTCCAGGAAAAGTGAGTCCCTACCCATGATCACCAGTAAAAGTGAGTCGCTATGACATTATCAATAAAAATGAGTCTGTACCCATGACATCACTAGCAAAAGTGAGTCCCTACCCATGACATCACCAGGATTTGAAGAAATGAGATAAACTCCTGATCACACAGGTAACAGAGCTAAATTCCTACCTAAAACCTTTTACTTGAATCAAAAACTCTTCCTCTCCTGCCCCTCCTTGTCCAGACTTTCTCTACCTCCTCCTCCCTTCTCCCCTCTGCCTCCCTCCACCTCCAGGGCTCCCTCCTCTCTCACAGACACCCTGGGCTGGGGGTCAGTGGAGCAAATGTGGATAAGCTCAGGACCTTGCAGATCATTCCAGACAAATGTTTCAGGAATGTGCTCACCAGTCCAGGCAGTTTCCTCAGGGAACACACAAAGCACCTTGTGTGCAAAGCCTCTCACACAAACAGGAATCTCTCAACGATTCTTCTCCCTCCCTGCCTGAGCCCTTTGCTTCCTAATCTGCCAAATTCATGTTAAATCAGGAGCAATGGCCTCCAATTAGCTCTTCAATTAAAGTGTACAGTTCAAAGTTGGCTGTGGAGTGAGTAATTGCTTTGGAAAACCGCAACCAGCAGGCAGCTGCAAGATTGTTACAACAGTTTATTTAACCTGAAAACATCTGATCGATTTTATTATCTCAGCGAAGGGGAGATATCCCGGAGAGTGGTATTTAAATATACTACACACCCTACGTGCTGCTGAAATTCTTCAGCGCCATAAATATCCTTTGCCATCACCTTGCTGAGAAAACAAACTCAAATTACACTTTCTTCATTCAAAACTCAACAGAGACTAAGAACTTCGTGACATTCAGCAGGGGTGGAAGTGGGAAGGTGTGGTAAGGAACTTTGCAAAATTGCAAGATTTAAAAACTTTCAAATATCTGCACGTGATGTGTGAGTTTTCCGCTCATCCTGGAGAGCTGGTCAGACAGAGCTTGTGACCTTTCCAAAGCAAAGGGAATTCCACTTCATAACCCTGCCGCTACTATGCTGAGCCCATTCTGAGGTCTACAGCTACAGGAAGGAAAGAAGGCCGGAAGTCAGTGTCACGTAAGTGGAATAAAGACTTCGCAGCGCCTGCCTGCGCCTGCCTGCGCCTGCCTGCGCCTGCCTGCGCCTGCCTGCGCCTGCCTGCGCCTGCCTCTGTGTTCATTGTGTTATGCCCCCGCCTCACCATCTTCCTCACAGGGGAAGCCTTTGGTTAAACGTGCTTCGGAAGTCTCGAACTCTTGCTAGACTTCAACACCTATTCCTACATTGATTAATAAGATGATCTTCAGCAGGTTAACGTCTCTGTGACTCCTTTTCCACGTCTAAAACTTCATAGCTTTGTTTTTCAGCTTGAGTTTGTGAAAAGTGCTCAGACCGTGCCTGGAGCAGGAAGACTTTAACACATTCTGGCTGGAAGCTGTCTTTCTCCACGATGATGTTTTGGCCAGCCAAGAGTTATACCATCTTCCAGGCTCAGTTTCCAGGCCCTGGAGCTAGGATCCTTCACACCACCAGGAAGGGTGGTTTCAACCCGCTGGGCAGTTCTTACCTTTAACTTGGGGTCATGTAATGGAAAGCTTGAACCGCAACACACACTTCATTTTTCCAGAAAGTTTAGCTCTGAATTGTGCCCCAAAGAACCGAGAGGGAGTGAGTACTCATCCCTGTAGTTCCCAGATCCCCATCCTACAATGCCACTGGAGTATATACTGAATACTACTCCAGATCCCATCAGCCCACTGGAAGACTGCCCTCTGTATCTTTTCTGCCTGTTTTACAACACTTCAGTATCACAAAAAGCAATGAGGAAAGTTAGCTAAACGCCTATTCTGCTTTGTTTTCTGTTGCTTTTTGTGTTTATTCCCCAATCATATTCATTTTCCCCTCTAGAATCATACGAATGTATGTAACATTTTGAATTTCTATGAATTTGTAAATAATATATAGTATTTTATAGACATATTTTAAGTGTATTGGTATTTAAACTAATAGTCACTGTGTGCCCATTAAATTGTTACTCAACCATTCAATGCTGATCTTTAATCAACCACCAAACTGCCAATATATATCTGACCAATGTGGTTGGAATCCCACAATGATTTGGGGAACCCAGCAAGGGAAGTTTTCCTATTCATACAATCTTAACAACAAGAGTTTTCTGCCAGAATTGTCAAGTCAAACTCTGCTCTTTCACTTTCTGGGAGATATGCATTCAGACCAATAGTATTTTATGTTTTGAAATCTAATTGTGGGCAACCAACATATTTAGTTGATAAAAATAAACATCTTTCAGAGACCCAGAGCAATGTAAAACAGAGACCCTTGGAAACCTCTGTACAAACAGGCAAGCCACAAGTAAAAAGTAAATAACAAGTCAGGTGTGATTTCAGTGTCTACAGGATTTACTCATGAAAATGTAGGAAATGTTTCTGATCCCAAAGATATTTTCTTATGCTTCTGCACTAAAAGAACTGTTGGATCAACAAATGCTGGAGAGGATTCAAGCATCTAGAACAGGAGACAGTGGCCAATAGATATGGGGATTCCCAAAGCTATAATCAAGGAAATAACGCTGGACACTGTTGCAGAGGCATCTGAAAAATGTGTTGCCGGTGGAAGAGGCAAATCTCTTTAGAGCACGTTTCATATGATCCTACTTCTGTTAACAAAAATTGAATAAATACACATGTATAATAACTTTCATATGTATAGGATGCCACGTGCTAAAAATGTCCCTAAAGACTCAACCTGTGAAGGGACCGCACAGCCAAAGGGAAGAATGATATTTCCATTTCTGTCCAGCATCATCTCCTGTGTTTCGGCTGTTTACAGCCAGTATGTGTTAACTCCACGCTGAGGTTCTCCAAGTAGAATAAAATAAAAATGAAAATGGACAACCTGCTTTTAGGTGATTTGGAGATATCCTTTTGCTGGCAAATGAAGGAGCTGAAGGTCAAGGGAACGAGGAGGCAAGAAACACGGGAAGAGTAGATCACAAAATCAGCCGTGCCCCAAGTCACTGATTAAACAGTAATGTCAAATCAAGAGAGCTGCTTCTAAGATGTGTGGTTCGCCTAGTTGTGTGTGTGTGTGTGTCTGTCTGTCTGTCATCTGTCTGTATTGATTACAGAGGGAAAATGAAAGAAATTACTTTCCTCTAAATAAAGGAAACATTCTTGAGTACATTTTGAGAGCAAAAGGCAAACACTTGTTTACAGCTGTAGATACTCAGAGCAGGCAACTAACTAAGTAGCAAGAAAATTAGAAATTTGAGTAGCTAAAAAGTTAAAAATTTATATTTCTTCAATAAGTTTGAAACAATTACATATCACATAATACTAATATTTAACTAAACTCAAAATTTAAATGTATTTTACCATATAAAGAGCAATCATCTCAATTTTCAATAAAGATTTTCATTTTAAGTTTTCACACAAGGCAATTGCGTTTCAACATTTCAAGTTGAATTAGATACATTATTTTTCATTTTTCTTCCAATAGTCAACAATAAAAAAATTCAATACAAAACAACATTTGGTGAGTTTACATCAGGATGAGAACATTTTTTTAAATTACATCTAGAAACAAGGAAAAATATATGAAACTGTAATGGAATGTGAAAACAAATTTGAGTCAGTAATTCTAAAACTAGAGATTTTACTATTGAAAAAAAATGTCAATGCCCATTTTCATTTTTCTAAGGTAGGCAGCAGATAATTTTCGTTTTGAAAGGTAACATTTGACTTCAGTATGGTCTAAACATCTGCCGAGAGGAATCCTTTACCTAAAAGGCCTGGGCGGGCTGTAACAAAATGAGAGACTAGCAGGTAAAGACATCAGTTACATCCAAATAAAACAGCGGAAGAGACCTCAGGAAATACGGGGAAGCCCACGCCTCCCAGGGTGCTTTGCGCTGCTAAGTTCAAATGGTGCATCTGGATTTCATTTCTCCATCGCAGACGGACTTTCCGAGCTGTCCACATATTAAAGCAGGAATCTATTAATGCTATAGGCTATGCTCATTTTTCTTTGCTTAAAGGAATAATCAATGAGATTTGGAGAAGGAAAATATTGGAGAAAATGTTTAAGTAAGTATCAGGGATTTTCGCTTGTGCCTTGTTTCCCTCTTGAAGGCCGCGGAGCAACAAACCAAACATTTACGGTGCTCTACTCCCTCTAGTGGCCGTTTTCAAACGGCTCCTTCTACATCGGCCTGAGCAGCTGGTGCAAATTGCACTTGAGCATCTCCAAATAGAAACCGGTTGCTCCTGTTAGGCTAGGGCTTCACAGCCCATCACGTGTTACCTGTCTGTCATTATCAAGGAAGCCGCTTCCTAACTAGAACTAACTTGGGTTAGGAGATTTTCTCCAAACCAAATGAAAACTCCAATTGCACCATTAGCTCTCGGATCCCTGGAAGAACCTGGTCAGCGCATATCTCCTTTTCTGTCATGCCCACCCTCGCAGTAGGTGAAGGAGAGCTTTACTCCTTTTTCCTTTTTTTTTTTTTCGAGACAGGGTTTCTCTGTAGCTTTGGAGCCTGTCCTGGCTCTAGCTCTTGTAGACCAGGCTGGCCTCGAACTCCCAGAGATCCGCCTGCCTCTGCCTCCCGAGTGCTGGGATTAAAGGCGTGCACCACCATCGCTCGTCCACACGTGAACGAGGTGGAGGAAGCAGGTCAGCATGGGAACAGCTACTAGATGAGACACACACGCAGGACTAAACTGCATTGTTTCGTCAGTTACAAAGCTTAGAACATGTTATTAATAAACCACGAAATTACAAATATAAAGCAGTTACATAGTGCCACTGGCCATCAGATCCAAAGCTGAATACTGTGCCCAGTAGTTCGTAGCTTAGGCCGATAAATATGCTCCGATGTAAATTTGTTTGGATTTTTAAAACTAGTTTTTTTTTCTATTTGTACAAACGTGTACATAATTTCTGCTATGGAAGAGATTCGGTACAATATATTTTTGCTAACAGTGGGGCTTTGTGTGGAACCTAAATGACCTCAAAGTATTGACAAAATGTCTTCTGAAAGTTAAAGTAAAATAATTGCACAATTTAGCATGGTTAGTCACATTAAAGTGTCTTTTGCAAAATGCTAAAATTTTTCTTTTCAAAAGAAATAATAATGGTCGATATGATAAACTACAATTTAAGTGGTGCATCCAAAATTTTTGTGATAAAAACTTAATCCTCAGTGTAAGTCTGGGTGGTATTTCCTACACTGAAGTTAACCCATTTCTATTAAGGACTCCACCCTTCTTCTGAATCTCTGTTTGTATTTTCTTTCTGGCTCTATACCTTGCCATGGGTAAAGCAGCTTGATTTATCTACCAATGTGAACAACACATATTCACAGCATAGAGAAAGATGTCCTGCATCATTTTCCCTTTTCTATCTAATCAAAAAGGAAATAAGATCATGTGTTAATTTCAGTTGACACAAAAGACACAAAGACTATGGAAATGGTGGGAACAAAGAAAATCCACAATTGATATCGTGAAACTATTATTAGTGCTTTATACAATATCTCCCACTGCATCTTTTCCAAACTGTAACTACAAAATATATGTATTTATTTATTTTGGAGCTTCTGTAGATTAAACCCGGAGCTTGGGACTTGCTAGCCTGTCGCTTGCCCGCTGAGCTACAGTCAAGCTTAGATAGAAAGTCTTCTCTTCTGTTGCTCATTGCAACACCAAGATGGAAGTGGCTTTGGGGGTTTTAGTTTCAACTTTACACTTTATGCATTTTCCAGAACCACTTCTAGATCTCAGCTCTTGTTGTGAAATAAGTTGAGTATGATGCTGTTAAAAACAACTAAAATAATCTCAACAAGAAAAGAAATAATTGGTTACAAGTGTTGCCTGGTCTTAAGGTGTTTCTTTCAAGGGAAACTAAGTATTCATTTAACAATCCCTGCAAAACAACACAGCCGCAGGGAAATGATCTGCCCCAGGTGAAGGATGAAATTATGGTCAGTACAACATTAGCAGGCCCTGGGTCAAAAACTTCCAGTCTAACTGTGCAGATCCTTCCTTCCTTCCCTCCTTCCCTCCTTCCTTCCTTCCTTCCTTCCTTCCTTCCTTCCTTCCTTCCTTCCTTCCTTCCTTCCTTTCTCCCTCCCNCCCCCCTCCCTCCCTCCCTCCCTCTCTCTCTCTCTCTCTCTCTCTCTCTCTCTCTCTCTCTCTCTTTGACACATTTCAGCACAACAAAACTTTGGAGAAAAAGTCTTCACATGTCAAATATAGCAAAGCACAGAATGGCTACATCATCTCCCTTGCCAAGTAGCAAAGGAGCTATGATCTTTACAAGAATGAGTTCTAGTGATTGATAAATAGCTCTCTAGATAAGGGTCTAAGGATGAAGGATTTTTAATCAGCAGGATAAAAGATTCTATTGATGAAGAATGCAAAGTGCATGCAACTTCTTTCATAAGGAATGGATCTATTCACTGAGAGACAAAGCTCAGGATTAGGGCCTAAACGATGTTGAGGATTTACAGGGATTCAGTCAAATGGTGGCTCCAAAGAAAAGCAAAAAGATTGTCAGGTTGTCGGACAATATCCACTCCAGGTTTCTGGGTGCAAAGGCAGCCTTTCCTTCCCTTTAAGAAGAGAGGTCTGCCTGTTGAGCAGTTCTGATTCCTCCCATGCTTTCTCAAAGCTGCGTCTCCTACACCCTCAGTATCTCTCTGAGCCAATGCTAAAAAAGCTTGCTCCACCTGAGAAACACCTGTCTTACCTCTCTTGCTTGGCACTAATCATTTTATACCTGTGTTTGGGATATTTCCTTCATGCTGTTGATAGTTACAGACCCATGTTGCTGAATTTTCTTCCTCTGCTAAACTGTGAAGGTCTTAAGCATCACAAGGGGACTATAATGTAATAAATAGAATCAACACCAGATATCACTTGCTGAAGACACTGAGTGTGAAGCAGTAAGGACCAGTAGAGCCTACAAAAATGAGTGTGTCTGGATGTCTTCGCTAGTTTCAGTTGCTGTGGAGAAAGAGAGAGAGAGAGAGAGAGAGAGAGAGAGAGAGAGAGAGAGAGAGAGAGGGAGAGAGAGAGAGGGCTGACAGGGAATGATCCCAGTGACACACCTCCTCCAACAAATCCACACTTCATAATCATTCCCATATGAGTCTAACAACTGGGAACAAAATATTCAAATATATGTGTTGTTGGAGGCTACTCATTTGTTTCTTGGCTGTCCAGACTCAAATAATCACATAGAAACTATATTATTTGCAATGCTGTTTGGCCAATAACTTAAAGATATTTTCTAGCTAGCTCGTACATCTTAAATTAACCCATTTCTATTATCTTCAATTTTACATGAGGCTTGTGGCCTACCAGCAAGGTTCCAGCTGACAGCTTGCGTCTTTCTCCCCTGGCAGCTAGATAGATAGATAGATATAGATATAGATATAGATATAGATATAGATATAGATATAGATATAGATATAGATATAGATATAGATATCTTCCAGCCTGGCTATATTCTGCCCTGCCATAGGACAAAGCAGCTTTTTTTTTTTATTAAACAATGGTATTCATAGCATAGAGAGGGGAATCCCACATCATATATGAGTCTATTGGAGTCATTTTTATCCATATTACTACACTGAAGCAAATATTCCTCAGGTTGAAACTGAATGTCTCTTTTTTTTCTTTCTTTTTTTTATTATTACTTAAAAAAATACCAATCCAAATTCCCACACCCTCCCCTTTTCCAAGTCCCCTCCCTCTCTCCACAGACCCTCTCCCCACCCCTCCAACCCTAAGGGAGTTCCATGCACCCTGTCCTGTGGAAAGTCCAAGGCCCTACCTACTACATATAGGTTGAGCAAGGTTTATATCCAAAGAGAATAGGATCCCATGAAGCTGGTACATGCAGTAGAGACACATCCCACTGTCACTATCCGTGGCCCCTCAGTCTGCCCCAGCTGTCAACCCCCTTCAGAGGGGCTTGGTTGATCCCATGCTCATTCACTCCCAGTCCAGTTGGAGTTGGTGAGCCCCTTAGCTCAAGCAAACTGTCTCAGTGGATGAACCCTTCATGGTCTTGAATTCCTTGCTCATATTCTCACTCCTTCCACTCTTCAACTGGATTTTGGGAGCTCAGTCCCGGGGCGGGGGGAAAGAAACTGCATGTCTCGAAAGAAAAACAATCTTTATTGCTAGATAGCTGTGTTTTGTAATAAATGTTAACAATTTTCAAATGTAGATAATTTAATATTTTTATTTCACATTTTAATATATTAAAACAAAATAGTTTTATGGACTAAGTCCATCAGAAATATTTTCACTGTGTTGACTCTAGTGGTTTCTTATTATTATAGAACTAATAGCTATAAAGCTATGGCACTCAATATAAGAGTATATATAATAACACTCATGTGTGAGAAAGAAGGTACATTAAGTAAAATGCCAGATTAGCCCACACGTGCTTATGCTTTGGAGCATCCCTCTGTTTGATTCTCATCATTCTGCATTTTCCATAGAGTTCTGTAGGTAGATTTTTATTATTAAAATAAATAAATAAATAAATTTATTTAAATTTATAAATAAAATTATTTAAAAAATGAAGTCGGAAGCAGCGGAGATAGCTCAAACCAAAAGGTGCTGACCATATAATCAGGAGAATCTGAGTTTTAGCCCAGCATCTTTGTATCAAACTGGGGTTGGGTGTGTGCAACTGGAATATCAGCGAGAGACCTTATCTAAAAAATAATATGGGGAGTGATTGAAAAAGAAAGTATTTGTCAATTTCTGGCCTTCACACACATGCATGCACACACACACACACACATACACAAAATTTTTATATGAAATTGAAATAGGTGAAAGAAGCTTGTTTGGGATTTTTACAGTAAGATTATTCTGGTGATGAATTTATGAGCCATTCATAATAATCAAGTTCTGAATATCATTTCGTAAACATCAGTGAAATGGCACACGAGCCCCTTTTACCCATTCACAGCAGAGGAATGTCTGTGTGAGCCACATGCAAATATGCGCGTGTGTGTAGGCATGTACACATTTACTTTTCCTGCTGAACAGACCTCAGTGCTTCCGCTCAAAACTTCAAACACGGAAGCAGCTTCTTCCACCAGATGGAGCTTTGCTTCCGTGAAAGCAACAAACGGAAAATGAGCTTGAGGAGTTTGTTTGAATTTGTTGTGTACTTTAGGAAAAATCTAAAGGAACAAGAACAATGCCAATAGGCTGCTTTCTTTAAATAATAAACAAATAAATAAACAAACAAACAAACAAATAATGTTACAAGCGCCAGTACAATGAATTGTGAGTTTTCTTCATAAGAGCACTCAGATTTCCAGATGCTATTTGGACACTCACAGATCATTTGACAACTGACTTTATGTGAATCTTTTCCCTTTCTCTACGTAATAATATTGTCAAGGGTAGGAAATGAAGAAAGCCCTGAGGGAAGGAAGTCCCATGGGAAGGTGTGTTGTTGACAGAGGCATGGCCATGTCAAGGATCCCATAGACTCAAGCTCAGTGGACAGCAAAGCCTTCCTCAAGAGACTGAGTATACATGTCAATAGTGTGCTCAGAAAATGTCTACCATAGTCCCCCGTATTTATGGCCAAAAGATTGCTTCCCTTCAGAGATGGCTCCTACCAAGACTAGCTAGCCCCTTCCCCTTGACGCATGTGTGTATCATAAACCCTGCCTCTTTGTTTATCTATACACAATAACCCTGACTCCCTTTTCAATAGTATATGACAAACACATTGAGTTTCTAGGGTGCTGCAGTTTATCAACCTGAGCCTAGGCTGTTTAATCCCAGCTGCCTCTCTGTCTGTATGTCTGTCTATCTTTTCTTCATTCTCTCATAGTCACAGCCAAGTCCATTGGTGGATCATATATATTTAAGTATCTGCCTTTTCATAAAATCTTACAGAGCTTTGACAACAGCTTAAGAAGTAAAATTATGAACTTAAATAGCTCCTGTTAAGGCCTAATTGATGCTCTATATTATTTATAATAATATGTATTCTCCATTAGGTTAAATAACATATAGTACAGAAAGCACACACTACCGGAAAGCTGGTTGAGCAAGTTTCTCAACCTATAGTCAGAGAAGACAATCACCTAATTATCCGTCTCTACCAAGTCAACATGTTACATGTTTGTGCAAATCTCACTGTATGACAACGCAACAAACATCCTTTAGAGCACACAGGTACAAACCAATAAGTGCCATTGATTGTCTTTAGAAATATAAAAGAGCTACGTACCAGGCTGCCTCACTTTGCTGGGATATTGCTTATTTGAGCACTAAAAAAAAATGGAAAATGGTCAGGGAAAATATACCAAAGAGGATGAGTGTGGTAGTGTAGGAAGCCTAGGCACTCAATAAAGAAAAGGCAGATTATGTACATCAGGGCATTGTTAACGTGCCACACGAGTCAGTAAACAGAAAACCGTAGAAAAGTGCTGTGTGATTCCACTGGTGGTGTGTGATGGCCTAGAAATGGGTGTAGTTGGGTTGTAGTAGATTGTGAAGACCTCAGTGAATGGCAAGTGCCGATTAATAACTAGAGATGTAACTAGATTTATTGAAGCTAGTGGGTCAGGAGAAATGAAGGGGGATTTCTTTACCTCTGGTGCCTGTGAAGAAAAGACTTCTGGAAGGTTCGTTCCGTATTGAGTGTCTATCATCTGTTATCCCTGTCACCAGCATCTATAAGTGTAAACAGAGACCAATCAAATGTAACAATACACGAATAAATGCCAAGACCCGCTGAAGCGCGGAGAGTGCATTTGGTCAGAAAGCAAGAGAAGGCACCGTTATCGAGAACAGTTTGTGGAAGGGCGCAGCATATGGAGAATACGTGACTTTAATAATTATAAGAATGGGATTGAAAAACAAAAATATACAATCCTAAATGTAACAACCAGGTCATAGGAACATGTACGCAGGCGCAAACATTCTATGCATTAGCTAGATAATTGGAGACGCAAGACTGAAATGCATGTTCTACCCATTGGGGTAGACCAGAAACCTGCCCTGGAAGGAGCAATACTTATTGTCACAGCCCTCCGTTAGCGATTGACATGCTGAGGACAGTATTACTTGGAATATTCATTGGTGTTTCTCTCCATGTGTTTTCATTCCCCTGTACTTAAAGCTCCTAAAATGAGGAAACCAAGAAGAACCAAAATTAGAATTGTTGCTGAACCTTCTGCAAAGGAGAAATTCATCAGATTATACCAGTGAAGCCTAGGAAAGCAAGAGAAGAGTCAAATACAGACTCGGAGAAATAAAAGATCATGATGGAACTGAGGAATACAGGGACCTGGATGTGCTAATGCCCCTGATGTCTGGACCTGCAAAGGTATGATGATCCTTGCTGGTCCGTAGTGAAGGCTTATGGTCAAGAACTATAGAGATGTTCTTTTGTGTTCTTTCGTATCAGTGCTTAAGAGCCAGGATCTCCATATATCCCTGATGAAGCGGGAGCTGAAGGAATGACTGAAATGGACTTCGATTTAGTACTGGGGCTTGAAACAGGAGATAAGTTAAAATATGAATAGAGATTATAACATCACATGTGTTCATTGGCTTCTTAAGCATTACAGGTTTATCTATTTGGTATCACTAAACAAGGCTCATTTTGAAAATTGTTGGTGTTGCTACAGAGCTAAAATTAAGTCCTTTTAAAGTAAAAGTCTCTTATTTCAAGCCTCAGCACTAAACGAAAGTAGCCTCAAGCTACTGTCATATATGAGGCTCACTGAATTCTCAAGACCATTGCTCCAGGTCACATAACAGGGAATGAATCACAGCTTAATGGCAGTTATAATTAAGGACCTAGATTAGCTCCAAAATAGTCTTACTCTACAGAGGCCACTGGGATAGTTATAAAGAAAAAAAGACCTTTATATATTTTATCTGAATGTTTGTTTCTATATAAAATGTATTCTTAAATTTACTCAAGTGTAGTGAACTCTAAATCCCAGTTAGATAGTTTTTAAATATACATTGAGAATGTTAGGAGTTGATTATGATTAGCCCTTAATATATCCAGCCTTTAGGAAAATTATTAATATCTGTTTTCAGCTTTTAGTATTAAAATATTAATAATCTTTTCTGTTTTAATTGTTGGACACAGGCATTTCTTTCTAGAGAATGGACATGGTTGCATCAGGCATTCTGGAGTATCTAGAACTTGCTATACCAAGGAGTCAAGTCCTTTGCATAGGGTGTGACTGAGCATGAGCATTGTATGCTCGATGGCTCTAGGGTACATGGGAACAAACATTCTAGGATATCAACTGTTTTGTTGTGAGCTATGTGGAGTCGGGCCTAGCAGGACTGACCAACCTACTCCTGTTTGTCTTCGTTGGTAGTACATGTCTATTGCAATAGGGAGACTGAGTTGTCAGAGAAACTCCACCCACTGAGTGTTCTAAGGTCAAGTTGTGTGTGTGAGCTGCAACAATATAAGAGTGGTTTTCTGAAAGCAAAATGGACCTTCTTGTGGGATACACAGAGCCAGTTAAGATGAAAGATGACAAGGGCCAGCGAAGGTTAGGGTGCTTTCTCATGAGGAAAATCAGTAACAAAAGCAAGAACTTGGTAGTTTATGATAACTTAGTATGAAATGCTATGAAATGAAGGGCTTACACACCGTGTGTCAAAGTGCTGGAAAGGAGGATATGTATGGGGTTCATTCCCTGAAGGAAAATGTGGATTTACACTATAATAATTTGATTTGAAAGTGAAAAAAAATGGAAGTGCAATTTTATTTTAAGTCACAGGATAGTTAGGCTGCCCAAATTATAAAGGTATTCAATTATCTTTTTAAAGGTATACAATTGCCCATACCAAAGATGCTGCTATTTGTGTATGCATAGCTAGAATTAAACACGAATTTATTGTGTGCATGCATTAAATGTATGTTTCATTTTCCACTGTGACAAACACCCCTATTTTCTAGTTCTTATTGTCCTTTTGCCATACACTCACCCTCCAGTAGCTTCAATTTTCTTCTCAGTTCATGTCCATATGATAATTATAGGCTTTTGATTTCTGCTTCTCTGAACTTGTACTCTGTACAGATATACAGAGAAATCATTTAAAATGTCATGCTATATGTTAAAACTTCTGGACTGTGTTTTCGCATAGAAAGTTTTAGATTTAAGTTTTAGCACTGAGTCAAAAGTAATTTAAAAAAGACAGGAAAAATATAACATTACTTCTCTCTCCCAACATGCCTTTTAATTTATATACTGAGAATGATAATCTTAAGAAAGGTTGTAGGAGTCTAAAAAGAGAAAAATATCCATTCTTTTAAATTGTACTCTACTAGACTCACTACTATGTGTAGATACACAAAGATAATCATTACTTTTATAGTGATTCAAAATTACATGTTATATATTTTAAAAGACTGAGAGTAAAAAACTATAGCTTCAGAAATAAATACTTGTCTAATATGAAACAGCAATTAAAATAACTCAATAAGTCAACAACCACTAATCTATAGTTTTTTCTGACAGTCATAACATTTTCAATTTATCTTATGTTGCTGGTTTACAGCAAAATTTATGGATATTCCCTCTGGGATCCTCAAATTTTTAATTTGTTTACATAATTTGGCTCTTTTCCAGACTTATGTGAGCAGTAACCAATCCAAAGACAAACAGGCGGAAATGTCTTTGAATAGAATTCCTTTACCATAGGGTCATACATACCTCCATTCAGTAAGGCCAGCAACCGAATTCCTGAAGGGGACAGTTCAAGAATAGTTTTTAAAAACTCAGGTTGGATTAAAGAAAATGAATTTCTATTCAAACAGGAAAAGAAAAGGGAACCATAAACTTCACAGGGTCTTAAAAACACACACAGGATGAGGGGTGGGGTGAGGCAGATATTCAAACCACTGAAAGCTAGTAAAACTAAAAGGGTTTTGTTATTCATGTGCACTGAAGAGCTGAGTGCAACCAAGTTAAGGACTTCAATGTAAAGACTGGATAAAGAAAAAAAAGTGAAGAAATGCCTGATTGTACCAGCCATCAGCAGAACAAAAAAGAATAATAGATCAAAAAAATAATAGAACAAAAAAGAATAATAGAATAAAAGAATAATAGATCCAAACAGCAAAGTTCAAGAAACCTCTTTCAGTCAACCTACCAGCTATATGACAGCCATATCCCAATAACCAGTCTATGATGATGTCTAGATGACTTTCTGTCATGACTGTGATGACTTTCTCCACGACTCTCTCTGATGACTATCTTTGGTAACTGTCTAGATGACTCCCTGTGATGACTATCTAGATGATTGACCTTTGGAAACACAAGACTGGTTCCATACAGACTCTTCGGTCATGTTTTTATTTGAGTAAAACAATCACTAAAATTGCATTTTGGATGCTTCTGCCTCTAAGCTCATCTTACAAAATTTAAAATAAAAGATTGTATCATACATGTAAATCATATTCAGAAACCCCAAGTAAAGAACAAGATCTTCCTATTTGTGGTGCAATTTGCAAAAACCTGTTTTTTTTGTTTTTTTTTTTTGTTTGTTTGTTTTTATCATTTCTAGCATATGGTAATCACAGGTCGTCCACTGCTGTATCTGGATTTTCAGAATTGTCACATTACAAGGTAGATCCAGACTGACTTCACAGAAATCCTGAAAGGATTACTAAGGTTAAATAAGAAGAGAAAACTGAGTTAGGCCTCATCATTGCTGCTAAATAGACCCTGATGTTTT
This sequence comes from Alexandromys fortis, assembly GCF_014885135.2. Classification (NCBI taxonomy): domain Eukaryota; kingdom Metazoa; phylum Chordata; class Mammalia; order Rodentia; family Cricetidae; genus Alexandromys; species Alexandromys fortis. The sequence goes on along the minus strand of NW_026067983.1, from coordinate 1,910,841 downwards.
AATAACTCTTTGGATTATTTGATAGAATCCTCAAGTGGAGAGTTTTACATATGTATTTGAGCTAGGTAATAGCACTTATTGCCATTACAAGATAAGGAAACCAAGGCACATTTTAAGAGACTAATTCAAAATCAAACAAGAAATAAGTGGAATCAATGATAATGAAATGTCTTTATCTGACCTCAGAGCATGTATTTCTACCATACACAGTAAAGCACGTGTAGGGTAGAAGAGAGCCAGGCAGGAAAAACTAAACTGCATGCTGGGAGGAAGAAGTAGGAGTAGAGAAGCCATATAGCTGCTCCTGAGACAGACGTGCTGAAACTTTGCTGGTAGGCCACAACCTCCTGGTGATGCAAGATTAATGGAGATGGGTTAAATTAAGATGTAAGAGTTAGCAAATAAGAAGCTAGAGCTAATGGGCCAAGGAGTGATTTAAATAATACAGTTTCTGTGTGATTAGTTCAGGTCTGAACTGACAAGCAGCTGAGAACCAACATGTCACCCTCCACCAGCTATATTTCCTGAAGTCATTAGTTGCCTTTCTAGAGGCAGCATATAATAGTAAATTAAATCAGCCCCTTGAGTTTCAGGAAGTTTTAAAGCAGATGGCACATTGCATTTATTTTATGTGTATAGATTCAACAAATTATTAAATTATATATATATATACATATATATATATATATATATACACATATATGTATATATATTTGAATTTTCGAGACAGGGTTTCTCCATAGCTTTTTGGTTCCTGACCTGGTACTAGCTCTTCTAGACCAGGCTGGTCTCGAACTCACAGAGATCCGCCTGCCTCTGCCTCCCAGATGCTGGGATTAAAGGCGTGTGCCACCACCGCCCAGCATAATAATATATATTTTAAGCATCTGTCTATTTTCTTTTTAAAAGCATTTATTCTATATATGTGGCAAATGATTATCACTTAACTAGTCTATAAATTTACTGAATCATGGCATTTGCTACTGAAATTAGGACAGCATAGTTTACTTAACTGTGTGAGAAAAAAAATGAAATATTTAGTAAACTAGAATAATTTCCATCACTTTAAGAGTAACCCCATAAGGTTTTGGGTGGATGGAAGACATAAGGTTTTGGCTGCTGGGCTGTGGGTGCCACTACGATGAACACATATATGTTGGAGAGTTGGGAAAAATAGAGCATGTGGTAGACGGGAGAGCAAGTGGACCTGAGTGGTTTATGCACTGTGGAGACAGGTAGAACTAGAGGCACAACTTTGAGGAGCAGGCTGATGTGGGAGGCCATGGTGATATCAGCCAGGCTGCCACCTGTTGCCATCAGTGGCCATTTCAGTGTTTGTGGTCTGGGTTGATGCCTGAGGCTATGTTGATGTCTGGCTGTGTGCTGCCACCAAGGGCCATATCTGGATCCCAGGTTCTAGCTCATGTTTGTGGCCCATGCTACCACGAAAGTCCATACAGATGTCCATGGTCTGGGCTGCTGACTGAAACCATGTTGACGTTCAAACATGCTGAGATAGCCCACACCTTGACAGTTGCAGGAGAACTTTCAGGGTCTAAGGGTCTACAGCTCCCAACATTCATGGAGTAGCATAGACAGGCAGTAATATGAACCTGGGGAAATGAGTCCCATCCTTGTTGGGGGGTAGGGTAGGGGAGACCCAGGCTAACCAGCTCAGCTACCATCCAGGCCCAGATCCAGAACCTTGAGTTGACCCATCTCAACCTACCCTTTTGATGAGCTGCTGGAACTCATGAAGGGACTGGTCCTGTGGAACCATAGCAACAGGATCTCCACAACTTGGAGAAACATCAAGCTATGTGAGAGAAGTCTTGGTGAGGGTCGAGGACCGATGGTATAGCAGAAACCAGAGGCCTTGAACCAGACCAATGACTCATTGCAAAGAACATTTTCAAGTAGAGCTGTTTGGATAAAAGGGCACACAGCCTGACACACTGCAGCTTCCGATGCCATTGGGAGGAACAAATATGTCATGGAGAAGGGGGGAAGACAGAGTAGAGGAATGGTGAATCATGGTAGAACAGTGCTATGGGAGGAGGCTGTGACTGATAGAGGATTAGGTCATTGCCAAGAAAAATTGGAGGTTTTATTTTTAATTGTTAAATTTTCGTTTGGTGTGGAGGTTACAAGGGTGGAGGGTGGATATAGAGGTCTGGTAAATGAGTGGGAATGAGGTGCACAAATCAAATAACAACGTTTAAAATTTTTTAAATGCTGCACAATTAGTTTCAGAATTCAAAGTATGAAATTTACATATTTTATATAATGGGGTTATTATTTAATTTTCATGCAGTGATTACCATAATTTTTAAAAACTGGATGAGATATGTAGCGATGATGAATTGTCACGGAAATGAACTTCCCTATTAAAATCATGCAGAAGGCCTGAGATAATTGCACAGGCCTTTATAGAATTCAGGATGCGACTCTTCAGCAGATGGTTACATCTGTAAGTGGTGGGGAGTGGAAGAAGACTTGATGCGTGAGGAAGGTCTTGAGTGAATGTGTGCTGTTGACATAGGACTGGGCACCCTTATAAGAGTTGCTGCCATCATGGCGTCACCTCATAGCAATAGCAAACCTAACGAGGCCACCTGCAGAGATTGCTATTACTATGACTAGCTAAACCTGCTCCCTAGTTTAGCTTACCATAATAACCCCATCTGCTTGTTCTGCTGTATTAAAGAACCCTGCTGCTCCCTTCAGCTCCATATGGTAAACATGCTGAGCTTCTAGGGCATCTGAAACTCCAGACTATGAATCCTATCTTTTCTGTGTGTCCCTGGAGCTCTCTTTTCTTCATCTGAAACTCCAGACTATGAACCCTATCTTTTCTGTGTGTCCCTGCATCTCTCTTTTCTTCATCTGAAACTCCAGACTATGAACCCTATCTTTTCTGTGTGTCCCTGGAGCTCTCTTTTCTTCATTCCTTCACTGCCCCAATCAGGTCCATCCATGCAACTGTGATGGACGTGGAAAAAAAGTCACCTCTTAAGTGGAGCATTTTAATGTAAAATGTACTCTTTACCATTGTAAGTCGTCAATCCCGTTGCTCAGTTTTGAATTCTTAAAATGAATCACTTTTAAATCTCATTTAACTAAGTAGTATGAATATTTCAAAATTTTTCCTACAACTAGAAGCAGTTTCAGCATAATCACTATTTTTAAGGGATTTTGGAAAATAAAGTCATAATGGACAGTTTACCAAAGTAATTAAGTTGAAAATGGTGATAAAAAGGTGAAGTTACTTCAGGTTCTTTTTAACAAACAATTTAAAATAAAACAATTGACCCTTATATGTAGGTCACCAAGTCGCATTCCCCTTACCCTGCTAAGGCTGGACGGTGGTGAAACTCATCCAGCCAGGCAGCCAGAGGAGTCCCTCTCCTGCCTCTCCCGCCTCTTCTCGCTTCTCAGTGCTCAGCACAGGATCTTCTCATATCTCCAGTGGTTCCTCTCAATATCCTTGCCAGGGACTGCTGCCACAGTAAGGCTCTGAGCTTAAACTGATTCCAGTCTTCCCGAGGAAAACCTTTCTCTCCTTACAACACAGCCTTGAAACCTTGAGCAAGTTTCTGAAGATACTTGAGTCCTAATTTCTTCATGTAAACAATGCCAGCTGGGCATTCCTTTTACATCCTCATGTATGAAACACTAATTTACACCCTGGGCGAGTGCCTGCCCCTCTCAGCCTCTGTACTCAGTAACAATCTGTGTTGACTGACATAGCTCTCCATAGAGCACTCATGCTAACACGTGGATGTGCTGAGCTGTGCTGTGTGGTGTTAACACCACTAACTTTCTTTTTAAGCCTTGCTCCATCATCCTCCTGCCCTACGAGAACTTTCAAAGCCAGTCCTTTTCAAAGACTTCCATGAACTGAAGACTGACCTCTTTGCATGAGTTTTCACCCACAGCTAGCCACATCGACAGGGACGCTGATGTCCTAACCAAATCCACACATTTCTCTCATATTTTCACCCTTGTGAGTTTGAGTCAACTGATTTAGATTTCCTAATATAGAGAACAAATGATGAGTTTACGAATCTATATCCACATTTACAATCAATAAACCCATTTCATTTTGGAAGAAGATCTGCAATATCTAATCCATGCCCATTATTTTCTACTCTCTATTATTTAAATGTAAAGCATAAACTCTGATACAATATTAGTATTTGAGATCTCATCTACCATTCAAATGTAACAGATTAACCCTGATGTTATATTGAAACTCAAACAATGCAGAAGAATTCATTTAATATATATATATATATATATATATGTATTTCTATAGAGGTATTCATTTAAGATGTTATTGGAGACATTTCAGAAAGTAGATATTTTTATTGACAATGATGAACAAACACATTTCATGCAGCTCATCTTATAATTCCTTCATGCAGTGTAAGTCCCACAATATTCTTACTTAACATATATACATAAAATGAATTTATATATAGAATAAAATGGCATTTTAATGACTTATACATATAAAGTTTTTAAACTCAACATAAAGGAAATTATCAAGAGTTAATATGCATGACCAGTAAGAACTGGAAGAATAAAATATTGACTTTGCAAGGCCATACTTCTTGCATGAAGTATAATAAACTCCACAGCTCAGGCTGCTCTGCCTTCCCGAAGACCACAGTCAGAGATGGGCACAAGCAACTCAACCTTCATGAAGTTCTTCAGACTTTCCTAAAGCTAACCTAGAGAAAGTTGAGTCTCTAAAATAACATCAAATAACATCTCATAAGCCAAATTAAAAAAAAAAACACAGAATCAAAAAAAAATGATAGGAGAGTGAAAAGCAATTCCAGCCTCTTTACAGATTGGGAGCAATAGGTGAGAAAGGTGAGGAAAACGAGACATTCTGTTTCTTGTTTATACCCAATATTTCCAAGTCTTTACTTTTTCTTTTGTGATGTTGCTATAACCACACTAGGCAGGTGTTTTCTCACTGAGCCAATTTCCAACTCCCTTCTTTTTTTTTTTATAAGGTGTGATGAATTCCAAAACAAGGTAAAAAGGCATATTATCACATACTGTGGAGGCAATTTTATAATTAAGAATAATTCTGAAGATTATTCATGATCTCCATTATAATGTGACCAGTCTGCTAATTAACATAGCTCTAAAATAATAGCTAAGCTGTCTAAATTCTCATCCCGTGAGGGAAAGAGTACCTTAACATTTCAATTGAACTTCTTTGTAGTAGTAAACAGGTTCTTCACATAAAGGCAGTATTTTTCATTTATTTTATGGTAGAAGTCATTTATATTTGGCACACATAATTCCATGGACATGAGCACTAATCCATTTTTACAACCTAAGCATCACATCCTGTCATCTGGGAACATCTAATTCAGGAAAAAGAGTAAAATAAGTCCTCTCCATCCCGCAACTGTCAGCTCTATGTAGTGACAAGATGAAGAAAACAACTGAATTCTCTTCCAGGCACAGGAAGGAGAGCCTAGGGACCTGTCTTTGGAAGCTTGTAGATGACTGTCATCTGTGCTCTTTAAGCCAGCAGGAGCTGACCAGCGAGGGCAGGACTTCTGTCTTTAACTAAGGCAGCTATGATGGAGGCACCTTGTTGGAAACTCTCTTGTAGTTTCTGCTCGTCCTAGAAAAAAAAAAGATAAACAATAATATACAAATTAAAAGCAGAACACAAGGATTTCAAAAATAACTATGATTAACACATTTTAAAAAAGAGAGTTAGACCAAAATGCGGATAAAAACAGAAAATAGAAATTTGCAAAATATCCTTTATACCAAAAAATATTTTACAGGGACAAAATACAATGCTGAAATTAAGAATTGATTAAGCTGGGTTGGCATGAGATTGAAGCTGTGTTGGCAGAGCAGAAGCCAGTGTTAGTGACCCTAAAGATAAATAAGAGCAGTATATCAGGTGAGACACACAGAAAAAATGGTAATGCTATATTTTAATATCATGTAGCATTATTATCATTATATTTTCATTATCTATTTATACTCCCTCCCTCTGACCACAAGAAAACACATATGGACCATTTAGGAAACCACAAAATAGCATCCCTAGACGTCATCTGGGAACATCTAATTCAGGAAAGAGAAAAGAGTAAAATAAGTCCTCTCTATCCCAGAACTGTCAGCTCTATGCAGTATGGCCAAATGCAACTATCATATGGTGGTCACGAGGCACACAAGCAGGAGGGCCCAGCAACAGCACCCAGTTCTGAGATGTTGGCTTGCAAAGGTGAAAGCGCAGGATGAGAGAAATGAGCTAAATGTCTGGAGTGGATAAGAATGGTTTTTGATAATCAAACATCAAGACTGGTCTGACAGACATGTACCAGTGCCATAAGCCGGGTCACAAGGCGGCGAATACAGCCTAATTCCCATACTAAAAAGTAAAGAAAAAACAACCCACGTTGAACTCATCAGCAGTTCTCTCTATAAATGCAAGAACACTAATTCTAGGGCTACAGAGACAGCCCAGAAGTTTAGAGAGCATACTGCTCTTTGATAAGAGTCCCCTTCTCACGACCCACACCAGTCTCCTGTAACTCCAATGGCAGGGGTCTGCTGTACTCTTCTGACCTCCATGGGCACTGCCTGCACACACACATCCCCACAGAGATAAACACCTATACACATGCTTAAGAGTTAAAGAAATGTTCAATGCTGCACACCAGTGTTTGCATCAACTGTTATAACACAGTTGCTGGACTGGAATAAGTGAGTTGTACTCAGGGCTACGAATGCTCTATGGTCTCTAGCAGCATGCACTCCAACCCCGTCACAATCACTGCAGGGCTCCCATTTGGTCTGCTGCCCTATTCACTGGTACAGCACTCTAAGAATTTTTTTTTTTACTTAAAACTTTATTCTCTTGCAAAACAATAAAAACCTAGCATGTATTTGCCAATTCAGCATTTACTTTTTTCTATCTTCGGCTGTACCTATAGCATGGCAAAGGTAAAAACTCAGCAGAAAAGGGAAGCAAGTGGACTCCAGTGTTTTCACTGAAGGAAAGAATATTAGCTGTTAAATAGAGCCATGTGAGTATGACACATCTGAGATGGGTCAACTTGACTACATCTGGAATTAACCAAGAGTCAGATGACTGGGTACATCTGTGAGTGATTTTTCTTCTGAATTAGATCATTTGAAATTGGAAGTCCCACTTCTAATCCAGATCTTTGAGGTGGAAAGATCTACCTTTAATCTGGGTCACACTTTCTGCTGACAGTTTATATAAAGACCACAAAAAAAAGGAAGTGCTTTCTTCCTGGCATTAAGAGTAAACTTATTTGGGATTCCAGTACATACTGAAGAGTAGCTGATACATCCAACCTCAGCTGGGGACTGAACAACTACGGGATTCTCAAGCTTTCCTTTGGTAGACAGCCACTGTTGGATTAACTGGCGTCTGTGAGCCACTATTAAAAAATCCCTTTTATATATCATAATCTGTAAGTTCTCTTTCTCAAGAGACCCAAGACAATCCAAGAGATTTATGGAAAGTCTTTATTCTTTGTGCTTTGCTGTATTTAAAAAGATTTAATACAAACTTATTTTAGGTTTCTCATAAGCAACACAAATTACATTTATTTGCAAGGAGGTTTACATTTAAATTGAATTTGCATCATGTAAAATCAATAATCTAGAATTTTCTCTAAATTTTCAGACATTAATGTCTACACATATCTCCAATTTATGAAGAAAATGTTTTGTTAGGAAAATCCAGCCTTCTTTAAGAGACTGCCAAAAGAACATTAATAATTTAGCAAGCTTGAGCTTTCTATTGACTTAAGTCAATAGAATAGTAAGCAATATATTGTGGCAGTCAAGCTAGAATAATCAAGTTTGTGCTTAGCTTGACTCGGTGCCTAACAATTGCTCAATGACATACTGAGAGCTTCAGTGTCAGATTTTGAAAGTGTTAGGAATAATAACAAAGGAACCACATAAAATACTACTTTTAATGTTCTACATACTTAAACTACAATTCTGAGCATCAGAATCTACCATGAGTTTTACCTAGGAAACTTTATTCATTTACTTTTCCACCACCTACAATTTCAAGGCTGAGTTGAAATATACCATGATTGTATAAAGGTTGTGCTCATGAACACGCACGCGGGCACAAGTTCTGATCACCACTGTCTTTTTCTCATCCGAATTATAGTTTATCTTTGAAGCTTTTAAATTTTACAATATAAATTATTTCTTACTTCCATCCAACCCGTCACATAGCTCCCTTTACTCCCTCTCAAATTCATGGTCTCTTTAATTATTATTTATAGACACATATGTATCTATATGCGTTTGTATATGTATGTGCCTAAGTACATAAATACAACCTGCTGTTTCCTGTTACTTGCATGTATGTGATTTCAGGGCTGATCATTTATTTTTGGATAATTGCTGTGGTCCAGCACCAACCAGCTGTCTAATTGGACTTAGGCCTCTCTGAATAGGAGGGAAATTATACCTGGTGATGGAAACACAGTTAACTATCCATGGCTAGTGATATCATGGAGAAATAGTGTAAGAGCCAGAGAACAGGCAGTGTGCCGTGAGATTGTATCTTCTAGAAATGACAGGAGAGCTACATCCATGATACGTCAGCACTATGGCTGCCTCAAGAAGACTACCAAATGACATGCTGATGTGTAAGGGGTACATATCATGAGGTCCCAAAACCCCAATGTGCCACACCTCTTAATCACTCTCATTTTCGCCTACTAGGGACCAAGTATTAAAATATATAAGCCTATGAGGGACATCCTCATTCAAACCACCACACACTTACCCACAATTTGAAGTAAATATAAAATAATATGATTCTCTATGCCTTTTTCAAACCTCCTTAGTGTTATTTATCCCGCCTTCATTCCTCTTCTTCTGTAATAATCTGCATTGCCTATTACCAATTAAGTCTCACCTATTTTCTCCATATTTTCCTTCATATCACTTTTACCCTGTTCTTTATAGCACTTGCCCTCAAAAATCAGAACTATTATATTTTCACCAGATAAGGCAATATTCTAATTTTATTTCACAGCAGTTAAGTTTTGTGCGTAGAAGCATACACATTGCTTCGGCCTTGTCCTGTGTGTGATATGGGTAGCTTGTTGGTTTTTTTCATGCCCATCATATCTTTCACCTTCTGCAAAGTAGCAAAGTCTTGAGGCAGAAATTTTTATGAGACTTCTAAGCCTCTGGTGAGCTTTTTATAAAATATGTGATTCTTTAATGTCACCAAAATAATACCGCCTCAACTCATAACAGTTCTCTCTTTCCTTCTTCCCAAGTCCACCTTGGCATTTAAAACAGGAAAAGCCCTTGTTCCAAAACTAAATTGCAAAGTGGTATTCAGAAAGCACATCAGCGAATGGCACCATGGGACTTGTGTCTGCATCACTTTTCACACTCATTGTCCTGCATGATTCTGCATGATTCTTTGTTCATGATTCTGAACAAAGGCCATTTTTGGAGAAACTGCTTCCAGAGTACTTGAAGTAGAGGATCTCATTAAGAGGTGGATTCCAAAACATTAACACTTGAAGAAGAGTATACATTTATGTTACAAGAATGAAGCATGTAGGCTTTTAGAATTCAGCTTCAAAGAATAGCAGGAAAGGCTATGAAGTCATTGTTCTCCCAATCTTTACAGACAACACAAAAGGAAATTTTTGAGATATTCATTCTCTATACACACACTCCTGAGGAATGCAATGAATTTTGCTGAGAACCATAAAGTTAAAATATATGAATATATATTTAGACTTCAGATGTCTCAGGAGATTTTAACATCCCTCCAGAAAAATAAACATTGTATTGTCTAGGCAAATTCCAAATTCCAAACCCAACAGTGAACTCAGCTTCCTGGAGCTACAAAACCCAGAAACTCAGGCTGTTTACACTTTGATGCTAACATCCTTCACTTTATTAATCTTGCTTTAGTAAATGCATAACAAAAATTAATCTATGTGCCCCAAAACTTCAAATATCATAAACAAACAAAACTGTTAAAATCATAAATGTGCATATATTTGGCTATATCTATCATTCCAAGTACAAAGCAAAAAAGTTGTTAAACAGTAGTTTTTATAAACTTTCAGCCCTCTTGCTATATTAATGAATATAATCACTAATATAAAATCAAAATTATTTGATGCTAATTTTGTTTTTATATGCATTTTGCAAATATGGGAAAAAGAAGTGCAATGGTGCCACAGTGTCACCTAGTGGAGATAAGCTGAAGTGTTCAGGGCAGGTCAAAGGAATCACCCCTTGACAGCTTTGATAACAAAAAAAGTAAAAAAAGCATTTTAAGCTGGACATATTTTTATTATTTATTGATTTGATTCACGTGATATCTTACTGAAAATGTTACTATTGATTATTCAGAACAAACAAACAAAATAGATGAAAATGCCATAAACTAATTATCCAGGACAAAGAAGATAAACACACACACACACACACACACGCACACACTCAGAGAGAAAGTCTCCTCTTTCTTCTTTGGGCTAAAAGAAAAACTCTCTCTCCAAAGTCTCCAAAGTCTAGGTAATAAATATTATGGAAAATATATTTGGGGTTGTAGATAATCAGCCACCATATTTTCCATCTAATACCACAGCTTTACAGTACAATCGATGCTTAACAAGTATTTGTGGGATGGGAAAATTATTAAAATGGGATAACCTAAAGTTATTAAATATAAACTACAAACAATGCCTTAGGATGCAACACCAATACTTTGTTGAATAGGAAAAAAAAAGGAATGATAACAAGAAGCTGATTAAAATAGAGGCAAAACGTGGGAAGGGAAAACAGCAGATTCTGTCCTGAAGAGAGAGCAGTTCATTGCTGTGGCAATTGCTACTAGACCTGGAATGTGTCACACAACTCTGCCTCATCTTCTTATAACATTACTCATTTGTAGTATCAACTTTATAACATAACAAATTTGAAAAAGTGGCCTTTCCTGTATTGTACTCTTTGACTAGCAAAACAGCTTGGGCCTACACAACTCACTCAACAGTGGCCCAAGACATTCATTTTCCACCACGGCATTCTCTCCAGTCAGGCTTCAAGTTCAGTGTGTGCGCACAGCACATGGGCCCACAGAACTCTTGGACAGCCCTTGGCTTTCCTATCGCCACTCTACTGCTCACCAGGGACTAGTTCTGCCTCACTGAAACACACCCATCAGCGTTCATCATTCCACTCCAGAGGATCCACAATCAACCTGACGCAAGCTTCTGACATTTTCACATAATGATATTGTGAATGATGTCATAAGAGAACTCAGAATGCATTTTTGTGGCTGTGCCTCCTTCCCCAGATAATAGCTTCTCAATCGCTGTCTTTCTAACACACATCTAAGACCCAACTATGACAGCTTCCTTCATCACGTACGCTACGCATCAGCAATTTTTACTACGATTTTTATACTATTACTAGTATTTCTATAGTTATCATATTAACAGGTATCATATTCTTAGGTAAGTCATGAGATGCTAAGGCAGAACCCTCCCAATTTGTATTCTACAGTCAAAGCACTACGTCCATTGTACGTCTATGTTCATCATATGTGCTCTGCAGATAGATGTTAGATTATCCAATTCTCCAAAGGTCAGGCTTTCCACATAACAAGGGTAACTATGATATATTGGAATTTTTAGCTAATAAATATCATATTTGAAATAACCAATAAATCATGTGCATGTTTGAAATAATGAATAAGTCATGTGCATTTTTTGACAAAGTTACAGGCCATTATCACGAACAAAACTCATGCTTGAGCTCCCTGCAACAGTGTGACATGGGGGAAAATCATGAGGAAAGACTTATGTTTTAATCTAGCCTGCAGTTTTGAGTCACACAACACTCATCATTTCCTGGTGCACATGAAGCCAGTGGGCCACAGACTGGATGCATCCATTACTACATCTCATGGAGCAGCTGTAACACAAGTCAAAAACAAGGAATTTGTGCTCAAATTTCCTCTTATGAAACAACACCTGGTCTGAGAATTACGCATCATGGACAGCCATGGGAATCTACTCTTCTACATTCTATCGAATGCCAAGGGCTCATCACATGACAGGCATTATTCTACACAGGATAGGTGCAAAGGAGGAAGCCCACACATTAGGAGCTGGTTGGCAAGGAATCTGAAAAGCAACTCAGCAAAGGGGGACGGAGAGACGGTTTGGTGTCTAAGAACACTTGCCATTGCAGAGGACCCGGGCTCAGTTCCCAGCACCCATGTGGTGGCTCACAAGCATGTGTCACTCAAGTTTCATGGGATATGATTCCACTTCTGTGCTCAGGCACCAAGCACGCATGTGGTACACATACCAACATGAAGGCAACTTACTCATACTCAAAAAAACAATTTTTTTAAAAAATGACCCAAGGATGCCAAAGGTCAGTTGTGTTCAGATAATGCCTTCCATTTAAAATGATGGACGACCAAAGAAACGGATTTTTAAGGCATTTCCTTTGCAGATGGGAGCAGAGTAACAGCGAAAATTTCCTTTTTACTTATGTGTATGTGTTCGAGCAGGTGTGTTCTTATGTGCACTATGTGTGCAGAAGCTGTGGGAGGCTGGAAGGGGGTGAGGGACCCCCTGAAACTGTAGTGATTAAAGGTTGAGAGCCACTTTGTCCTTGTTGGGAGCTAAACCTGGGATTTCTGCAGCTTAATTGCTGAGTCATCTCAGTAACTTTTCCAGCCAAGCAGTAACTTCTATTGAGGCTGAAATTCTGATAAAGACAGTTCTTACAAAGCAGCTTAAATGTTCTTTTCTAATCCTCCCAAAAGAAGTAAGAGGAAGCCGTGCAGTTATAATACACCCTCTTAACAGGAACAATTATATGCAATTTTTGTTACTATTTTTTGAAAATCAACAAAATTTTAAAAAGCCCTGTGGTTAAAAACTGCTAGAATCTCAAGTGTGTATTAGAAGGAAAGTAGAAACACAAGGTTCTCTGTAAAAATATGTTACAATTGTCTTTAAAAAAAATCAATATTCTTTCAAGGAAAATAAGCCCTGAGCTGCAGGCTGCAAAAGGATTTCTAGTCTGGTCTGCTCTCTTCCCTCAGGCTCAGCCTGAAAACTAATCCAGCCACATCCCTTTTCTCCAGAAACCACTGTTCCCAAGGTCAGGGCTGGCACACACCTTGCTTCCTGATCTGTTTCCCATCTAGAGAGAATGCAAAATTAATTGAGCACACAGAATAATTCCTCAGGTGGAAAGAACTTCAAGCATTGCCAGGTCACACATCTCCGCTGAAATGATGCTTCAGAATGGAACAAGGAAACGCGGTAGATACATATTTTCATTATCAGGGACATAATAAAGATGCTTTGGCCAAAGACACCATGAGATCCAATGTCAGTAAAAATGTCTCCAAGTCAGAAAACAAACATATGATGAATTAAAAACCTATTAGATGCAATACCCTGCCTAATTTCGTTACAGAAAACTGGCTTACATAACACAGGTTTAAAAACATCTGTATCTCAGAAAAGCAAAAAAAGGAAGTAAAGAAAATAGTGACAGGAAAGTAATTTTTTTTAGCTACAGAACAAGATATGTAAGGGAAGTCAAGAAGATAAGACAACCGATAATGATAATTATAAAGGCAGAAAAAAACAATGTGATTGAATTAAGTCCAGAATCTGCTAAAAGATCTCAGTTGGTGAGATATAATATCAGCAAAAGAGCACTAAGGAGAAACCACAGCAGACGATACCTTCATACGTAGATGTAAAAATGCAGCTATTTCCAGGAAAGAGCACGGTGTGTCCTTATGCCACAGTGCGGCTATAAAAAAAAGAGGATTGAGGGAAAGATTACTACTGAAGACTTAGGGCTGTTGCATTAAAAAGATGTCTTAGTGAACTCGGAAGGCAAACCAGGTAAGTGAAGCCTTAGCAACCTACAGAAGAAACGTACTAAAAACCCCTTGTCAGTGATGAATTAGTTCAGAGGAGACCAAAAAGGAAATCCTTTCATTCATCTGATGATTAGGTTTCAGAAACCTACATAATCTGTTTATGAAAATGTGAATTAGGGTTTCCTGTTTGTTTTTGTTTTGCTCATATGGATTATGTAGTCAGAGCAGTAGGTCAATGTATAAATGTGTTCATAATTACAAAGTATAAATAAAACAACAAGAGAGTTGAACATCAAAATGAATTTGCATTAGAACTTTCAGATGGAAAACGAAAGTTTCAACTCTACAATATATTTAAATAAGTGAATCCTGAGATAGGTGTCCCTCTCACACATGACCACAAGCATCTCAAATATGCAGACTTGAAGCAATATTGACATGTTAAAACTCTATTGAATCTAAGCAAGAAAAACACTTAAAATTAATCAAACAACAAATTAAATAGAGCTGAAGAGAAAATTATTGAAAGTATAGAAAGAGTTGAGGAAATTATGCAAAAAAAATAAGAGAAAGCAACAAAACAGAGAATAAGAGAGGCAAAAAGGAACTTAGAATACATAAATAATCTAACATACATTTAATCAGACCTGCACAAAGGAAGAATAGATATAACGGGAAGTGATTTATAAAGGTTTATTGCTGAAATTATTCTACATATTCAGGAACACATTAATTTAATCATAAATGAAACTCAATGGAGCTTGGAGTGGATAAAAGAAAAGTGAAAGACCCCACAAATAAGCACGGAAGAGACATGTGGGACACTACACGTGAAGAGAGCGTGCAATCCGCTGGGCAGAGCACACCTACGAACGCCAGCAATTATGATGACAGCCATTTTTCCCACTTCATCAACAGTGGCAAAAATTTATGCCAAGTAATAAAAAAAAGTCAAAACTCACCTTTCCTCCTAAAGCTACCGAACTAGCTACAAATGATACTTTTGAAAAAATACAGCCAGTTATGACCTCTGTCAGATGAGCTAAATACATTTCTTACACTAAAGAGTCACCCAAGTGCAAGGGAAAAAAATTTCACAGTAAAAGTCTAGGAGGCAGGAAGATATGGAAAATAAGAAATAACTTTAAAATAAATACATTCATCTATAACATCAAACATTTTCCAGGATATAATCAAAGTAGCAACTAAATTTATAAGATAATTTTAAAGAATCAAAATATCGGATAAGAAATATGTCATACAAAAAAGCAGGAGATGAATAGTCAAATAAAATGAATTAGATGAAATGGATGAAATGAAAGCAAGCTAATTAAAATGCTAATTTTAAACATTCATATAAATATGGAGAATAAATCTCCCCATGTCGAGTAACAGGATAAGAAATTTCTAAATCTGAAGAAAACAAAAAGGCAAGGAACAATTGAGGCTTCTGGGTGGCTATAGCTGGTGGCAATGATATCAGTATTTTCTCCAAAAGCCATGAGAAGATCAAATGAGCCTCACCCTTCTCTGAGTACAATATGATGACAGGAAATACAAAACTTGAAAATGACTTAGCTAAAGGAAAAGAAAAGGAACAGACACCAAACTTGAGTGAGGTAAGCCACACCCAAAAAGAGGAACATGGGATGTACTCACTCATATTTGGTTTCTAGCCATAAATAAAGGACATTGAGCCTATAATTTGGGTTCTTAGAGAAGCTAAATAAGAAGGAGAACCCAAAGAAAAACATATAGGCATCCTCCTGAATATTAACCTTCATCAGGTGATGAAAGGAGACAGAGACAGAGACCCACAATGGAACACCGGACTGAAATCTCAAGGTCCAAATCAGGAGCACCAGGAGAGAGAGCACAAGCAAGGAACTCAGGACCGCGAGGGGTGCACCCACACACTGAGACAATGGG
>NW_026067983.1:1790111-1894948 GCF_014885135.2 Alexandromys fortis | reverse complement strand
ACAAGGAGGACTACTGAGACCTCAAGAACAATGGCAATGGGTTTTTGATTCTACTGGACCTATTGGTTTCGTGGGAGCCTAGGCAGTTTCGTGGATGCTCACCTTACTAGACCTGGATGGAGGTGGGTGGTCCTTGGACTTCCCACCGGGCAGAGAACCCTGATTGCTTTTTGGGCTGACGAGGGAGGGGGACTTGATTGGGGGAGGGGGAGGGAAAGGGGAGGCGGCGGTGGGGAAGAGACAGAAATCTTAAATAAATAAATAAATAAATAAATAAATAAATAAATAAATAAATAAAAAGTTCGCATGCCCCTATCCTCTCATAAGCTTTGGCAGCAACTAAGGCCAAGCTGAAAATACACAGGCAGAGGAAAGAGAAAGCTGAAGGGTTAAGGTGGATCCAAAGTCAACAGCCAGGAAAAAAAAAAACCTTCCATGTGAAAATTGAGATACGCGACATGTCTGAGAGCATCGCCTTGTGGGAGAGGAGCAAAGCCGCGCTTGCCTTGACTGGCTACCTTCCTCTGGGAGAGAAGTGCACACACAGAGGGCCAGGAAATCTTTGGTGCTGAGTGATGCAGGGAACTAGAAGCTGAATCAAAAGAGCCAGGATCTAGAAGTACAATGGGAACTAACCAATGGGGAAATGCCAATGTCCTTCTTCTACGTTCACCTAACACCACACATTTAAAGCCACTGGGTTTTGCTACTGTAACAGAAGAGGGCAGCATTGATTTAGGTAACCCAGGCAAACCCACAGGACGAGGAGTGGATGGAATCACCTAAACTGTCACACAAGAGGGAATATTTGACCAACTCCATTCATGGATAATCCTCCGCCACAGAAGTTAGCCATGAAGTGGAAGAGTATAGATGATGCTTTAATCTGAGGAACACATTCATGTAACTCCGACTCCCAACATACCATGGTACTTTCACCCACGGCAATTAGAACAATTAGAATGTGGAAAGACTCCGCAATGGGTTTGTAAGGACAGCACTGAGCCAACGTGTGTGACAAGTCAGAGAGCAAACTGAAGGAAGCCATAAACAATCATTTTGGAAAATAGTATTCTGATCCGGTACTCTACCCGAGGGACAAAACTATGATACTGGTACTGTGGTTATTAAACGTGTTTCCCCAGAGGCATGGGTTAACAGTCCTGAAGCTACACTCCTGTGTGTTCTAAATAGAAATGATAAAAAAAAAAAAAATACATTGCAGAAAAAGTTACATGTAAGAAAGGAAGTCTAGGGAGGGCCCTTGCATTGCTTGAGGCTGAAATGTCATAAAATCTGCTCTGTATAGACAGGTGAGATGTCAGAGTGGATCCGTTCTGTTTAGACAGGTTAGACGTCCTTCAGGATCCACTGGGTAGGTTTACACTAACACAAAAACACACAGAGAAGAGGACATGGATGGATGTGTTCCTGTGCACAGGGGTGCACATAACTCCCAGTTTCTTTCCCCATAAAAGACAGTGCAGGAACAGTGAGCACCATTTTTTGTCCTGATCATGGTCTCCAAACACCGTTCTCTAAAGAAGAGAGTTGAATCTCCTCAGGAAGCTGCTGGCTCTGTGGTGAATGAGAACAAGAACAGTCTGAAGAGTCGTGAAGAGGCACTCAACAGTGTTGACAGGCAAGAGAAGGTAGCAGGAGATGCTCCCAATTACTGAATCTGGGATAATCTCAACAACAAAAACTTGGAAAAGCAAATAAACCACAGACAACTATTTCATGTGGGATGCCCCGCTGTATGCTATGAATATGTGTGATTACCATTGGTTAATACAGAAGCTAACTTTTGGCCTATGGCAGGGAAGAATACAGTAAGATGAGAAATCCAAGCAGAAATGGAGGAGGATGGAAGGCAGAGTCAGGGAAACGCCATGTAGATGCCCAAGAAACAAGACGTAAGATAACAAACCACAAGCCTTATGGTAAAATATAAAGTAATAGAAATAGGTTAATTTAAGATGTAAGAGCTAGCTAGAAATATGTCTGAGCTATCGGCCAAACAGTGTTGTAATTAATATAGTTTCTGTGTGATTATTTGGGTCCGGGCAGCTGGAAAAATGAAACACCTATCAATCCACTCAGAAAGCAAAAGGCAGAGGAGAATGGGTTTTGTAGGCAAACAGGTGGCATAGAAGCAAGTTCTTCCTCACTATAGAATTCCACTTAATTGGAATGTTATGGAAACAGAGCCTCACCATTTGCTAAGTAACACTAGATATGTTTCCATTAAGCATTTTTAGTGTATGTTAAAATTGGTCTGCAAAGATGATTGAAAATTGGAATATTTACATAGTCTCAAGAAATCTCCCATAAAAAGTAATTGCATATTCCAAAAGACAGAATAAAATTTTAGTAGAGACACTTACTACATTAATAAAACATTGAGGAGCAGAAAAAAATGGGGAAATTTCCTAAGAATCACACTGACCAGCGAGCTGGAAAAATGCTAGAAGTGAGGCTGGGGTCAAGTTTAAGACAGAAACTGCGTCTATAAGAAGAAAGACAAATAATTACATATTGTGATACCTGGGACTTTTTGAAAGTCACAAATGAGAAAGTATCTTAGTGCCCTGTGTTTACGCAGTTATGAAGGCTTGCATTGATCAAACTATTCTTTTAAGTCCTGCACATGTGCGCCCCCAGTTTAGCCAGTATCCCTGCCTTCACTACCTCTTCAGCCACTGCTTCTGATTACAACTCTTAGCTGCCACCTCCTCTAGAGGACAGCTGACCACCCTGGCCTGCTTCTAGCAAGAATTTTTGTTAAAGTTGCTTAACAAAAGCCCCCCTCTCTCTTAGTGTTTTTTGTTTGTTTTCCTTTTCTGTTACTATTATGTTATTTAGCATAGTCTCACCCTGTAGCCTAGGCTGACCTGCAACTCACTATTGAGGGTAAGATCAATCTCGTGAAAACTCACCTGCCTCAGCATCTTGGGTGCTAGGTTTGTAGCCATGAACCCAGGTTCTAGGTAATTCTACACACAATTGCACCATAATATATTACATGTAGCAGTGCCCGAATTAAGAAAAAAATATAGAGGAACCACAGATGGCTACAATAAAACTCACAAGGAAAGGAAGAATTGCTATGATGTCACAGTCTCCTCGTCTGCATTTCCATCTACTACCTTTCCATACTGCACATTTCTGGAGTGTGTCAAGCTCAGGCCAGTCGCTCTACTGTGGAGGCCTCTTACTGCAGTAGTTCCTGGGTCACATTGTTCTTAACACCTCAACAAGTGTTAGGATACTTTTTCTTTAGTATTGCAGAAAAGTTCAGTTTATAGAGATAAAGATGGACAGTTTAATATGATATAAAACAAAACAATGCAACCAATAATTCTACAAAGATAGGGTTTTTAAACATATATCAAAGTTATAGCATGTAAAAAAAGAAATTAAAATTACAGAGTTTTTCACTTTCCACAGACAAGTCAATCTATTTTAGATTAATGGTTTTAAAATAATATAAAATAAAATGTGGTTAAAAAAAATACAAGCCACCAGCAGTAAAAACAAGATTATATAACTCAAAACCACACGGAAAGAGTACCAGAAATATAACAAACTATATAAGGTAAATTCCATTATTTGGACACTTATCCCAAAGGAAAAGAAATAGCTTTTTCCAAAACTGTAATACTGATTACTGAAAAATGGGAGATTCCTAACCTGAGTCAGATCTATAAAGCTTAACCATTCAACAAAGGTATCAGAGACAGTTTTATCAATGACCAAATCTTGAAGTCATAATGTCACTGTTGACTTCTGGGTAGGTCCATAGTTTTGTGTATGTGTGCATATATAAAACAATATCGGATATAACTGCTCTTTTTAAGCATCCGCATCAGCGAATTCACAGCTCCATTGCCATCCTACAGTTTACCAAGGGTAGCCATGTTGTACGGTATGATACATTTTACCAAGGGTAGCCATGATGTACGGTATGACTACAGTTTACCAAGGGTAGCCATGTTGTACGGTATGGCTACAGTTTACCAAGGGTAGCCATGTTGTACAGTATGACTACAGTTTACCAAGGGTAGCCATGTTGTACGGTATGACTACAGTTTACCAAGGGTAGCCATGTTGTACGGTATGGCTACAGTTTACCAAGGGTAGCCATGTTGTACGGTATGGCTACAAATGAACAAGAGAACAAAATCCCCAGGGTCAATAATAGATCCCTAGCCGAGGAGCTGAAATACACATGAGTCAAAGATTTGTAGCTTCTAGACAAAAGCTAAAAGTACATATGTTTTACAAAATGATAAAGGAAGGCAAAGGAAAAGGAGTCTGTAAAACAGATGGAGTGGACCTAAAGCAAATATTTACTGAGTCAAATGTCATTTTCTGTTACAGTCATATGGTCATGCGTATACATTACAAAGGTAGGCAGGAAGTCTTGTCAATGTCAGAAACTGTCAGGCCATAAGGTGATAAGCCATGGGGGACAACAGATACCAGAGCACAGAAAACAGAGCAAAGGCAAAAATAAAAATTTCAACCAAACATGCATTGATTTGACTGTCACGGTTAGTGGGGTTTGGCAGGCTCCCTGGCAGGATCTGTTTTATATTGAGAAATTACGAACGTCTGCTTTCTCTGCCGACGTGTTTGCAGTGAGGTGTAGGACACAGGAAAGACTAAGCAGCATTTAATTATTGCTCCAGCATTAGAATAAGCTGAAAAAGATCTGGGCAGAACACAGAGAGCAGCGCATTAGAACTCTCTTGTGGCGCCCTGGAACCCCTACAAAGGAAATGCTAACATGTTTTCCATTCTCTCAGCCGAAAGCATAATTCTCCAGTTTCCTGGATATACTAATTTCATAAAGAATAATTTAAGTGTTATATAGAACACACACAATCAAAAGGAAAAGATGGGCTGCAAAATCTTTTTTCCTTTTAATTGTTTATTCATTCTGATTGGGATTGGAAGGTCTTTAAAAAAAACAATAAATGCCTGACGGCTATAAATAATTAAAATCTAGCAGAGCAATAATAATTACAAGAAAGAAAGTGTCCATCTTGATTATACACATTTCCAATGAAAAGAATGAGAGAGACTCCCACATACTGAACAGTCAGTTAGGAAAGCAACAACAGATAGCAACCATTGTGAGACTGCACTGGAAGGAGCAGCCATCTCAAGGTCAGTAGTGGCCATCTCAAGGTCAGCAGGGAGACCTTCTAGGTTACTTGCAGCTGTCTTCTAGCAGTATATTCTCCTAAGGAAATGAACTGCTTACTTTCAGGACGTAAAGAGATGAAAAGAAAGCTTGAGCTGGAATGTGCCCTGCTCAGGTCACACTGTTTGAAGAACCAGTAAGTCACAAACACATAAGACATCAAAAACAGGCTATCCCAACAGCTATGAAGCCTACATGGAGTTTACCCCATTTTTTTTTATTTTTAACTAGTGTATGTAAACAAAACAACTGGTCTCATTGTGACATTTTCATGGCTGTACAGGCTTCCTCCGATCGCAATCCCTTCCATTACCATCTCATGGATCCCTTCCTCTCTAACCTGCTTTCTGCTCCCTAACAGTCTCCGTTCCCCTGTCTCTCCTGTCGCTAGATCCCACACATGGAAGGAAGCATGATACCTGTGGTGTAGAGTCTCCTTATTCCACTTACCATCACGATCTATAGGTACCCCCTTTCCTGGAAAAGACATGAGTGCAGTCTTACTGATGACTGACTCCGATGCTGTCTGAGCAGAGACCATGCTTTGCCTATTCAGTCTGTTACATATTGTAAAAACAGATTTCGAAGTTTAGGAAATGGGCAAGGTGACTTGTCTAATTGTTATGAGAGCAAGGAAAGTCAGAGTTTGCTCTGCTTGTCCTCCATAGGACACTGGGGAAAGAACCCCATAGACAATCACTTTAAATGTGAGGTGACAATTTCTTGCCATTTTCCTAGCATATATTACCTTTATCAAATTATATGATATACAGAAGAAATAAAGTACAAGGTTTTCAAACGTTTTAGATATCACGTGACATGATGGGTTTCAGCACGACCTCTGCATGCGTGTGTTAAGCTTCATGCTCATTGGTCCCCATCTCCACAGCTTTTGTTTGCATCCTCCTGCATACCCCTTTCTCCCACCAGGCTGGCTCTCTTCTCCACGCTAGTCCCCTACATCATGCTACCCAAAGTCTATATTTGAAGAAAGACACAAGATGGTTTTGTTTAAAACAATAACAAGAAATTTCTTGCTTTGGGTTAAGCAGAAACAAAACATATTGTTTGGACAGAGCAGAAGATAATAATGTACAGGGATTCAAAACAACACTGTGGTAGCTTATGTTATGCATATCAATAAAAAGATATGGGAGAATACAGCTGTTAAAGATATACTTTAGTATGGTTGATAGCTAAAAACTCTAATAAATGACAGTAAGTATGCATTATTCTTCCCTTTAAAACAGAATAATGAAGGAGCACAGGAGAAGGCTTGAATTCTCTGACCTTTGTTCAGAGTGGAGCCGATCCACCTCCATGGGCCATCTTAATGTCCAGAACACCAGGTAGCCACACCCTAGGTCAGGATCTCTTGTTTTATAGCCACACCTGCTGTCAACAACTACAGGATGCTTGGCCTAGGGTGTGTTCACTGTGCCAAACATCAAATGCTTCCCTCAGGAAATAATGACTTGATGTCTGAAGTAATACAGCAAGTAACTGCTCTGGTTGTCCTTTGTGTCACGTTAAAGCGACCTTTTGCCTTCTTCCCCTCTTTTGTATTGGGGTATAAAAGTGTATGGAAAATAAACACAGGAGAACTCAGAACTCGGCATTCAGCAGTCACTGAATTGCCCTCCTGTTAAAAAAATAATAATAATAAAACAAAATAAGGATTTACTGTTTCCTTTAGTCTGGAATATTGCTAATACCAAGGTCCATGAACTAGCAGGAAAGGTCTCTAAAGCACAGAAAGCCACACGGAGGTCAAAGTTCAACATGTCTAAAGGCAAGCTATGTGAGACTGAGAGGGCTTGTCTTTGGACACAAGGCATGACTGAATCTGCAGTGACTTCGACTCCTTTCTTTTCTATGATGTCTATTTCTATGTCATCTGCAAAGGGCCAAAGATATTCTCTAAAATAACGCTTACAGCTCCTACCAAAGGACCACACAAAACGTAGGCCACCCAGCAAATGTGCAAAGGCGATGGTAAGCAGTGTGACGGATTGCGTGCCAAGTTGTACAATGCTTAAGCGGCATCCAGAGAAATGCGGCACCTATTAAACTTTATGATAATCTGTGAGTTTAGGCTTGAAAGGGTTTCAGAAGGACTGATGCTTTAATTCTTTACTTTTAACTCTCAATATTTCAGAAAAGCGACTTGACAATTTGAAAGACAAATATGTAAAGGTTTTCTTCAATACCAAAAAAAATTATAAAATAAGATTTTAATTTAATAGGCAATAAAAAACTAAAAATGTGAGTTAAATTTGATTTAAGCAACAATCATTATCCTGTTTTAAACTGCTAATCACATCTTTTCTACAGTCACTCAGACATCTGAGTTGGCTTTTAAAATATAATCCCTTATTTTCATAGAAGGATGGGGAGAGGAAGCCACAAAAGAAGAATTCCTATTTTTAAAAACCTACAATAATATAACACTTTAATTTTTTTGTTAGAATAAACATAAGATTGGGTTTTTTGTACTTAAATATGGTGGGTACTCTGCTTTTCCAGTGACGAAGACTAAACAATTCTAAACATTGTTTTTGTCGTTTACTCTGGGTCATCTACATAATGTATAATGTATCTAAAATTAGCTCATATTTCATGAAACCCAGCAGGATAATTTAGAACTACATTAAATATAAACTAATGTATCAACTAGAGAATAATCATCACCAATTTGAGGATAATGTGAGAAAGATAATAGCTGAGACAAAATGGACTCTTAATGATGTGGGAGTGATTTCTTACTAGTAAAGAAACTGCCTCGGCCCTCATAGGACAGAAAATTAGGTAGGCGGAGTAGACAGAAGAGAATGCTGGGAAAAAGAAGCTGAGTCAGTGAGTCGCCATGATTCTCCCGCTCCAGACAGACGCAGGTTAAGATCCTCCCTGGTAAGCCAGCTCGTGGGCTACACAGAATATTAGAAATGGGTTAGAACAATATGTAAGAGCTAGCCATAAGGAACTGGAACTATCCGGGCCAGGCAGTGTTTGAAAGAATACAGTTTCCGTGTAATTATTTCTGGGCATAAGCTAGCCATGCGGGCGGCCGGGTGCCGGGGACGCAGCCCTGCTGCCGCTCCTATTTCAACAGATGGCGCCCAGACGTGATGGCTAAATCCACTTAAAAACCTGAGAAGGCTTAAAAATAAGGGAGAGAGAGTTTAACACAGATTTTTGCTGTTTTGTTGGTGGCGTTCTGTAGAGAGATTCCTGATTCAGCAACAGCAAAAAAAAAAAAAAAAAAAAAAAAAGCCGCGTCATTTTAAAGCGCTGCTTCCTGGGGCTGTGCTGCCAGCGTGAACTCTGGCTTTAAAGCATTTCAAGGCTTTTATGGGACTGGATGTTTGTGTTCCCGCTTGGGATCGGAGGAGAGTGCTCTGAGACTGTGCCGATGGCTCAGCGCTTCCCGCCTGCACCTGGGCAGACGGCAGAATCAGGCTTAGGCAGGCGGAAGAGCATGGCGGATTCCTGCCGCTATACAGAGACGCATTTTCAGACTGCGCAGTGCTCTGCATGTCAGATTTGGCTGTAACTTGGATGAAAAGAGTTTCTGTGCTGCACACTCAGTCTCAGAGTTAAACTGCTGAGTGCGGCTCCAATGTGGACTTGCTGTGTGCCTGAAACTGTGAATGGTTCAGGGGCACCAAATGACTCTGAGGCAGGAGCGGCTGCTCCATGCTGAACTGTGCTGATCTCAGGCAGGAACTACCGTAATTACCTTAAAACCGTGCAGTTAAGGTTTAGACTGGGCAGGACACAGGCAGTACCGTATTACCTGTAAATGGTGCAACTTAAGTTTTTAAGAAATGCTTAACATTTTAAGAAATGCTCCTGTATAGTAAAGAAATTACAGATTCACAATAAAACAGATTCAGACACTGTTGGATAAATGTACGTAGGCTTGGGAAAGAGAAGAAAAAGAATATAAAGAATAAAGTTAATGTCTTAAAAAGAAAAAGGGTAAAGTCTTTAAAGAGACAGAGTACAGAAGTACAGAGAGTTATAGATTAAAAGAAATAAAGAAATATAAGCCACGTAAAAATGGAAAATTCACAGAGAGTCTGGATTATGTACATTGTGTTTTCTTTAAAATTTTTGACTGTGAAGGAGCTAAGTACAGAGAGACATTTCATTACATGGGCTGCCAATCTAAACCAAAATGGATATAAGGGTATTATGATTTCAGAATTTGGGTCTAAGGATATGATGCTTTGGAGAGGGTCTTCTTTTGTTTTTGCAGAGGATGAGACCCTGTGGATTGCATCTATTCCGATTTGGTATGATAGACCACGCCCTCCTGAAAGGTTGCTGTGAATACCCTCAAAAAATTGCTTCGCTCAATTGCCAACTGAGATGAAACTAGCATACAGGTTATATCATGAACAACCTAATTAACGACGCCCCTATTCAGCAGGAAGCAGTTTGTAGAGAAAAAACTACGCCCATGTTCCCAAATATTGTTTATAAATGTTCTTTTACATTTAAAGGGGGATATGATATAGATATGAATAATTTGCATTGGTATGGATTTTATGGTCAATTTTGTTATATGTATATGTATTTTTGATCTTGATTAAGGTATTGTGATTGTGTAGTTCATTTAAAAATGTAATGTATAATTAGGAAATATAGGTTGTTAATGGATAATCATCGCTAATAGTTAAGCTTGTAGTCATGTTAGTTAGATTTTCTAGATATATAGAGAGATATTTTAGTTAGATAGGCATTCTTCATATCTTTCAAAGGCTGCAGAATATGGCATTTAAGATATTTTAATAACTTAGGGTTTTTCATGACAATGAGACACATTTGCTCCTGGCAGCACCAATCTATTTCAAGAGGAAGATGGGCATCGAAGAGAATCCTTATGGAGTTTGATAGCCATTTGGGCAAGAAACTGCTCTTGCCTGGACTGTTGCATAAACTGGACACAGAGAACCCGCAGAGAGAGGACTGCTGAACTTGCCTAAAGGTGAGATGGTCTTTCGGGGTTCCTGATTCATGAAAGAGTCTGCGAGACATTCTGCAGGACACAGCAGAAAATGACTGAACTGTCTTTGAAATTTCCTGCTTCATGGAAATGTCTCTGGATACCATGGGCCTGTAGGCCGAAGATGGATGCCCCAACGGTACAGAGGAACTTTGGGTGACTGTCCAGGCAGCGAGATGTCTCTGTCATTTCTAGAGTTTTCTTATTTCTTGTTTGATAGGTAATATTATATCCTTCTGGAGTCTTTGATGGAGTTGAAGAATGGATAGTTATAGTTTTCCTTAGTTATGATAAGAGATAAAATAGATATAAATATTGTAACTGTAATTCTTACTTGATAACTGTTTTGTTATATGTAATTTTACTATGTTAAAGTTAAAGCCTTTCTTTTTTGTTTAAACAGAAAAAGGGGAAATGATGTGGGAATGGTTTCTTATTAATAAAGAAACTGCCTTGGCCCATTTTATTGGATAGAAAATTAGGTAGGCGGAGTATACAGAAGAGAATTCTGGGAGAAAGAAGGTTAGTGGAGGAGTCGCCATGATTCTCCCGCTCCAGACAGACGCAGGTTAAGATCCTCCCTGGTAAGCCAGCTCATGGGCTACACAGAATATTAGAAATGGGTTAGAACAATATGTAAGAGCTAGCCAATAAGAAGCTGGAACTAGCCGGGCCAGGCAGAGTTTGAAAGAATACAGTTTCCGTGTAATTGTTTCTGGGTATAAACTAGCCATGTGGGCGGCCGGGTGCCGGGGACGCAGCCCTGCCACCGCTCCTATCTCAACATCTTAACTACTGAATGAGAAGTAATGGGGATTATAATGATGTACGCCTTAATAAATACAATTTTATAATACTTTAATTCCAGTACTTAAAAGAAGAACTCAATTTTTTTAAATTTTACAAAATGAGTTATGGGATGACAAGAATTTATCAGAAAGCCATTTTCCTATCATAAATACTTATTTTAAGAGATTGAGTGAGGTCTATCTAAGATGGGGGCATAGAACAAAACACACCTTCCTCATTTAAGCATTTACAGATGTGTACTGGTAGAAGAAATGGCGGGCTGGGACACACCGCAGAAGTGTGCATACACTTGGACACACCACTTGTATAAATTGAATGTCCAACAAATAATACTGGAAAAGAAAGGAACAGCTATATTGTGATAGAAATTATGGACAATTCCTGAGAGACAAGAAAACATGGAAACAAGCTGAAAACAAACCAAACATTCACCCCAAACATGCTGAGAAGCAAAGAGTCAATTTTGTATTTGTTTAAAATGAAGAAAGCAAATAAAGGAGCCAAAAGGACTCCACACCAAACATGAGTAGCTACTTAAAGAACTACAGACATCCCCAATCCACCATAGCAATCCATATGAGTTCATCTGACTCATGGGGGTAAGGAGAAAAAGCACACACAATAGTAATGGTGCCTCTACGTTTGAAATTGTCTCTCTTCCTTGAAGAGTAATGTAGCATATGAAAGGCTCTAGGCATGCTGGGCAACGGTAACAAGCTACCTAGTCCCACAAGGGAGATTGCAAAGGTAACCAACGGAGTGCACACCACACTGCTGAGCCAGGATGCTCAGTGAGCTAGGTGTAAACTACAATAGTAAATTGTATATAACTTCATTATAAATTGAGGAACATCTGTTTATCTGTAACAGTAAAAAAAAAAAAAGCTTGCCGATTCTTCATTCTCTAACCTTTCCAAAGAACTGGCTAGGCATCTTTTCATGTCTTTTTGGAGGAGGGAGGCTGAGTACCTGGCCCAGAGCAACTCCAATGCTTTTTTTTTTCTTAAATACCTTACAATTTATTTATATAAATAAATCTTAGGCTCTTATTCATAATATTGTCTGACAAAATTATCAGGGTTTTACTTAAATTCTAAGAAAATGGAAGAGCCTACCTCAGTTACTCTTTTTTTTTTCAATATAATTATTTTATTGAAAAAAAAAAGATTTCCGCCTCCTCCCCGCCTCCCATTTCCCTCCCCGTCTCCCTTTTCCCCTCCCCCCCCTCTCCTCTCCCCCTCCCTCTCCAGTCTGAGGGGCAGTCAGTGTTCCCTGCCCTGTGGAAAGTCCAAAGTCCTCCCCGCTCCATCTTGGTCTAGTAAGGTGGACATCCAAACTGACCACAAAATCCCAGAAAGAAAGGTATCCTATAGAAATCAAACAACCAATCAATATACACACAACACCTTTGTTCTACTTCAGAATCACTAAAAATGCTCCATTGATTCCAAAGATTAACACAAATCCGGTGTTTGTGGAAAGCCACTATCATTAAATAGTCACTAGATTTAAAGAGCACATGAGTGTGTTTCTGTAGTTAATAATGCAAAGAAAACATTACTAATCAGTGAGTGATAGCCAAGTAAGGGTTAAAAATAACATCTAAATTTGCAAGAACTGCATTTGGAGATTCTGGAAATGACAAAGGATGTATCGTTCTAACCCTTTCAACAGTGCATACAGCAGGATGAGAGGAAAAAATGAAATACCAAGGACACAAGTCAGAATGTCTTTGAGAATATGGAGGTGGGGCAAGAAGAGGTGCAAAAGATCCGTGACTTCATGGGAACAGTAAAGTCAGAAAAGAAAGGGCTCTAATGACACAGAGAAGTTAAGGGCAGTGGAGTGATTTGGCAAGAAAAATGGATGTGAACCAGAGGAGCTTTTAATGATGGAGAGCCAGGGGAAGACTGGAAAGTTCAGACCTTCCGAGATGTAGTCAATAGAAAATTAGAGCCTTAGAAAATGCTGTGAAGAAAGAAATAAGAAAAGGCAAAATAAGCTACAATTATAGACAATTATGATTACTGAAGTAAAAAAGAAGCTTTGTTAGAACAGAGGATAGTGCTGACAGAAGAAAGGAAAAGGAAGCAGGAGGAAAAGCCATTGTCCAGTCAAGATGGGCTACTTTCACCTTAAAATTGAATGTAGAGTATAAAAACCGTTCCACTCTTAATGCTATAAACAAAAAACATGCTACATTACTTCAGCTATTATAAAAATTGGCTAGAAAAAGTCAATTTTATTTTATTAAAAAAATAAAGCAAAATCATTCAAACATAATTCAAAATTTTAGCCACCATCCAACATTTAATTATCATTTCCTTGCCCTTCGAGTGACATCGCTCCCTTTTGTCACCCACATATTATGCTTCTCCTTTCTCTCCAACTGAACTAAATTAGCTGGTTCAGCGCTCTCAGTCAGCCTTCTGCCACAGGCCCGTGAACACGCCAATTCCTTTCTCTGCGATACTCCCTCCACCCAAGAGCTCTGCCTACAGGAAGAAGTAACTTTTCATTTTATTCCTTCAGCTCAGGAAAAGTCTGTCTCCATAAGTCAAACACTTTCATCTCACTGTCCTCACCTTTTAGTACGTGCCCCTTTCTAAATGCTCCATCTGTTGCCGAAATGCCCTCCTGGCCTGCTCCATGCAGTAAGGCCAGATCAGTGATAACTCACAGAGCTTTCCGCAGAACCCTTGGTGCCATCTACAGAAATGTTTCCAATGAGAATGAAGCTTAGGTTCCTCTAACTCTTCTGCCCATTTTCCTCTCCCGACTCCCTCTTTCCCTCCCCTTTCCCGTGTTCTCCTCCTCTTCAACATGACCCATTGTAACAATCAGCAAACATGTTTCTGTCTTGAGGCTCAAGCCTGCGGGTATGTCACCATTTCAAATCTCAGAACCCGTTCTTTTCTGGTTGGTATCCCAAGTTCACATAAGATCCAAGCCAAGAAAGAGAATACACCTAATTAAATAAATAACTATGGAAATGGTCACACAGTTGATCCACCTGAAAATCCTCACGATGCTGTCCACAGTAGCCCTATCACTCTAGAGAATCAACTATTCAGACAAAACACTTGGCAGAAACACCACCATTATAATGCTTACAAAAGAACATGTTTTGTGTTGAGAAAGGATGATAACTCTGCCTTGAAGAAAAAAAAAATCACTTATGGTTCTATAATGTTGTAATATACTTTTCATGCTTGTCAGTAAGAGGGGAGGCTACAGGGTCTGTCTAAATAAACATGCCAGGAAACTAATTACGCCAGAGAAGCCACCCACATTACAAAATAAAATTGGGTTTCTGTGGTTAAAAAAAAAAAAGCCTAGGAGACAGAAACCTAGAACACTCTGACTTCAACATTTGAACTAATTCTTAGACTATAATCTAACATATCAATAAAAACAACATCCCACAGCTTCAGCGCCAGACATCTCTCTTCAACTTTCTGTTCTTATGTAAAATGATGGGTTTATAAGAGGCATGTGTCAACTCCCCACACAGCAAAGCTGCAGTAATCGGTAGATGCCTCAGAATGTGTTCTCTTCCTCTTATACACTGCTAGTGAACACAGATATGTGTAAGAGGTCAGCAATGACTTTCTGTGTCTACTGCTTAAATTAGACTCAGCTGAATAGCATCTCCAAGGTATCGCCAGCAACTTGATGCACATGTCCTTCATAGTCATAGACTGAGTCATAATTCCCACTGTGGGGACATTTGGTGAGTAGCAGTAGTGGTAGGTGATTGGGTAACACAGCCCTCTTATCTTTCCTAGGACTAGTCCTCTTAACACGTGACTTAATAAACTATCTGTAGTCTTCTACCAGCTGAGGACATGGTAAAAGATGACGTGTATAAGTCATGGTGCAGACCCTTAGCCAATACATTGATTTTGCACTTCCCAGCTTCCAGAGCTTTGGGGAAAGATGACGTGGTGTGCAAAGTGTTACCTTTGTAAACATGAGACATTAAGTTCGGGTCCCTAGCATCCGTGTAAAATGCAGGGCACAAAAGCATACACCTGCAACCCCAGTGCTGGAGAGATGGAGAGAAGAAAATACTGAGGGTTTCCACCAGTCAGCCTAGTCAGTTGCTGAGCAACAGCTTCAGTGGGAGATTCCATCTCAGAAACCAAGGGGTTCAACAGGAAAGAGAACGAGTGCTGGTTCTGGGCTACCATTTACTCACACAGCAGTGTGCACACCTGCCCACCCGTGTTTGCACCCTATGCATGTACCACATACGCAAACCAAGAAAAAAAAATGTGTGAGGAATAAATTTGTATGGCACATGAGTCACCCAGTGTACGATACTGTCAGAACAGTATGAAGAGTTAGAATATATGTATCCAGAAAGAGGTGCTATATTCTAGAAACATAGAAGATGTTTAGAACTGGGGAGGGAGTATATATGTTGGGGTACATGCAAGGGAAAGCTGTGTTGCTTTGAGTAGACTGTTTAGATATTATAGTGGGGCTCAGAAAGACAACAGGAAACCTGGATGCTAATCACCTGGGAGAATACTAAAGCACTCCTGGACGGCCAATAGAAATATGGGCAGCAAAGGCTATTCTGAGGGGTCTCCAGATGGAAACAGCATATTACTGGAAACTGGAGGAAAAAGTGATCTTTGCTATAAAATGGCGAAGAACCTGGCAAAATCCTTGGCTGTGTTTTAGTTCTTTGTGGAAGGCAGTATAAGAAAAACAATCTAAAGAGTGTTTAGCTGAAACAATTTCAAAGCAAAGAGGTAAAGAGGCTTCCTGGCTCCTCTGAGGATTCTTGGCTCCTTCTATGTATGGTAAAAAGTGATCAAAATGTCTTAAAAGACTCACTACTTCCCCCACACACAACAAAAGAAAATCAGAACTCGTATCTGTTTACCCACCTATACTGGTAAGAGTGAGCAAGTAGTAGCCAGCCTAATGTAAGTCAAACTCCACTCATTATGTGGAAGCATGACTCTAAGGAATTTGCAGTCAAATTTGTAATTTGATGTCCGGGGCTGCCCCTCACATTCTAGTCCCAAAGTGCAAGGGCTTTGGAGGCTGAGACGTTTTGGAGGAGAGGCTACCTGTCAGGGTAGAAACTTGGTTAATTCTCCTGTCGCTGTAATAAACACCCTGAGCAGCACAGCGCAAGCAAGGAGGGTTGACTGGTGGAGGGCACAGTCTGCTCTGACAGGGAGATCCTGGCAGCAGGAGCTTGAGGGACCTGGTCAAATTGTCATCAAGTCAAGATGCTGAGAGCAATGAATGTCTGTGCTCACCCAGCCCTTTCCTGCTTCTACAGTCCAGGAATCAAATCTGGGGACTTGTGCTGCCCACTTGCAGTGTGGATCTTTTTACCTCAATTAATCTAGTTAACAGAATTCTCTCGCCACCCAGTCAGGGGAAACCACGCTAGATCATGCAGGCTAATTGGCTGATGAGTCTGTAGCTGGATAGGCTGTGACATCTTGTAGGAAGAATTCTGTCACTAAGTCACCGGAGCATGCTTTTGTATTCTCCCCAGAATCCCGGGCTCCCAGGCACCATGAGGTGAGCAGCTCCCAAGCACCATGAGGTGAGCAGCTCCCAAGCACCATGAGGTGAGCAGCTCCCAGGCACCATGAGGTGAGCAGCTCGGCTCTTACCAATGCCCTGTCTGCCCATTACGTTCTGCTTCAACACGGCCAGAAATGATGCAAGCAAGCAATTATGACTAGAGTCTGAGACTGAGCAAAGACAGAGTCATTCTCTTCTTAGATAAACAGTGATGAAAAGTGAGTACCGCTCCTATCGAGATTACCAAAACCTGAATCCTTGGGCAGCTGTATGTAATAACGCCACCTCCTTATTCAACTATGGATGGGGCAAATACGTAGTATGATTGCTGAGTAATACTTTTGTTTTGGAGTCTCAGTTTCTATATTGTATCTCTTCACAGTAGAGCACATTATTAAATAAGAAAGAGCAGTGAGCGCCCTTGATTTCAGCATAATAGACAACACTATGCAAAAGTGAAGGGTTTTCTGCCTTTTCAAGATTAAGATTCTATTAATTGTGACATGCTCTTTAAATGGCTCCCAAAGAAAGAGGCAAGTCTGCAAGAGAGTTTAAAAAAAAAAAAACATTTCAAATGACCAGTCAGAAGGTTTTAATAAATCTAAGCAAGTTCAGTGTCAAGCAAAAGGTTAATGTCTACCTCTGTGAGGACCACCATTTTAGATGTGTATGCTTTGTGGTTAGTTAGGACTTCATTATATAAACTACACATTGAGCTTTATACTTTGTAATTATGGTAAGTGTTATTTGTGAAAGTTTCTTCAACTTATTGAATTTTTTTCTTCTTCAGCTGGCAGCAATTACAGACTCAAAGACCACCAGAAAGAACTCTGCAGTCCCTTTCGGGATGCAAGCTTGTTATGAACACTTCAGAGCACACACACAGAAACACTATACTCTGATAATAAACAAAACCTGGGAATGAAGAACTGTTTCCATTAAAATTGTCGTGCTCATAATGATTCAAACACTAAAAGACAAAGAATCCTATGAGTATGCACAGCTTTATCTAAAGTCAGAGCCATTCTGTGTGGAATTTTTGAACACGTAATGTGCCACTTTATATGGGTTTACTGACTACTTGCTAGTCCTTACATTCATTTAACAAAGCAATTTCCATAAGAACAACCACAAACATTTCTGGCTTCAGCTGTTAATCTCCCATGAAAAATTACTTCCATACTGTGTTGAACTTGTATATGGCAGTGATTAACTGTTTATCTCTGAAGCATGAAATCTGTGACAGTGTCCTTCACGATGTATATCTGAACCATGTTTGCTTCTGTGTCTCCGAAAAATGAAAGAATCAAGCTTTCTCCTAGGAACAAAAACTGAGAAGCCTCTTGCTTTCCTTACAATTGTCCCCTTCTCTGTCTCCTAAGTTTTTACAGAGTGGGCCTAATTCTCAAGAACTGCACTCTTGCACTAGAACTTACAAACTGTTGATCTAAAAGTACAGAAATCAATTCAAGCTATTTCAATGAACAAGAAAACTAAAATTTTTGTTTGCCTTTTACTGAATGTGATACGTAAACTTTAGACTAAACACTGCATGGTATGGTTATTATTTTATATTTGCAAACAAGACAAACTTTTAGGTATCTCACTCTGTTTTGCAAGGCAATAATTATGGTTCTGAGTGTTAAATTTAACCTTATTATGAATTTATAATGTAATTTAAAACTAAAAATATATGCATGTATGTGTGATTCTGTATGCAGGAGCCTGTGGAGGCCAGAAGACGGCATAAGGCATCTTTATAATTGAAGTTATAGAAGACTGTAAGTCACCACATGAGTACTGAGCATTGAAGCCAGCTTTCTGCAAGAGCAGTAAATGCTATCAACCAGCAAGCCATCTCTACAGCTGCAGAATATAATTTTGAATCCAGAGATAATTTTGTTTGTGACTCTATATCTTGTCCTCTATGAAGTTTGAAAAGGAACCAACTACAATTTATATTGACTCCAGATATGAAGACCCTGATAATTGTAAATTAATATGTTCAAATGATAATCAACAGTTTTTTACTTTTAAGAAACTTAGTTTAGTGTGTCAGCCATTTCCATAATGTTCTGTGTATTTGTGCACATACTTGTGTGCTCAAGTATATACACGTGTGTGTGTGTGTGACCACATCCTCTTGTGTCTGTATGCAGAGGCTTGAAGTCAATGCCTAGTGTCTTCTAAGGTGTATTTCTAACTCCTTTTCCCCAAAGTGAACCTGGAGCTCACTGATTCCACAGACTTCCTGTCCAGCGAGCCCCAGGTAGGATCCTTCTTCCCAGAGCTGGGAGTAAAGGGGCTCAT
This sequence comes from Alexandromys fortis, assembly GCF_014885135.2. Classification (NCBI taxonomy): domain Eukaryota; kingdom Metazoa; phylum Chordata; class Mammalia; order Rodentia; family Cricetidae; genus Alexandromys; species Alexandromys fortis. The sequence continues at coordinate 1,876,046 of NW_026067983.1, read as the reverse complement.
AGCTGTGCCCAAGATTACAGTAGATTCCAGGGACCCAAACACAGGTCCTCAAGCTTGTACAATAAGGACTTTACCACCAAAGCCATCTCCCCCCTTTTTCTATAGTAACTTCAATTATGAATTTTATTATTATGACTCGATTATGGCAAATATTGGAAGATCAATCCATTATCAATAAAGCCATGAAAGAAAGGAAGTATCCATTGTTTATCAGGAGTTGGGAAAAAAGCAGAAAGTTTCACACATATACAAAGATACTTACAGATTATTTTTCTTTTGAGATGGTCTGGCTAGGAATTTTAGACTGGCCTCCACAGAGCTCTTAATAAGGTATATATTGTATTTATAATTTGTCTCCAGCTATGATGTCTAAAAGCATTCTTTATATCTAACTCATTTTGGGCCAATGTTTAACCTTTAAAAAGATTAATTTTCAAAATATATTGTAAACAATAGGATGTTTTATTTATTCCTATTTTTATTAAAATTTGATTTTTCCATATAATATGTTCCAATTATGGTTTATTCTCCCCCAACTCCTCCCAGATCCTCCCCAGCTTCCCTCCCATCCAAATCCACAGGCTTCTGTCTCTCCTTAGAAAACAAAAAGATTTCTAGAAAGTAATAATAAAATAAGATAAAGCAAAGACAAATCAACATAGAATAAAAGAAACCAAAGAAAAGGAGCCAAGGAAAAAACCTTACACTATAGACATGGAGACCACACATTTGCACACAACTCCCAAGATGCCATTAAGTTCATTTTGTGTTGGTCCTCTACTGCTGGACTGCAGCCTTCCCTTCAGAGGGTTTGCATACCCAGTGAGACTCCTTTGGAGAAAACGCACTTTCTACAAAGATAGCTTCCAGGTTAGGAATGTGGCGAGAGAGCTTATTTGCACTTCTTCTCTCAGAGCTGCCACCCCATCTGCTACAGGCAGGTGCAGGCCCTGTGCATGCTGCCTCAATCTTCTTGAGTTCATATGTGTTTCAGTCCTTCCATCCTATGAAGGCCGTGTTTGCTTGCTGTCCTCTGTCCCCTCTGGCTCCTACACTCTTTCTGCAACCTCTTCTATAGAGTTCTCCTAGCCCTGAGGGGAGAGATTTGATGTGAGAAATCCCAAAGGTGTGCATTGAAATCCTAAACAATACACTGACCCTATTCAGAGGCAAGGACTTTGGGAGACTAAGTTTTAATGCTGGAGATGTCATGAGATCAGTACCTTGATAAAGAGGCTCCCCTAGAAGCTCCCTTGGCTCTTGTACCCCATAAAAATACAGGAATAAACAATCATCTAGAGCCAGGGAAGAGGTCAGCAGCAAACTATGTCTACCTAGCAATTTGATCTTGGACTTCTCAGACTCAAAATAAGAAGAAATTTAAGTCTACTATCTATAAGCCACCTACTCTATGTGACATTTTATAGTAACCCCAAAAGACTGAAATACATTGAGAACAGACCTTTATTCTTTATGTGATAAACTTCTGTATTTTAAAAGCACATTACAATGGAATAGAAAGGCACATGGTTTACCTTTTGAAATAAATTATAACAATATCAAATACAACATTCAAATTCAAACACTCAAAGGTGGGTTTAATTTAGGAGGCACCTACACAATGATGTCCCTCCATTCATAATTATTGAGTAGAGTTAGACACGCGTGGTGCACATCGGCAATCACAGTGCTTGAGAGGCTGAGACAGAAAGACTACATAGAAGCCTTATCTCACCCCTTCAATACCTTGTAATTCTGACATTAATTTTCAGCTGTCATTCATTAATATGAGACTCAATTTTCCTGTCATTTGAACTAACTTTATATCCTCTGCTTGGGTAGCGATACAGATATATGTATGTGTATATGGAATACAGCTAATAATTCTGAGAGATTTAAAATGACCTTTGTTTTTTATTATCATGCTGTGTATATGAAAGCAGTCCATGATGAAGTGCACAGTAAATGTTTGTAATTATAACCTTGCACAAAATATGAGCACAGAGTGCCCATTAAACCAGCAATGCCTTATTAAAACCCTAGGAAAATAGCATGCAGGAAAGATATTTCAAAACGTAGATAACCTAAATATTATGGCATAGTGAGAACCAGCATGCTGTGAAAGCCAACAGTTAGCAGGCCATAAACCATGTCAACCATACGGATACGTGTGACAGATGCCTCTCACAGCTAAAGAGATGGGAGAATAAAATCATGACTTTTGGAGATGTTCTGCTGTTCACTTTCCATCTATAAGAATGATCTTTCAGAGAGGAGAAAGCCCTGCAGTGTCTATTAGTGCCTAGGCAAAGGAAGAGTTGACAGAAGTGTCTCAGCTCGGGATGAAGGGGGAAGTCACAACTGAGGGTGAGTGCAATCTGAGAAATACAGAAATACAGGTTTGAAGTTCTTCAAAAATACCAACCTAGGACACTTTCTACCACTCAAGAGCTTTGAAGCAAACATCAGAGGGTACCCTTGTTATACCACATGTCTGTAGAAGAGGGAACATGAATCAGTACAGGCAGAGACAGACTATTAATGAGATGGGAGCTGATGAGGACTGTAATCCTACATCAGCTCCAAAGCATAAATACAAGGAAATGCTTTTGAATTGCTAAGGCATTTAGAGCATTGTTCTTCAGAATGAGCTTGTGTTTTGATGAAGAACATAATTTACAGTATCTGCCCATCACATTAAGAGTTTGCTTACTCCTCATCATGAAGTAATTATAAATTACAGTTGAGGAGGAGGCAGCATGAAGTTTGAAGCAGTATCTGCAGGTGACTGTCCAAGCTTCTCAATTGTATTCTCCACCCCTGCATGTAATGTAGAGAGGACAAGATGTGACCCAGACACCCTTGACCCTACAGTCTCATTGGAGGGGGATTCGTATGCCAATCTTATCACAGCATTTGATACTATGGAGAAGAGGGAAAGAAAAATGAACACTTTGACGTTTTATGATCAGATAATATTGAACAGATTTGATTATTTCTCTTGAACTAGAATATAATTATGTGCTGAGCACATTAAAAGTCTGTAATGAAAACTGAACATTGAAGGCAGAAAAGAGAAATGCATCTTTTGTAGTAACTAGGCTGAAGGCTCCCATACCATAGTTAACACAATGCTCTTCTCTGCTCTTCTTCCTTCTTTCTTTTTTATTTCTTTTGAGACAGGGCCTCGCTATGTAACCTTGGTTTGTCTGGAAATCCTTATGTAGACGAGGCTGTCCCAGAACTCATAGATGTATGCACACTTCTGTCTCCTGAGTGCTGAGATTATTAAGAGATGTACCACCACGTCTGACTCAAACACAGCTTAAATATGCCCATCTAGACACTTGGCATATTTTCCATGTTGGGTTTTGGCAACTAACGAAAGTTCCATTGTTTTTTAAGAGCAGGATGTCTGTGACGAGATGCAGAAAAGTGCTATGTGTGACAGACAGACTTAAGAGCACTGTTATACTGCTGTCATTATGGGGTTTGTTAAAACAAGTCAGATTAATGCTTTGATTAAGTGTACTCGAGACAATATTACAAAGGCCGAGGGCAAAACATAAAAGTGTAAGTTCCATAGATTTTATTCATCAATTTACTATTTTACTAATGGCTTTAAGAAGTAAGTTCATACATGCATTAATCACACAAATTACTACATAGCGACATAAGAAAATAAATCGTAACATGGAATTGCCTTGGCAGAAGAAGCAGGATAAAGGGAGAGCCGTGAGTCTTTGCCTCTCTGGCCCACTTCCTACTCATAGAAGCCCCCAGACAGGATCAGCCAAGCCTGTCTCTAGAACAGAGTTTGGGAACTACAGCCAGAGAGTATCCTTCTCATCTCATCCTTATACAGAGCACTATTTCTAACTCTCCAGTAGACTTTGATGGAGTTTGAATCTTGGGCAGAAATAATAATAAAAATATGTCCTAGCTCTTATACATCTGTTCCAATAAACAGGAAGGAGCTTATTTATAATTTGTCATTGCTTGATGGACAACATGATAGTATATACTCATAATCCCAGTACTTGGTGGCGTGAAAAGGAGAATCAGGAGCTCAACGTCATCTTATACTATGTAGTAAGTTCAAGGCCAGGATGAATTACATGAAATTCTATCTCCAAAATAGAACAGAAATTCTGCCTTGTATAACAGGTAGAACAGTTTTTACCATTGGCAAACCGATGAGAAGGAATCATTTCAACCATTGAATTAAGGTATCAATAACTTTTGTTGGGTTTTGAGCACCTAGAATGCCCCAGGCATAAGAAAAAAAGTGGTACATTTCATGGAAAAAAAAAAAAAAACAGAAAACAACCAATGCCAACACTTTGCACAGGAACACCTAAAGGTGACAAATGATCCTGATGTTAAAGCCCTTTCCAACACAAGTACATCGACATAGGCCTGTAATCTCAAGCTTGGGTACCCAAGGCAGCAAGATGCCTTGCTCCAGCCAACCTGGGGTATACCATCAGACTATATATTAGTAAACTCAAACAAACACAAAAGAAAAGCAAGGCAAATATCCTTCCCTTGCTGTCCCATCTTGGTATATAGTTAGCATCTTATTTCTTATATCTTCTAATTTAATTCCTGCTTTGGTCCAAAGATCAATAAACTGTTACCTTTAGGACATATCTATTCCACCTAGTTTTGTATAGAAATTGTCATATGAACCAAGGCCATTCATTTATGATGTACTCAGCTGCTTCTCCAATATTATAGCAGAGGCAAGACCCAAAGTCATATATTTGCCACTCGTCATGGGGAAAACAAAACTACTGCTCAACAGTAGATAAACCTAGGAGTTAAATAAACCAGTTTTAAAGTATTTACTCAACATTCAATACACGAATTCTTTATAAGACACTAAGAGCTATCTTTTTTACACTTTCTTCACTGATACATAGGAATGGGTAAAGAAATAGATACAAATTAAGCTAACAACTGTACAGAATTTTACTGTAGCATAAAACAAAGATAAATAAATCAGAAAGGTTAAACACAAGAGAGTAAAATAAGCTTTATAAATGTGAATATCATTTTATCTTAAAGGGCAAAAAATGGTACAGCTAGTTTACCATGAACAATGGTTTTCATCCTTATCGGATTAATTATCATGTGGTGGGTTATTTTAAACCACTAGAAATTACATTAGAAAAATTCAAAGTTTAGCCTGGAGGAAGCCGCCTACATAATCTCCCAGCTATTTAAAAGGCTAAGAGTGTTTGTGACTGCACAAGCTGAGCAGGTTTAGACTCTTTACAATTCACAGGTGATGAGAGGGATCACCATGTGCCTGAGAGTCAAATGAGTTCAAAGCCGCGTTAGACAACACAGTGGTGTAAGTAAGGAAGGCTCAGTTATAGTTCACTAACAAAACACTCCCCGAGCAGTCATGGGAACATAAGTCCAATTCCTGGCACAAAGAAACACCTTAAGAACAACATTTACATCATTGGTTTATAAGTCAGAATAGGTCACTAACCAAAAAAAAAAAAAAATCATGTACATGTCTTCCAAGGTAAAATATATGAGCATATGATAATTTTCATTAAAAATAACACTTATGTGTATAAAAATGTAAAAGAAAACCATTCTTTGTATTCTTACTAAATTTAATTTCAAAGAACCATATTGATGTGGGATGTCCTTCTGTATAAGTATTGCTTTTACTGGTTGATGAATAAAGCAGTTTTGGCCAATGACTTAGCAGAGTAAAAGCAGGCAGAAAATAGAGGTGGACTCAGGGAGATGCCATGGAGCTGCCCACAAAGCAAGAGGCAACAAACCACAAGCCTCATGGCAATACATAAAATAATAGAAATTGAGTAATTTAAGATATAAGAATGAGCTAGAAACAAGCCTAAGCTGTTGACCAAACAGTATTGTAATTAAGAATTATTCTCTGTGTGATTATTCAGAGCTGTGTGGCCAGGAAAGAAATGGGCAGTCTCCATTTACAAAATGGTGCCTACGGTCTGGGGCATGGATCCACATACAAGCACAGAAGATGGTAACTTGTGGGTTCCTTCCTGGCTAATGTGGTTTGAGGGTACATTAGTGAACAGGGTAGTTAGGCACACACAAGGATTCAGAATGCTTAGCTATAAAATCTGAAGAAAAACTATTTCTTACCTATATATACTGAGTAAAAAGAAAGTCCTGGAGACTTAGATTAGAGTGTGAACTGGTAGAGTATTTGTTCAGCACTATGAAGCCCTGGGTTTGATTCCCAGAACTGTACAACACCCAAACATGGTGGCACATAGCTGTATTTCTAGAATTAGGAAGTAGAGGCAAGAAAATTAGAGGTTCTAGGATATCCTATGTAGCATGCTTTATGTTACTCTGAAATACTTGAGACTTTATCTCAAAAAAGAAGCGGAAGAGGAGAAAAAGGAGAAGGAAGAGGAACAAATAAGCAAGAGAAGAGGGCAGGGGAAGAGAAAAGATGCAGGTAAGAGCCTCGGTTATATATAATTAGGTCGCTGAAGCATGGCCTCTCTTGCCCAAATGAAATAAACATTGATGGAAAGCAAGAGTATACTACAAAGTACAGCCACGTGAAAAGAATCTAGGACCTGACTCAGTCTAATACAGTAAACTCAACATAGAATATTTTTAATGTTTATATATACTCTAAAACACTCCAACTAACAGTCCAATCAGATGCTGATAGCCTACAAAAATTATAAGGTTATGAGGTTAAACATATGAATAAGTATATCTAAAACTCTCAGGATTACACAAAACTTTACTGATGCTCTATGAAATGTTAATTCAGATATAAAGGAAATAGCCGGAAATTTTGTTGAGAATAAGATGATTAGTGTTCTTCCAGTCCATCTCTAAGCCATAAGTTTCCAAGCCTCAGTTTACTCTTGTTAATTTATGGTGTTTATGATTTAGATAAAGGTGTTTCAATGTCAGCTGGCATTAAGTTGATCTCTTTATGCTTTATTACCCAACATCTTTAATATCAAAGGTAGCGTACATTTGGTATCCAAGAGTGGTATACAGTATGCATCATTGAACAAATACATTTAACCAAAGTGTCTTTTACGTTGGAGAAGAATGAAGTCAACAATTTGGTATCCTATGCTTTAGGTTATTTCTGTGTATCTAATGTATTAAACCCCACAAAAAACAAATGATAGGAGACAATGTAAACTAAGACAATATTGCATGCCATGCCTGAATGGAGGAAATATAACAGATCGCTTTTTATTAACCTTTGACTCCTCTATACATATAGCATTTGGCTGGTGGTAAGTGTATTAGCACAGGACTTTCAGAGAATTTGAAACTGTTACATGAAAGACTTTACTCATCAGATCTAATTCAAATTGGATTCCAAACTGAAAAAAAAAAGCAGCTCATGAAAGAACATGGTCTGTGTTGACTTGTTTTTGGAGAAATAACAACTTGTCAGTTCATGGGGTAGAAACACTGTCCCACCTGTGTTCTGTCACAACCAGCAAGCATTTCAACTATGCCTATTCCAGGGAACACACATGTATTTTCATCATAAAAACATTTCAATTATAAAAAAATACAAAAAACTATCCTGTATCTGCATAGACATTTTGAAGTATATTTGTCAAGCTTTCTATGAAAATGGATAATCTATGTTCATATTGGTACATACCTTACAAATTGAATACTGTGTATCCCCTATGACCTTTTGGTTTTAAATAGGTTAGATTATTTTATAGTGAACAAAAAGCGAAATACTTTCCAGAGGAATTCTTCTAGGAAAATTCTAGTAAAGATTTTAAGTAATTACAACAAATATATTATGCCTCCAAAATTTTGTTAAAAAATTACAGAAATTACATAACTCCCAAATGAAAATGCAATGACTGAACCCCAAAAGCTGCATTCCAAAATTCCTTGGAATAAACCATTAACATAGCCCAACCACGAATTTTAACAGCATCTGAGAATTTAGAGAAGTACAAACACAGCACAGATGATGCCATACTCCGTGCATCCTCCAGTCCCTCTAACATCACCACAAGCAGGGAATGAGTCTCTAATAGTCAATAAACTCATTGACAAAAAATATGCTGTGCTTTTAAAATCGTGAGAAAACACACCAAAAACGTTACACCACTCAGTGTAGCATTTTATGTAAAACAGATAAATTACCGACTAAAGTATTGTAAAATAACAGAACAAGTAAGATAATTTGATGCAATTTAAATGTTTATATTGGTGACACTGAATAGAATATATTTTACATCTGACTTTAAGATTATATAATATAAATGTCTTTTAAAAGAAAAAACACCCACAACTTTTTATAGAAACTTTAAAAGCCTCAAGTTATCAATAATTACTCTTCAGTGAGAGTCTACAAATGTTATATGGGGATTTGGAGACAAACATATTACCTTCCTTATTGTGAATTAGAAATACCAACAGCATTGTTCAAAGGAGTTTATACTCATTTTTTTTTTACTATTTCCTAGAAACCCTTACAAGTTAGATATGTTAGAATATAAATGTGATAAAAATAAGGTTATCACACAATGGAAAATACTGCATTTCTGTCTATATATCCAAACAAAGAAACCGTATTACTAATTTTGCCTTTAATTAAAAGGATTGGTCTCAGTTTGTAGTTATAAACACAGTTTGAAAATAGTTTCCAGTGTACTGGGTGCTCTACAGAATGGCTGAAAAATGCACATCAAATATGTATAAACTAAAAGAAAAAGGGAAATAAAACTCAAGCGGACTTTCAACACACTATATTGAAACCTATGATGAGTAAGAGATGTCCCTGCTTCTGAATATGATGTCACAGTAAAACTTCATGGTACTTAAAGTTTTCAAGCTATCTGGAAGAAAAGAAACCCTGTAGACTGGATTTAATTAGGCAGTGGTAGCTTACAACAGAGTTAAAAGCGGTCTTTCTGCTCCCCTGCGGATCTTGCTGGGGTAGCCATCGTGGTCTGCAGGCTTTATAGATGGGTAGGAGTATTGATTGCTTGCTCAGCAGCTCTCCCAGCACCTTCCCCCTGACACGGTGAGAGCTCCTCCTCCTGGTCAGTTCAGCTCAACTCTGCCAAGTCCTGTGTCCAAAGTGTGTGTATCCTCTGTAAAAGAGTCTCACTTTCCAGTTCCAGATGAAACCAAGATCAATGGCGATCGTGTCTGTTGTTTTGAAAGTCTCCTGAACTGCCATAACCAGCAGCTTGAAGGGAGGGTCCCATGAAAGGAGCCGACGTTTTAGATAGTCGATGGCTTTTGAGAAGAGCATTATCACCCTGTGTACCTAACTCAATCTCTGTCTCTCTGTCTGTCTCTCTCTCTCACATATTATATGTATTTTGAAGTCAGCTTATAAAACAGTATGTTCCCCCATGGTTTTTGAAACCTGTATAGTGTTGTTTATCTTTCTGTCTCCCTCTAACTCTGTATCACCATCCCTACCCATTCACATTTACAACCCACCCCCATTAATTCGAATTTCCTCCTTAATTGAACCTGAGTCCCATCCACCTCTCCAGTGCTTTTTCTCTCCCGTCCCCTCATGCTACCTCTTTACTTTCCTGGCTTCTGTCATTACTTCATGATATATACACAAATCTAAAGATTTGGAGCTAGGATTCACAAATGAGAGATGTGTGTTTGGCCCTCTGGATCTGTGTTACCTCACTCTGTATAATTTTTCCAATCCACTTACCTGAAAAGATAGTCATTTCATTTTCCCCTTAAAGCAGAAAAGAATTCTAATGTATATATGCACATCATTTCTATTATCCATTTATCAAATGGAGAATATCTACATTTCTTCTACTTCCTAGCTTTTAGATCAGAAATGAACATGGATGAGCAAGAATCCTGACATTAGAATATTAAGTCCTTTGAGCATAATGCAAAGCGTGCTTAGAATTCTCTAGACTGGCTTCCACAGAGGCCACAGTAGTTTGTAAACCTACCAAGAGTGTATGGAGGTTCCCTTTCCTCCTCATACTTAACAGCATTAGTTTTCAATTGTTTTTCTTGATTTCAGTCAGATGTGAGGGATATTTCATGAGGCTCTGCCTCTAGATACAGAGTCACAGACCTCAGTGGTTTCAGAGAAAGGGAGAATTGGTTTTCCTAAGAGGAGGAGCTCACTGACAACTCATCCCATCCCAAGTATTCAGCCTACAGATTATGCACATATGAGCAATGCTAACTGAACTCAGGAGCTTTGTGTCTATTTGTGCGTATGTACACACAATATATATAATAGTAGAAATTGTTCTTGATTTGGAGAAGGAGAAAGAAATAGAGACAAATGAGAGGATTGGAATGTGAGCTAGAAGTAGGGAATGATATAAATAAATACCTTATTTGCGTACAAAATTTTCAAAAAGAATTTTTTTAAAAATGTATATTGTGCTCATTTTCTTTCATAAACCAATTTTTACTTCTAACCAACATATACTTATGAGGATGCTCAATGTGTTCTTCTGAAACAAATTATATCAATATTGTTTGTTCTTCCAAGCAAATGTTTATAATCATGTTTCATTGTAATTTTTTAATTGATATAATTTACACTTTAGTTTTCATAAATTCAAAATTTGAATATTTAGGACAATGAACCATGCTGCTGATAGCTTGCTTGTCTTTAGTTGATCTTAGCTTTAAATTAAACCAACAATGCAAATTTTGAGTGATCTAACAGAATATAAAAAGATCAATAAGCCTATCAGAAAAGCTCACTGGCAAGTTCTTTTCATACTTCTTAAAAATTTTCTATGAGGCAATTAAACTATTTGTAATATCAACATATTAAGCCATTTCTATGGGACAATTTTTTGCCAGTGGCCTGATTTAGTTTAGCTAAGAATTACCCTATATTTGTAAAGAGAGAGAGAGAGAGAGAGAGAGAGAGAGAGAGAGAGAGAGAGAGGAGGTAAAGAGTGGGGAAAGAAGAAAAGAAAAGAAAATGGAAAATAAGAGAAGTGAAAACAGGATTATGTGGCAGAGAGAGACTGTAAGAGTTTTATTGACTCCCTGGTATAATACACTCTTTTTTCTTTTAATTAATTTAATTAATTTAATTAAAATTATAATTTAGCTAACTTTGATTGCACAATGTATATATAAATAATGCAATATATATTTATAAATCAAAGCAATCCACATGTAACCAAATCACACACATATGCACACACACATGCACACATGCAGTCACACACACATGCACACATGCAGTCACACACACACATGCACACATGCAGTCACACACACACCAAATCTCAATGCACTGTGAGTAGCAGGAAGAATTACGATACTTCAATGATGCCATCTCAGGTTTACTTTACAGCATGCATCTCACAGAGGGAGTTGGAACCTCTGGAAGATTAACTAGCTTCCCTAAGAGAGAGATACATTATTCCATGAAAGAATAATTGAGATTTGTAATCTACGTAGCATGATGCCCTTATTCTCCCATGGTGATAAACTTTTGACAAAACGTGATGGAGTAGAAAGCACTGAAATTAAATGTCAAGTCAAATAGGAGCTGTGTGTGATGCCATTTGCCTACAATCCTAGCTCTTAAAAGGCAGAAATAATTGAAGCAGGAGGGTCAGAAATTGAAGGCCAACATTGGCTACATACTAAGTTTGAGTCCAGCCTAGGCTACATGAGAATATGTGTGCATGCTCTCTCTGTCTTTTTCTTTGTTTCTCTCTCTGTCTCTCTCTCTCTCTCTTTGTGTGTGTGTGTGTGTGTGTGTGTGTGTGTGTGTGTGTGATTTTTACCTTTATATTAAAACAAGGCTCTTGTGATCTGTAACTGCTGCAACATAAAACAGAATTTAGCCCCTAAGCCCAAGACTGTAATTACGGCATTCAGTTGAGACAATTCTATGCAGGAAGCTTGAATAACTAACTTGATGTCCAGTGGCTTATGGTTGTAAGGTCACATAATGCAAGGCATAGATAGCAGAGAATAGCTGATGTTATGTGGCGAGTGTCCTATCATTCACACAATAAACAGGGATGAGCCAGAGGAATGTAAAAAGAAGACAGAATGTTCTTATTTCAAGAATTTCAACTATAAACACATTCATTGAGTCCTACTTAGATTTTATGCTCTTGATTTCACATAAAAATTACATGTTTAATGTGAATCAAGGGGATATCTTGCTTACTGACACATAATACATTCAAACTTCTATGCATATTTTGATAAATTAATGTAGACTTAGCATTTTTAGGCAGATTAAAACCAAGGATTTGATTTGAGAGTTTTTTGCCCTTGATTTTATACCAAAACATAGATGCATTTTGATAGTTCTTTGTAATTAATGTGTTTATGTATTAATATTTTAACACTGATTCTGTTTTGAACATTTTGGACTATAATATTATTATTCATAATGAATCTGAATTACACTTGAATACAAAGCAGCAGAGCTTTGTGTATACATTTTTGTTCTTCCAAATTTATAAGCATGCTGCTACCTCCATAAATATTCTACATATATTAACTACCTTGTAATTTTAATAGAACAAAAACATTCTGGAAAACACAACACTGCCCATCCACACAAGTGCTCAGTGGACTGGGGAGGGATGGGCCATGGAGCTCACAGGCGGGGTCACATGACTAGTCCCTTGCCACGTCCACAGCAGTGACTGCCGTGTAGTGACAAAATGCCTCTGCGCTGGCTTTTGCCTGCTGAAGGATTGGGGTTAGAGCTTCTTGGAGCGAAGCCCCAGGTGGTCCCCCTGGCAATCAGCAGTCCAGAGAGGACCTGATGCCCTAGGCAAATCTCGTATCTGGAGATGGCCCTGAGAGCGAGCACTCCTAACACCTTGCTTGATCTTTCTCTGTTTTTCTTATTTTTCCTGTTTGTAGCTGACCGCTTACCAAGAGATCAAAGTACGTCCTTGGCTTGGCTCCACCGTTCATTAAAGCAGTTCTTGAGGAACTGAAGTATGCCCCACGCCACATGAGCCTGGGAAACTTTATTATTTATGAAACAGAAGCGGCTAAAGTTGATATGTTATGAGGGAATCGTCATAGTGAATCAGATTTAGAGAAGAAAAGGAGAGTTAGAGAAAATTCCCCTTTATGAAAAGATTAGCTAGATCTCAGAAGCCCTGGAGTCTTTATAGTAAGAAGGAAAGAAAGGAAATTATTGATAACATGAGACTAGTTTTAATATATTGGTATAGGAACTATCATGAGAAAATGAGAAAACTATTAGGGGATATGGAGCAAAGAATAAAAACTATATAGATGGAAAGCTAAACACAGGACCCTGAGAACTAGTCTCCCACGGTAGAAAGTAAATAATGGTGTGAGACAGAATTCTAAAAGACAAAACAAAACTAAAAGTCCTTGCCAACATCTTGAGCACGGAAGGGGGAACACGTAGAAAGGAGCACGTAGAAGAAGCTCTATTTTGGTTATGCTTAATCTTGATTTATGTCTGGAACCCTGAGTGGGGTGATGTTATGTACCTGCCAAGTTCTTTGATCTGTTTTGTACAAAAACTGAAGCTTTACAGAAGTAAAATTGCAGCAGATTTTCACTACACAGTGTGTCTGTCTGTCATTTCCCTTGCATCGTATCCTGACTATCCTATCCTTCACCTTGGTCCCCCGTGGATAGTGGTCTCCGAGAGGGACGGTCCGCGGCAGTCCCTGTCACACCCTGTGTCCTGAGCAGGTGCACAGAGAAATGATCAATAGTCTTCAATCAGTTAGTGTGGGAAGCTCTGCTCTCTGGGGTCTCGTTGGCTGGACAGAGGGAACAGTTCACATGACAAAGGAACATTCTTGGAATGATCATTTTTTTAAGTAAACAAATACCAGCAAACCTAAATTCTACTTGATTTTATTGAGTTACTTTTATGATAACTAAAAGTATGTAATTCTATTTTGTAGAGCTGCAGAAGAAGCATGCTTGGTTTCATATATGAAAGCAATGGCCTAGGTTTAAATAGAGAAACCGCTCTAGGATCAGCATTCACTGCCATGCTATGTCAATTGCTCTGAGGAACAGTCACTGCTACATCTCAGTTAGACACGACTTTGGCCAACTCTGTCCACACTTGTACTTGGCAGACAATTTGTGCATCTTATACACAGACTGGAAGTTTTTCCAAAGGACTTCACCAAGGAGTTCATACCATTTTGTGACTTTCATGAGTGAGGGAAAGAAAGTATAGCTATGCTCCTAGTCTCGAGAGTGCGGTGACAGAAGTTTTGGTCACACACAGCATCCAGCTCCAGAGACCGCTGTAGATTTGCATGACTCTCTCTCAGGATTCAGGTGCTAGAGTGTTAGTGAGGTCATCTTAGATAATATCAAAGGCACTGTGGTATAAATGAGCTAATTAGACAAAACTGCCACCTCTAGAAACATCCTATCCTTGTTCATCATTTAGGATACTTTTGCTTCTACCACATCATAAAGGTTTTATAGCAGGAAATCCCCCTCCATGTTAAATAATCATAATGTAAGAAAAAAACAGGGAAATAGGGAATCTAGAACTCTGAAAATATGATGGGAGGCTTGAACGTAGACAGTACTCACTAGAGGGCTGGACTACCAGTTAAGAATGTGTACTGCTTTTTCAAAAGACCCAGGACCAACATCAGGGAGCTCACAACTGTCTATTAACTTTAGATTCAGAGAAGCTGATGCCTCTGGTCTTTCCAGATAGCTATAGTCATGTGCACATACCCACACAGGCATGCACAGACACAGACACACACATATACACACAAATAAATTTAAAAATAAGGTAAATCTTTGAAATAGTACTAACTATAAATACAGAATTTTCATTACAATTTGAGGAAGCTTATAAGTCATCTCAAATACACCAAAACTTCCAATTTTAGGCCATATGACAAGGGCTCCATTTCTGAATCCCAAATGTCTATGTAGTAGGAAACCAAATTTTGAACATGGCAATAAATATTTGTGAATAAATTTCTAAATGAAATACTACTTTAGGAAAATAATGTATTGAGAAACAGAATAGGTACAAGTGAAATTTTCTAACATAGCTTTACATAATTTTATAGTATCATAACTTCTCTTCTTTCTTTGAGACAAATTCTCACAGTGTATCCCTGGCTGGTCTGGATTTCACTGTGCAAACCAGGCTTACATCTAACTCAGAGATTTACCTACATCAGTTTTCTGACTGCAGTATTTAAGGTATGCAGCACAGTGCCTTTTTGTACTCTCTCTGAAGAGAACCCCCCCTTTTGTGTATGTATCTAAAATACATTGTATGAACATCATATAGGGTGACCAAATCATGCCCTAAAGCAATCTGGCATTAAATTTGACAAAGAAGTTTTTGTTTTGTTTTTGTTTTTGAGACAGGGTTTCTCTGTAGCTTTTTGGAGCCTGAGCTGGAACTTGCTCTACAAACCAGGCTGACCTCGAACTCACAGATCTGCTTGCCTCTGCCTTTCAAATGCTGGAATTCAAGGTATGTACCACCACTGCCTGGCAACAAATAAGTTTTGCCTTCCAAAATCCTTAATGGAAGATGAACGATTAACATGGGACTTCATGACACTGAAATGCTGTACAGCAAAAGACACCATCACTCAGGTAAATAGGCAGTCTGTAGAATGCCAAAAAAAAAAACAACCTACTAGCTATATGCTGACAAACGGTTGGTTTCTAAACACTACAAAGAACTTGAAAAATTCAACATCAAGATAATAAGCAACATTAATGAAAACTAAGGGATAGAACTAAAAAGATACCTCAAATTATGAAATACATCTGGAAAAGAATGCACCCACCACTTAGTAGTAATAACTTTAGTTATCATGGAAATGCAAATTAAAACTTTTTGGGGATTTTATATTACCCATGCCAGAGTGACTAAGAACAGAAACACAAAGGACATCAAATGCTAGAAACACAAAGGACAGGGAATGGGAAATGCTTTTCACTGGTGTGAGTGTGAACTGGTCAATTGTTATAGAAATCAGTGTTGATATTCCTCAAAACGCTAAATAGATCTATGAGATGATCCAGCTACACCTCTTGAGCACAACCAAAAAGGCCCCATATACTACACTATATACACCTATATATGCATGCCTATGCTTCTCTAACCAGGAAAGGGAAACTTTGAAGATATCCACCAACAAATTAATGGGTAATGAAAATCTGGCATATTTACACAATGAAATATTCCTGTTGTTAAAAAATTGTCTATTTTTTTTAATCAATTTGAAACATAGAGGTCAGGCATAGTGCAGAATTCCTTGCAGCTAGGAGGCGAATTCGGAGGGATCACAAGTTCAAAGCAATTCTCAGCTACACAATAAATTTTAGACGCTATCACAAATCAACCCTAACCAGACAAGAACACACAGCCGCAGCTGCCAGTTCTCCAGCACTGCTTTGGCTTCATTTTGGAGCTCTAATCTGGCCTCCTCCTGTTCCCTTTGAGAGACATGTCTGCAGTTTACCCTGGATGTCTTGACTCTGTTCTGCTGTGCGATGCTTTACTCTTTTGTCTTTTGGGGGCACCCACTACCCAGCTCCCAAGTAAATCACACATGGATACATATTATTAGTTATGAATGCCTGGCCTTAGCTTGGCTTGTTTCTAGCCAGTTTTTCTTATCTTAAATTATACCATCTACCTTTTGCCTCTGGGCTTTTATCTTTCTCTATTTCGGTATACCTTTCTTTACTTTTTTTCTCCATGGCTTTCTCTGTAGCTGGGCAGCTCGCCTCCAATATCCTCCTCTCGTTTTCTTCCTTGTTTCTCCTACTTATACTCCTTGCCTACCAGCCCTGCCTATCCTTGCTCCTGCCTTCCTAATGGCCGTTCAGCTCTTTATTAGACCATCAGGTGTTTTAGAGAGGCAAAGAATCACAGCTTCACCGGGCGGTGGTGGAGCACGCCTTTAATCCCAGCACTCAGGAGGCAGAGGCAGGCGGATCTCTGTGAGTTCGAGACCAGCCTGGTCTACAAGTGCTAGTTCCAGGACAGGCTCCAAAGCCACAGAGAAACCCTGTCTCGAAAAAAACAAAACATAACAAAACAAAACAAACAAAAAAAAAACCCACAGCTTCACAGAGTTAAGCAAATGCAGCATAAATAAAAGCAACACACCTTAAAATAATATTCCCCAAAACTATTCCAACTCCAAGCCAGGAGATTTGTAAATAAGGAGTTGCACCTGAATAGAGATGGTCTTAGGACCATCCTACTGCAAACCAAGCGCCTACCAAACCAAGTACAATGTGTTCTCTTGAAATACAGCTTTGCCTAGCATTCATACTAAAATTTACATGAGTTTCTAATAGTGGAAATGGTGTGAGTGAAGTAATTACTGTCTGATTGAATTTTATTCCCACTCCACAAGATGAAACACATACCTGGTACCAGTATTGGTCAAGAACCTGTGGCCTGACAGGACACAGACCCTAATGGACACCTGGACAATCTGAACACCACATTTCCCTGGAAGGCTTACAAATCTCCTATACTATAGCCCTGTTGTGCATAGTTTGGACCACAGCCAATCACACAGCTCATCAGTTTCCCTAATAATGAGACATTCTCTTTCATTAGCTGAGGAAATGTTTATGAGCTATACTGTCTTTTCAAAAAGGAAAGAAAGAGAACAATTCAAGGATCACTTACCCTCTTGATCTGTTGCATCTTTTCTGCTTAGCTAATATTTCAGTGCCTTAGAAATGTATATTGCATTTGAAGCTTACAATTAAAGGTGATTTTTAAAAACAGTATTGGAGCTTTACTTTTAGAAAATATCAGAAGGATGGAGGAGATTGATCTGTGGGTAAATGCTCACTGAACAAGCATGAGTACTGATTTCATATGGCCAAAACCACATGAGGCCATGCAATCCCAGCACTCCAACAGAGGGGGAAGGTGGGGACACAGAATCCCCAGAAGCTCAAGGACTAGCCTGGAGTATCCAGTGGGTAGGGGTGAGGAGGAAATGTGCACAGCCTGGGGAGGGGTGGAGAGAGGTAGAAGGCAAAGAACCAGTATCTGGAGTCATGACCTCTATAGGAAACACTCAGATCCACACACGAGTGTCCCTGTGACCGAACACACAAACACAAAGATTAGAAAATAGAAATAAAAACATGGCTAGAAACATGGCTCAGTCATTAAAATAATGTTGAGGACTCGAGTTTGAGTAGCTCTCAATCACCTAGAAGTGAAGCTACAAGGGATCCAGTGCCCTCTTCTGCCCTCTGTGAGTACATGCTCACACGCGCACACACGCACACACACACACACACACACACACACACACACACATGAAAACTAAATAGTCAAAAACCCAGCAGAATATGCAGAAACCTAAGAAAATGGACTATTTAGAGAAATTTAACAAGCTTATTTTCCTATATATTTCTTGCCATACCTAAAATTATTCTTTTTAACTACTCCCTTTTGTTAAAAAAAAAAATCGAACTATTCTGAGTATTCTGAATCAATGAACCCTGAGTTTTTGTTTATGATTGTATTTGATAAAGGAAAACCGGGATCTGGGTCATCTGTTTGGTCATTCGGATCATTCAGCACGAGTATGGCAAGCACAAGGTATTTAATTTGTTCTACAGACTAAACCCAGAGACAGGAATTCTTACATCTGGGAAAAAGCAACCAGATTTCTGAAAAGTGTTCATCCATCATCAATTCCAGGAAGCAGATCAATGCCATAAACATGTTCTTGCCCATGGAGGACCCCATCAGAGACTATATGTTCTACCAGCAATTCATGTGTGGATCAGACACACAAGAGCCAGTCACCAATTAACAGACTCTGCTCACTGTCACATGGCGCCTACATGGCAACCCGAATTCAAAAATAGCCCTTTCCTTAGAAAACACTTAAAAGAAGCTTGTGGAATGCTACAGTTGTTTCTCGCACCCACAGCTTCCCTTTCTGCCCTCTTCATCCCAGTTAGACTGCTATCCAAAGTCTTAGCTTCCAATCACTGAGGGAAAGTTTAGCTTGAGTGAAGGAGACTCCTAGGGGGCTGATTCAGAGGTCCAGGAAGGTGTGTTTGCATGGCCATCATCACTATCTCTCTCCCACTGTAAACACTTCAGTTTGACCGAGGCCTTGGGGTTCTAATGCTTGCATCCACTCTTTTTATTTATTAATAAAAAGTTCAAAGTCCTACATTAAATTACCTTTCATCGAGAGAATGTGCAGACCTCCCTAGTACCATTCAGTCTAATCAGACAGTTTATACCTTCTCCCTTATTTATCACCTCTGAGGCGTTAGATGACCCTTCACTGTACACAGGTTAAGTCTGTGTTTCTGTTTCTTAGCCTTTGTTAATTACTCTAGTATTACCCATTCATTTGTAGAGTCTTAGAAGAATAGATACATAATGTATGAACACTTAAATGTTTCATTAGGAACAGTTAGATGTGCAGCCTAACTATGCTTATTGGATTATAGTAAAGGTGACTCTACATATTATACTGGTTCATGGTTGACTACTCAAAAACCGCCACTGGCTCCATATCACCTAGCAAGTCATAGTCAACACCCTGCACTATGGTCTTGTCGGACATCTTTGTTCCTCAGTAGGAACCCAGCCCCATTCTGCTACCAGCAGCTCTCTCTGTCCTCTTTCTTCATTCTCAAACATTTTTTGCTTTACTTCTTTCAACCTAAAACGGGTCTCCATGTTTTCATACATCTTCTTTGAGAGAACTTTCCCCATCACTTCTGATCAACTTTCATCACTAGCACCTTCAAATTCACAAAAACATTTGCTATACAACAAAACAAATTGATATTAATGTACATACAGTTTCATAAATGATTGTGCAAAGTTAATCTGATCCAGTTTTGTTGTCTAATTTATAAACTGTGAGAAATATACTTTCTTGGACATTTACTTGTAGGAGGAGGGCCCGCTTGTTTGTCCCAGCCACCCAGAACTGAAATAACCACACAGAAATTGTATTAATTAAATCACTGCTTAGCCCATTAGCTCTAACTTCTTTTGGCTAACTTTTAAATCTTAATTTAACCCATCTTTATTAATCTGTGTATCACCATGAGGTTGTGGCCTACCAACAAAGTTCCAGAAAGTCTATCTCTAGGGGCAGATCCATAGTGACTTCCTGACTCCACCCTTCTTCTTCCCAGCATTCAGTTCTGTCTTTCCTGCCTACCTAAGTTCTGCTCTAACAGTCCAAGGCAGTTTCTTTATTCATTAACCAATAAAAGCAACATTTAGAAAGAAGGACCTCCCATACCATCTGATAGATGACCTACAGAAAAGATGATCAATGCATAAAATGCCTTTAGAGGATTAAATGGTTGTCCTCCCCGGGTTTCACAGGTGAACTACCCAGTCTTTAGGAAGGCACAGGTCTATATTTCCAGGCAACTTACTGACTAATGTGTTTGTGTTAGCCAGAATACTGAGAAAAGTATAGCCTTTTAGCTTTCCACTTAGGCCTTATTTAGGGAAGTACCCGGATCTCTGACCCACTGGTGCCTTCATATGAGAACAATAATAGAGATCTTTACTACTGACTTATTTGATTTCCTCAGCCTCAGAGCTTTTTCCTAACCCTCATTGGTTTACCTGGTTATTTTCCATCTCTCCTGATGTATCACTTTCTTAATCAAACTTCCCATAGTGCTATAACTTCTTCCATTGACTACTCATCTTTCCTACTAGGAATTGTGGCTTCTGGAATGAAGGATGACACTGTGTTATCCCATAGGGTATATCTGACATGCTGAGTGACACGATGCAAAAAATAATTATTGAATATTTTTCACTTTTCCCCTATGTCATTTATTTTTTAATTTAAATCCCCTAAGTGATCCTATATTTTGTGATATGATTCTTAGCTGTTTATTTTGGGCATCAAACACCACCATTATTTGATATAAAAATTATCATAAAATCACATGCAGAAAGTGATACAGGTTGAAAAAAGCATGCAACCATGAATGAGTTCAACAAATGACACATGTTCATTGTTATCCTAGTTTCATTGCTTGTTGCTCTGATAACAGCACTCAGATCAGTTTCTCTGCTCCTAGAGTCCCTGTGTAGGGAATGGTGCCACCCACAGCAGGTGACTCTTCCAAAGCCAATTAACACAGTTAAAAAAAATTCTTCACATTCATGCCTCCAGAGCAATCCTATCTAGACAACTTCTCATTGAGAGTCTCTTTCTAGGTGAATTTAGATTGTGTCAACTTGACATTGAAAACCAACCATCGCAATTGCCTTCACTCCACTACCCGTAGACACAGGTAAGGTAGCTATTTCCTCTGAGTATCACATCCCCATTACCATCTCAGCACAGGGCTGCTGTGGTAACCTGTAGAAGGTTTGGCCCACAGCCACCTTGAGGAAACGAAGCAGAACAATACAGCTGATGGTTATGTCTATAGTAATGAGGCTGTTAACATTTCTTGTCATTCTTGTGATCTCAGAGGGTGCTAAGCACACAGTAGAAAGAAAGATGACTTGGGGTGGAGCTGTCATACTGTGCTCAGTGGTTCCTTAAGCTGAACTTGGAGAGAATTCCTTCTTTAGTCTATTGGTGCCCTCAATGTATGGGTTGAACTGAAATAATACTTGTAATAATTTGGTTTAAGCAACATAGTTCTTGACTGTTTTTGTTTTGTATTTTTTGTGTATGTGTGCATATTTTTTCTATATATATGTGGGAGGAAGCACACATGTATGCTTGCTTCTGTATGTGTTTGTGCAGGGATGTACATGTGTATGTATGTTTGTTATTTGTGTGTGAAAGTACATGTGTATGTCTGTTTTGTATACATATATGTGAGTGGGGAAGCACTTAGTATGTTTGCTTCTTTATGTGTGTAGGGACACACATGTGCATGTTTGTTTCTAAATATGTGGGATATAGATGTGTATGTTTGTTTCTGTATGTGTATGGGGAAGCACATGATAACACTGTAAAAATCTGAAAGCTAATACAAATAAATCCTCTCCTTCAATTTTAGGGTAAAGGTCAGGGTTGACTAGTGCACACTGGAAAGAGGAAAAAGGAGTGTATACACTGCATGTCTTTATTTGCACAAGTGTTAATGAAGGTAAAGTTTCCCAACCAATGAGGTGATGACAGCTACTCAGAAAGTTACAGGGAGATCTGGCTGACAGTTCCTGGCAATGCAAAGATCCCCGAGGGGTTTTCAAACACAGTCACAACCCCACACAGTTAAAAACTTGCAGTCACTGTCAATCCATATGCGAAATTCTGCTAGAAAAGGTTCAGGCACGTAGGACTTAAGGAACTGAAATTCAACACCCAGAAACATGACTTTCCATTGCCCTTAGCTGCCAGAATCACGTAATCATGTCTGTCTCACATAAATAAAAAAGACCATGGAAATTACAACTCATTTCCATGATAACACCTAGCTTATACTACCCCATAATTTACAAAATGCAAGACATCATGCAAATGGAGGAAGCTTCGGGGAAAATTAAAAACTTTATGGAGCACAGTAATAAACAGGAAATTAAATAAAGACAGGAAATCATTAGAAGTGGAATGATCCAATCTAGCCTTATCTGAGGAAATAATATAAAGATAAAATAAGCATTCAACTGTATACTTCTCTCTGGCTCTCTAGATTGTGTAACAGAAGTTCTCAATCCAACGTTATAAATCAATCCACACCTGAATAGTAGGAAGGCAAAAGGAAGATTTCTCGTATATATAATTACATAATATAGTAAGTTTTTATACGGGAGCATTGTTAGACTACAGAAGGTAGGGAACTTAAAGATGAAACACCATGGCTTTACCAGTCAGGACAGAAACGTGGGTTTAACAAGATGACACTCAGCTCACCATATGACTCAGTGGTCAGATCTGAGTCCTGTATTTTGACACCATTTGTCTTCATGCCTCTCTCCAGGACGATATTCAAATGTACTCCGTCACACACTAATCTGAAAGGAACAAAGTAGCTTCCAGCAACAGTCATCTTGTGCACTTGGACAACAGGAAAGTAAGCAACGCAGGGAGCATCGTGCGAGGGCAGAGAACACAGATGGGTGACGTTAAAGAGTACACAAGCAACTGAGACTTTCCTGACGTACACTGGCGTGCATGGGGTTTCAGGAGTGTAAACGTCCCCGTGCCCAGCAGTTAGAAACCCTGAGCCCACATGTTAAGAGGATAATAATCACACTGATTAACTGTAAAAGTCTCCTGTAAACAAGGGAATTGTGGAAGTACAAACAAGTAAAGCAAAACCACAGGCCTTTGAGAACGGACTCCGTCTTGGCTCCTTGTGAGAGCCTACTAGTTAGAGTGTTTTGTTTCTCTGCAAGGGAAGAAAGTAAGCATGGAAACTATATAGTCAATCAGCAGATGAAAACTTTCCACAGAACTGGGTCCTGATACCTTTAGGAAATGCATATAGACCAGACTTTCAGTTGAAACACATCCTGGTATCTGTCCCCACCGTATATCAGGAGCAGCTGGCAGCAGTTACAAAGACACATAGTGCTCTTGGAACGTTTCACAGAATTCAGCACCGATAGCTCAGTTTTCAGTAATTTAAACTCACATGTGTTTGAAAATGTGCGCAGTAAAGTGCAATGTCTTCATTTGTGCCACTTTGCACCCCTTTTATATAATTCTGCACATTTTTCCGAGTCTGAATTTCAAAATTTCTCTCCAAACTCACTAAGAGAATCTGCAGGTATAATCGTAGAAATCTTGTTTAAAATTGCTGTGGTTTGGATCCTAAATATTCCCCAAAGGCTCAAATTCTGAAGGCCAGGTGGACAGCCAGCGTTGTAACCAGCAGCTAGCTGCTGTACTCATTAGCAGTAGCAGTAGCGAGAGGAAGAACTTAGGCCATCGTTGGACTGCCGCGAGTGTTGGGTCCCAGTCCTTTCCTTTTCCTCCCGTTCCTTGGCATCAGACATGAGCAGCTTTATTCTACCGTGTGTTCCACCCTTGATGTTCTCTCCCTCACAGGCCTGGAGACAAGGGAGTAAGTGACCATGGCTGAAACCTCAGAAATCACGAACCAAAATAAACATTTCTTGCCTTTATCTATCATTTCATGTTTGATCAATGAATATCTAACACAATGGTGAATATTTTGTTGAAAATACTTTCTCACAGTGGCTCTGCACATGACCTCCTGTCAACACAATTAAATGCACGCTGACACCGCTTCTCAACCAAGTCTGTTGATGATTGTAGAACAGGTGCTGTTAGACAGCTTATTTTAATGCACAATCAAGGTGAAGCATGTTAGGAATAGAACTTTTCCTTTCTTTTTCAAGAATGTATCTTCACTTCCTTTCACATACCAGCAAAGTGACTGTCCACTTTCTATGCATTCATAACTTGGAAGACAAAGAATTCCTTGTCCACCATAGAAAACGGAGGAAAAACCCAAAGAAGCTTCCTTCTGTAACCAAATAAGAGTTTCCAGAAAGAAACGAGAAACTGTTTACTATGCTGGATGCAGGTCCGTGGCTGGAGGGAAGGCGGTTTCCAAGAAGCTGCAGAGGAACACTTCATCCTTAAAGTGGGAACATACAGAGCAGTGATGCATGCAACAGACTGGTTGCTTAGAGACTAACATGCAGCAGGGATATGAGATTTGAGTGTTAAATGGACACATACTTAGATAATATCAATAGATAAATGAGTATTACAGGTTGCATAATTATCCATTCTCTCGTTTCCCCTAATAGCCCATAAACATACACATATAGATGATAGACAGGTAATCTTGGCATGTTAATCTTAATTCCAATTTATTTTAGTGTAGTAAATAGAAGACATTAAGAACCAAAAAGTAAACAATGTACCCAAGTAAAGTATGCTTTTCTACCCAAGAAACTAAAATGTCCTCTTACATATTAAAACTGATGATAACAACAAGGAAACACCACTCCATTTAATGCCATTGAGAAGTCCTAGCCAATGGTATGTACGAAGTGAAAAGGAGAAGCTACATCATAGCTTAAGAGAATCAGTCATTTGCTACTTACAAGTTGCTAAAGCAGTGGTTCTCAACCTGTGGGCTGAGACCCCGGGGGGTCACATATCCTCCATATCAGACAGGCACATTCCTATTCACAACAATAGCAAAATTACAGTTCTAAAGTAGCAACAAAAATAGCTTTCTGGTTGGGGGTCACCACAACATGAGGAACTGTAATAAAGGCTACAGCGTTAGGAAGGTAGAGAGCAGTGTGCTAAGGATCCAGGTAGAGATACTCCACCCCGCTACCCTGCTGTTACCGGAATCCAGCAGCAGCCTTGACCATTTTTATCAACCTGAGTTAAAAAAAAAAAAAAAAAAAACCTCTGCTAACAGTTAACAGTAAATGAAATTCACCATTCTTTACTCATATTCAGAAGAGAAATGTACTACATGATTAGAAAAACTGGAACTTCTTGTGTTAAAATATTATAAAAACCAAAAATGCTATTAGATATGCATGCACGCACGTGTGTGTGTGTGTGTTATGAGAAGCCCACTTAAAAGCCCACTTAAACAGCAAAATTTCACGTCTGAAATCTAGAAAATGAATTTTTATGTAAATTCTTTGACAAGTCAAAATATTTTAAGTTATTTAGAAGAAATACTTAATAAATTCCAAGCAGAGCTTCAATGTTTCTTTTGCATTCTTCAGTAAAAAATCTTAAATTAGTATCAAATAACCTATAGTTTCCACTCAGCTCTTTGGGGGATAAAACAGCTGAAGTGTAAACGCTTCCACACATTGTTTAGTCAACCAGATGATAAACCTCAGGTCTCCAACTGAGAGAATGGGAGAAAAGTTCCTTGCTGCTCCTCGAGCAACATCTGGACATCTCCACAGCTGTGTGTTCATCTGGCCCAGTGGAAATGCGCTGCATTTTTAGGGAGCCCTTGGAAACCAGTGAAAATGGCTCTCAGAGGCAAAGGCTGAACAAAGTCAATAAGCTTGAGGATGCACATGAGGCAAAATTAGAGAAGCGGGAAAGTTGAAAGCTGACTGTTTATAATTCTGACGTTGAGCAGCTTAAATATATGCACAAGCAAATCACAGTTTCTCTGAAGTATTTTAATTTAAAATAAGCAAAATGCTGGTAGCGGATTAACAGTAATCATCTCAGTGGGCATGACGATGGGTACCCGCAGCAGCCTCAGCACATGAGGGAGACAGGAAGTCTGCAGTCAGCCTGGGGTACACAACACCAAGCCAGTCAGGGATATGGCGCAAAATGCTATCTCAAAAAACTTAAAAGAAAGACATGCTATACGTTTAATAGAAGTGAACCATCTCTGACTTCTACTTCCCTGTGCCTTATTTGTCTTAAATGAAATTATCTTCAAAAGTCAGGAACATTTATTAGCCTAAGGCCCACTCCTTCAGTCAAAATAGAATACAGTGTTTGAGCATTCATAACTCTCCCATCTTTCTACTGTATAAACAATCAACAGGAGGAAGATAAAATTAAAGGCTAAATGGATCCTAAAGATGTTAAGCTCCATGTTCATCTTCAGAGTGAACACACACCTAGATCCTGAGACCCTCCTTGTATTAGAAGAGAAATTTTTTTCTCTTAGGTAATAAAATATGCTTATTGAAATAAATAGAATATCGAGGGTGTCAGAAAAGGAATGAGAAAAACTTGTTAGCAGTCTATGTATCATGCTAGACTTATAATGTGTTAAATGCTTTCTTCTCAATCCCAACGTGTTGTTACTCTGACATCTGGTGAAGCAACATGGGGTCTGAAATGTAAAATCCGGCACAAATCAGAATATTTTATTACATGCAATTTAGACACTGACCATTATCCTATTACTGGGAGATGAGCTTACTAATTAAGGCTGTCCATTTTTTTAATAGTAAATGATACAACAACTCTTAATTCAATTGATACATCATCATTTGTGTTAGAACATACGAAAGACGACGTGGCAGCTACTTGATAAGTTAAGGGCAGTGGGTACTATTATGGCTGCCAAGCCCAAACAGATGAAAGCAGAATCTCCAAGACACATTCTTGTTCTCGCTTGAGGGTGTCTCCCCAAGCAGTGTTCAGGAATATAACCCCCAATGCAGAAGTTAGAAAGCGCAGATTAGGAAAAGGAGCCGCATAATACAGAGCAGAAAAACTAGACTAGCAAAAGTGATTTGGGTAGTAAAGAAGGTAGCACATAGTGAGACATCACCTGACCCAGACTTTACTATTCAAACATATGACCCCATCTCAAGACAGTCTGAAACCTATGAAGCAAAATTTGATAGAACTGAATAAAGTTAGAAAAATCTATACAAACACTTATAAATTAAAACCCAAAAACCTACTAATAAGTTCACAGAGCATGAAGACATAATCACCATGGTTATAACACTCTGGAAGGAAGGCGACAGGTGACACTGAATCAACAGCAATAATCACCATGGCAACAGTAAAACAGATGGTTTCCCATGTGTGTGGAGAGCATGCTCTATGACACATGTGAATTTCAAAGACATGAGAGCATACAAGTTTACTATTCAGCTATTACAGAATAATACACAAATCAAAAACCCATGCCTATCACGTAAGTTCCCAGATGAAATCCATCCTAACAAACATTAAGACAAGATAAATCTACAGTTTTTAAGATAGCAGAAGATGTGAAGAGGGAAGAATGCAGACCCAGGAGGAGCTCAGAAACACAACGGGGACATGATCAGTCATTATTCTAAAGGGTACTAATGAGGATGGTCAGTTTTTTCAATATTACAATGTTAGAATTTGGTATGTTTTCATAAAGATAAAACCTATACCTATCCTTTACATTAAAAATTACTCAAAAAGAAACATAAATATAAATGAAAACAAAACTGTTTATTAGGACCGCGAGGGGTGCACCCATACACTGAGACAAGGGGGATGTTCTATCGGGAACTCACCAAGGCCAGCTGGCCTGGGTCTGAAAAAGCCCGGGTTACAACCGGTCTCGCTGAACATAGTGGACAATGAGGACTACTGAGACCTCAAGAACAATGGCAATGGGTTTTTGATCCTACTGTACCTATTGGTTTCGTGGGAGCCTAGGCAGTTTCGTGGATGCTCACCTTACTAGACCTGGATGGAGGTGGGTGGTCCTTGGACTTCCCACAGGGCAGGGAACCCTGATTGCTCTTTGGGCTGACAAGGGAGAGGGACTTGACTGGGGGAGGGGGAGGGAAAGGGGAGGCGGCGGTGGGGAAGAGACAGAAATCTTTAATAAATAAATAAATAAATAAATAAATAAAATATTTTATATTATGTTAAGAAAAGGTATCATAGACAAGATGTCAAAAGTAGATTCCATCAAACAAACAATAACAAATCCAAATATATAATCAACTGTCTATATTTGGATGTTGTGCACTCTTGGTAGCTCCATGGCAACCAGAAAAACATAAGAACAACACTACATCTGTCATAGACATGAGGACAGCTTTCTTATCTTCAGACTGCTTGTCCTGAAACAAAGCGTTCCAGTAACTATCCACACAGCATGTACGCTGTGTGCTCCTGGTCTCTGGAGGAAGAGCTCCAGTTCCACAAAACTGCGACGCCATCTTACATAAGAAACATGGACATGCAGGGAGCTTCACACCCTGAGGGTCCGAGATCTAATTTCTCCTGGATATTTAGCAATGATTTTATTTGAATTTTATGAGAAATGATGCCAACTTTACAAAAAAAAAAAACCTACAGGAATGCATACATTAAAAACTGGGACAGAAATCACAAAATAAAAAAAAAAATCAAGTCACTGACTGATAGGAGTTGCTTTTAAAAAAAAGTCTTAAAATATGAATAGAAAATCTGGTAAGAATGTACATAATATTTACACAGACAGTTCAACAAAGAAATCAATGAAGAACTAAAACTCAGAAGGTCAGAAGATCAACCTTCTTAGTCATTAGAGAAGTGCCAATTAAAGTCACATAAAATATCATTACGGACCTACCAGAGTTCTAAAATCAACACTGAAACAGACCATGTCCAGTGCAGGATAGGAAAAAGGAGGCCTGACATCCCTTAGGTCATATGAAATTGTAGAGATACTCAGAGAAACATGGGAATATTTTTATAAGATTAAATCTGTCCTTTACACACAACTTAGCAATTATGCTCATATTTACTCTAAAAAATGAAAAGTGCTCAGACAAAATATTCATAAATCTATATTTATACCAGCAACACTTACAATCATCCACATCTTGTATATGTGTGTAAATATGTATGCATGAATGTATGTGTATATGTGTGTGCACAAGTGTTTGCACACATGATTGTATTTGTAGAGGCTAGAGGATAACCTTGAGTTGTTTTTCATTTAACAGGAACCTTTTGTTTTCATTTTTCCTTCCTCCCTCCCTTCCTTCCTCCCTCTCTCCCTCCCTCCCTCCCTCCCTCCCTCCTGCCCCCTCCTTCCATTCATTAGGTTTTAAGACAGGGTCTCACAGTGACTTGGGGCTCACCCAGCAGGATAGGCTGGCTAGCCCGTGAGTCGCAGAACTGCCCATCTCTGCCTGCACTGCTCTGAGACTACAAGAAAGTGCCACACACTGTGATTTTTGTATGGATTCTGGGACCCAGACTCAGATTGGCTCTTCTGCTCTCAGCAGAACTCGAAGGAAAACACCTTCTTAACAAGCTCCCAGACTAGCAGGATGCATCCTTGAGACACCAACAGATGGAGGGGGCATGCAGAAGTGTGGAGCAGCCCTTTTCTGTGATCTGCCTGGTAGCATCTGGGGTGGGTAAAAATGGGTTGCTAGTGACTCCAAAGCCATATGAAATACAGTTGTGAGAAGAACTTCTGAGGATTCGTAGTTATGTCTGTAACACTTTAAAATGTAAAATTAAGTAATTGGTAGAACATGAAGACCAAAGAAAATATTTATACATATTATATATGCATATGTACACAGAAATTCTTTTATGAATTACTGGAAAAATGTGGGATAGACCATTTTGTTTCAGTTTCAAGAAATGAATATAGCATATATACAATATTATAAAAAAATTCTAATCTCCAAAATAAAGTCATTTTACTTTTAAGAGTTACCGCTTATTTGGTGTGTGTGCGTGTGAGTGTGTGTGTGTGTGTGTGTGTGTGTGTGTGTGTGTGTGTGTGAAGACGGAACCAGATTCCCCTGGAGCTGGAGGGACAGGAGGTTGCAAGCCCCATGATGCAGGTGCTCAGATAGGAGCCTGTGTTTTCTGCAAGACCAACAATGCCTTCACCACTGATTCACCTCTCCTGCCCTTATTTTTTCCCCTGATATTTCTCTTAATTTAATATTTCTCTCTTTCCTCCACAGGATATTGTGCATGTAGTTAAGGGTGGAATATTAATGAATTATTGTAATATCATTATACCTACCCCTGGATCTCAATTAGTGTATAAACACAGAAAAGAATGGGCCTTGGGGAAGCATTTAACATCCAAATGATGGAAGACTGTGTCCTATTAGCCCTTAAAACATTCTGACTCTCCAAATGAGCTTAAAATATAGTAATATAATTAAAAGTTACCATTTGAAAATTGATCAAATATAAGAATCAGTCTTATCATTAATCCATTACCGTCATTATCAAATTAATAGGTAGAAAAACACAGATAAGTTAAAAATGTAAATTCTAAGACTTTTTACCTCCTGTGACTTCTGTCCGAATTTTTACCTTTAAGACTTTAAGATACAAATGAAAGAGATACATAACACCTGATGAACGGAACAAAACCACAAATGTCAGGTCACAGAGCTGATGCCTTTCACATCATACATTACAGTCGGAATCATCTGGACAGAACACACAGGCTCAGAAGCACACTGTCTTAGAAATCAGGAACTCTGTTGAGCCAGCAGGCACCTGAGTAACAGCTCAGTCAGTGAAGTACTTATGAAACAAGCATGAGGGCCTATGTTCCACCTCTGGGATCCACAAGAAAGGCCAAAAGCAGTGCTGCATGTAAGAGAGACAGGCAGAGACAGACACAGGTGGATCTCTGTGGTTCGCTGGTCAGCCAATGCAGCTTGTTTGGGGGGGCTTCAGCTAGGAGAGACCCTAACTCAGAGAAACAAAGAAGACAATGTACGAGAGGCATGACACCAGAGATTGACCTCTGGCCTCGACATAAACATATACACATAGTATACATATGGATAGGACAGTATAATTATCGAATTAATTCCACAATATGTGTATAACTACACTTTTTTCATATAGAAGAGTGTAAGATATGCTTATTCTAAATATTGAGACTATTAATTCTAAATATTAGAAAAAATACTATAACAAATATCAACTGTTTTTAAAATTTCAGTCACCAGCAAACAACTTACAGATTCTAACTCCACCATATGAAATTCATATACACACACATAAACAGTGTAGTTAATCCTAATGACGAACAGAGCTAGTATAACTTCGATTATCATCAACATTTGTTTTTCAATCTGTAAACCTAATGTTCAGTTGCTGTGGATGATGGTTTATTTATTCACCATTGAATAAATAAAACATAAATAAAATAAAAGACGCCTAGCCCATACTCTCTGCATTTCTTTTGTAAAATGGATTACCATCTGCTGAAGAATATTGCTTAAGGTTTTCCTATGCTTGGCCAAGTAATTGGTGTTTCATAAAATTATTACAGGTTACTGGAAAAATAGTGTATCCTAGCGAAGCTACACATTAAATGTGCTTAAAATACATTCTATAGAAAGCTTTATGAATTACAAAAAGTTCACTTCAGAGGATAGGGAAGCTAGTCAACCACCACAGTAGAAGTCCTTGTTTAACAAAAAATGACTTAAAAATTACAATCCACACTTTCACATCATTCTTGTGACATGTCAGTAAGTTAGGTTACTGAGAACAAAGATTTCTGTAGCAATATTTTCAAAACGGAAACATTTCTTAAATGATCTAAAGCAAAACTCCAATGTTAACTGATCAATCACCAAAGACACTGAGGACATTGTCAGGGTTAGCAATACTTTGGTATAGATTCATCATAAATGCTTAGTGAAACTCAAGAGCATCTAAATATACTTTAACCAACAGGTTTTTAGCTACTATCAGTGAGCCTAGACACATTCTAGATGTTTATGTACTCTTATTTTGAAGCAGCTAGGGATTCTTTAGTTATCTAGTCTACCATCCCCAATTTAATGCCCTCTAGCACAAGGCAACTTAAAATAAACTTAAATTGAATTTATTACATATAATTTTATTGATGTCCCCTTTGAAGACAAAATATGCTTAATAGATGGTGCTCATGAGAAGCCAGAGAGAATTAGATTCCTCTTTTACCAGACTTACCCACTGCTCATAGACATTGTCAGTCCTAATTCTAATTTGATGAACAAAATTCAATTATTATAACCCTAGAGGGTTAAATTACTAGACTTCCCTTCAAGTTATATTTTTGAGTCCTGCTAGGCAAGACTTCCCACTGTAGAACCATGTTTCTTCTCTCCATTTTCAAATGAGTCAACCTTCGCTCAAGTGCATTTGCTCAATACTGTGCATGTAGTTAAAGCCAGTATCAGCCCCTCTCATTGTTCCCTGTGATCTACGGTGTCCACAGGGACACAGTCATTTTCCAAGCAAGCAAATTTCTTTACAATCCAGCCCTTCTAGCTAATTCTAGGCAACTGCCTAAACGTCCCAGGTCAGAGCTTCCTCATCACCTAAACAGGAATCCTGATTCGGTATAATCTTAAAGCTTTATAGGCAGTAAGTGCAGAGAGCCCTGGCTGCTACATAAATTCCCACCCCTTTCCTTTTTCTAAGTGCAATTTCTTCTCTACTTAGATTAAGAGTTGTCATCCTATACAGAAACTCAAAATAGCTGTTCTAGAAGATATTAGTTTATCCTTTCATTGGGGTGGGACCTTAGTTTAATATTCA
Source organism: Alexandromys fortis (assembly GCF_014885135.2). Classification (NCBI taxonomy): domain Eukaryota; kingdom Metazoa; phylum Chordata; class Mammalia; order Rodentia; family Cricetidae; genus Alexandromys; species Alexandromys fortis. Next base: position 1,843,071 of record NW_026067983.1, on the reverse strand, counting down.
CTAATAATTCTGTTGCCTAAAGCACCTTATTAAAATATGCTTTCTTCAAAGAAGGTATATTAATGCACTGAGATTTTTTAACAATATTTTAACAATATTAGTCATATGAGAGATAAAAACATGTAAAGTTTTTAATCTATACAGTGAAATATTATTTTAAAACACATTATTGGTACATTCCAAGTTTCTTCCCATAACTATCTATATAAACACTCGCATTACAGTGTAATTTAATAAATACAGAATAGACATTAAATAACAAACACACAATTTAATAATGATTGTGACAAAAACCAAATTCTCCCACATAAGCATTCAACATATGAACTAGTTATTTTTCAAGTGTTTTTAAGTTTGTATGTATGTGTGTGAGCCAGCCTGGGGATACACACCACATATACATACAGAAGCCTGTAGAGGCCTGCAGAGGTATGAGATTCCCCAATACTGGAGCTACAGGCAGCCAGCTGTGAGCCACAGTGGTGGTGCTGGGAACCAAATCAGACCCTCTGTAGAGCACTGAGCGCTCTCCAGCCCCAAGGCTACCCATTTCCAATAAATGTTACATACACACATGTAGTATCCCAACTTAGAAGCAAAACCTTAATGTCCATTGCACTGTTTAGCTTAGTTACACAGTGATTATGTTCATCCATTAACATATACTTGCTATGAAACTTAGCCTCATGACAATCATACTTTTTTTAAATAGAAGGCTTCAAAATGTGCTAAGTAATATGACTATGAAAACCATATTAGCAACTTAAAAAGCTTAAAAAAAAGAGAAGCAGAGCAGACTTTGAGGTCAACCTGAGCTACATAACAACTTTATAGTCGTCTGGACTACATAGTGATTACTTTTCTCAGAAGAAGTTAACTCAAATAAGGAATAATAATTATTTGGTTTCCTCTCAATGGCAGAAATATTCTGGCAGATATCCCCCTAAAACTATTACTTGTATCTTTTAACTCACTTTGAAGCAGATATAATTATTTTTAACATCCAACATCTACCTTATAATTAGACTATAATCACCATTATGTACATTATCATCTGTTTTCACAGTGTTTAGATAGGTTTAGATTTGTAAAACCTAATTTCTATCTTTTCATCCAATCTTCACTGTTCTTTATTCAAAGTAACAAATATACTCAAAATTTAATAGACCACTGATAAACCAGTTTATAAAACTATGTTTGCAATCCTTTTAAGGATTTCCTAAAGTCATTTGCAATATTTGTGTATACATAATTTTCTACACTTGCAACAAAATAAAGGAAAAAGAAACCGTATTAACAGAGGTAAACACATCCACTGAGATGCACCAACATGTCAGCAAAGAACTAGATAATTTTCATGTTCACCCGTCATGTGATTTGCAGACTAAAGCAGCAGAGACTTTCTTTCTTTCAGTGTTATGTTCTTCATACTAACTGACTGGTCAGTACAACCATGGCCCATTATATATATGTGCCAAGGAATTTACTCTTTGTTCCATTTGCAAGTATTTATTGGTCATAGTACAATGGGGACATCTCTGTAAATGGAGACTGCTTCTTTGTTTTTCACCCATCCAGACTCAATAATCACACAGAAACTATATCAACTACAACACTGTTTGGCCAATAGCTTAGGTGTATTCCGAGCTAGCTCTTACATTTTAAATTAATCCATTTCTATTAATCTGTGTATCACCATGAGGCTGTGGCCTACCAGATAGGCTTTGGTATCTTTTTCCATTGGCAGCTACACAGCATCTCTCTGACTCCACCTTCTTTCTTATATTATCTCTCTTAAGATTTCCTGCCTGGCTTTACTCTGCTAAGCCATTGGCTGTAGAATGAGCTGCAGACTGCGTTCCTGCCGCCCGCCTCTGGCCGCCTGGCTAGCTTATCCCCTGAAATAACAACACACAAACTGTATTTTTTTAAACACTGCCTGGCCCACCAGCTCCAGCCTCCCACTGGCTAACTCTCACATCCCAATCAACCCATCTCTAATAATCTGTATAGCACCATGAAGTGGTGTCTTACCAGGAAGATTCTAGCCTATGTCCATCTTGGGTCAGAGCTTCTTCGCATCTGCCTCAGAGATGAGAGCTATGGCATCTGGCTCACTTCCCTTCTTCCCAGCATTCTGTTCTGTCTACTCTGCCTACCTAATTTTCTGACCTATCAGACCAAGCAGTTTTCTTTATTGATTAACCAATGAAACAACAGATTGACAAATGACCTTCCCACATCAATTGGCCACAACAACTTTTATTCATAGACCAATAAAAGCAACACGTCTCCAGAAAGACAGCCTACATGACATCTCTAGACAAACTTCTAAGAGATTGTCTCAAATTTATATCATGATATTTCCCAACTATGGCCCAACATGTACATTAATAGTTTTCTGTCTACATAGAAAGGCAATTTTCTTAGCATTTCAAGAATTTATCTTAGCATAAACATCCAACAGAGTAACTAGAAAATGGAATAATTTCCTGAATCCTCTTCAAGCCTACATGCTGCCATCAATTTTAAGAATGTAATCTTATTTATTTCATTTTACTGTTAACTATAAAAAAAAACTAGAGCAATTCACTCAGCAAACAACACATGTCAACAAGTGTTTGGCACAATCAAAGATACAATGAAGGAAATAAAGACACAAAACAATGTTCCACATACGAGACATGGCTGATGTGAGACAGTTGGGTGGATTTAAGAAAAGATAGGATGAAAAATAAATAAATAAATAAATAAATAAATAAATAAATAAATAAATAAATTTTTTTTAGAAAGATGGGATGGATAGGACTATGGTTTCTTAACAAAGGGGATTTGAAACAAATACCTTGACTTTCTGAGAAGATGAAAAGGGGAATCATCTTGACATGCATAGTGCAGGAACAGCAGAACAGAGCCTGCAGCTTTATATTCAAAGCAGATACGTACAGATGTTCAGTCACCCTTAACAACTAGAGAGTGCCACACCCTAAGTGAACCCTCAAGTCTACAATGTATTCTAGTCTGTGGTATCAGACAAATGAAAAGGGCACATGCTAGGTGACAGGTTTGAAGTGACATTGCCATTATTTCATGACCTGAACTAGCACGAATAAGGGTCGAGAACAGCAGGTGTCCAGTGGGAGGACAGGGGAAGGGAAATAAAGATGTCATAAGACAAAAGGAATATCTGGACCAGGAGGTCTTATGGAAGCTGACAACTTATGCCAAACAAGTTTATTAAGAAGGACAGCATTGAACCTATGTGAGACCCCTACAAGCTCTCTGATCTCCAAGAGCCCCATGAGCCCTGGTCAACTGATTCTGTAAGCCATGTTTTTTGGTGTCCCTGATGCCTATGGTTCCTCCCCCTCCTCTGCAGGATTCCTAGAGTTCAGCCTAGTGTTTAGCTGTGGTACTCTGCATCTGTCCCCCTCAGTTGCTGGATGAAGTCTCTCGATCTCTTTAATAATGATTCTGGTGGGGCAGTGGTGGCCCACGCCTTTAACCCCAGCACTCGGGAGGCAGAGGCAGGTGGACCTGGTCTAGAAGAGCTAATTCCAGGACAGGAACCAAAAAGCTACGGAGAAACCCTGTCTCATAAAAAAAAATAATGATTCTGCTAGGCTCTGGACCCAGAACACTCTGCAGGCAGGAGAAGCTGTAGGGCAAAGGTTCTGTGGCTTGGTTGAATGTACCAGTCCCTCCCCATGAGGCCTTGCCTGGTTGCAGAAAATGGCCAGTTCAGCATCCATGTCCCCCATGGAGTTTCCATTGCCCTGTGTTTCCCCCTCATCTCTGAGATGCTCCCTTCCCATTCCAGTGATTTGTCCCAGTGTTTCCTCCCACCCCCATCCCAGTTGATTCCTCCTGCTCTCAGCCCCACCCACCTCCAGACCACCCATGAAATCTATTCTATTTCCCCTTACCTGCATCCCCTTTAAGCCCTCCTGCTACTTAGCTTAAGCAGTCTTAAGCCTCAATTACAGACATCCTTCCAAGCACACGTTCTAAGTTCCCTGAGCTGACAAGTGACCTGTGCTTGCTATAAAGCTATGGAGGGGAGGTGGATGTGGAATTCAAAGTTTGACTCCTCCATCTTGGCATAGTCAGTAGTTTTCAAGAGTCACATATTAGAATATGCTATTTGATATAAAACATTCAGAAATATGAATGATAAGCTCTTTGGCTCCTCCGTGCCACATTACTCTACCCTGGTTCTTGCAAACACTCCCTTTTCAGAGGCAACTGCTGAACTCATTTTCTTTTGATGTTTTTGTCATGGTAGGGTAACTCACAACTTCAATTTCCCTGTGCTCTGGTTTGGCTCTACCTCCTATCATTTCTATCCTCAGTGATTCATCAGTTTATATATAAATAGTTGTAGATGTAAGACCTCCAACAGAACCAAATCACAGGAATTCCTCTGTGGTGTCTTAGAAACCACGTTGCTATTGTGTTCAACTTTGCAATCGTGATCTGGGTGATTTCCTGCTGAAATAGCTCACCCTTCTAGTTTCTTCTAAACTGAGACTCACTGGGACTGGATTGATGGCCCAGGTGTTAACAATAGATATTGTTCATCCAGAGGACCTGAGTTTGCTTCCCAGCAGCCAAGTTAGGTGGCTCTCAACCGCCTGTAACTTCACCTTTAGGGAACCCAAGAGTCTCTTCTGACCGCCAGCATACCAGCATATACATGACACACACACAGAAAGACATGTAAATTAAAATAAAAATGAATAATCTGAGACTTATTATCTACCTCAATTTCAAATTATTTTAAAGACTTAAGTGTAGCGAGATATATAATATATCTCCCATGTGTTTTAACAAGCCTTTAATAGGGAGTAGAATTCTCCCTCTGCTGAAAAAAGAAGAACATCATCTCATATACTATTTGCAGAAGAAATGGCCTAGTTAGCAGAGCACTAAGAAACTCTGGCAAAGGGAACATGGGACTCCTCCAACACAGTTCCTTGAAGACTGACGACCTCAGCCCAGGGCAAATAGTCGGCTCCTAAGGCCACATTCTTGGCTTCTCCAAGTCACTGACTCCAGAGTTACCAGCCTTGCTAAATCTGTGTCTGGACAAGGTCACAGAGCAAAAGTTCCTTTTGTCCTTTGACCGGGGCCTCCGGGACAGTCTTGTGTCGTTTGATGACCCACAGTTTCAATACCTAAGTAACTTACATTGTACAAATTTATATTTGGGACAAACAGCAAAATTTGGGGAGACATGGCAAAGTGAAAGTAGGTGCTTCAGGGAATGCCATAGAGGAAGAAGTTCATATTAACAAGGTTTCAAAACCATACTACTGCTTTAAATTGTTACATCATTATTTGAATACATAGAAAATTCATTATGTATTGTATTATCCCCTTTAATATTAAAGGCTTAGATTTTTAACTTGATTGAAAATTCTATACACTTTCAATTTTACACTACCGCAGTTAGCAGCAAGACCTCACTAAAGCTACATAATCTCCAATTCTTTTTTCTCAGCAGAAAGAGTAAAATAATCCTGCTACAAGCTTAGCATTAGATGGACTCTAAGGACCTAAGCTGAGTGTGGGCACACAGAGTGCCCCTACAAATACCAATCTTATTCATCATTATCCGCTTAACGTGTCAGAAGTGCCATGACCCACTTGAAATGGCACTAACTCCTCTGTATATCTCTCTCTAAAGTAATTTGAAATCTAACTGTGGTGTTTTGTCATTTCCCCAAATGTATTTTACAGATGATATGCAACAATATACAATTGATTTTCTACATTCCTTCACAGATCTTTCACAAACAAAATACAAGAGATTATAACATCAGCTTTTTAAGTTATAACTAAAACTAACTTGAGGGGACAGAATTTAAGCCAGACTAAGTGAACGACGAGGGACCCACATGTGAACATTAAATGAACGACGAAGGACCCACATGTGAACATTTTCCTGTGTTGCAGCATCAGACAGCACCTCTCCAGGCCCTGATGGACAGAGGCACATCTCTTCGAGGCTCACACAGATTTCACACAGGCAGATTATTCTGGCTGATACTTGACATCAGAACTAGGGCAAATCTTGCTAAGTGTGTGGCTAAGAATATTTCACTAGCAAGAACGTCATCACAGTCAGAGGAGTCTAAGGGATTCATTGATGGTGAATGGAGGCACCTAAGGGATTTGCAGAACTAAGTTTGGCACAGTCGAGCCACTGCACCATGGTCTGAACTCACTCAACATCCGTAGAGAATAGAAATACATAAGAAAGTGGCAGTGGAAATAGCAGAAGGGATGCTTTGATCTCAATTTGAGGTCAAGAATTCTGGTGAGAAGGAGAAAAAAGACAATCCAGGTGTGGAGGCACATACTTGTAATCCTAGCATTGGGGATGCAGAGATAGGCGGATTCCTAGGGGTCTCTGATCAGGTAGTTTAGCCTGTTTGACTAGCTCTATTCCAGGGAAAGAAACAGTCACATAAAAAAGTAGATGACCACTGAGGAAAGCACCCAAGATCGTCCTCTGGCTTTCACGTGCACATGCAATGATATACACATACATGATATATGCGGTGCACATTCATGAACACACACACAATGAGGGGTGGGGGGAAGCTTTCGAACAGTGCTCTTGTACCCTGTAAAGATTTGTCACTCGTATTATTTAATAAAACGCTGACTGGCCAGTAGCCAGGCAGAGAGTATGGGTGGGGTGACCAGACTAAAGGAATTCTGGGAAGAGGAAAGGCAGAGAGAGTCAGCCACCAGCCAGATGCATAGGAAACAAGATGAACATGCCTAACTGAGAAAAGAACCAGGTGGGACAGAAACTCGAATGCATATTCACATAATATACTTTCTACTAGGCTAAGGATATTGTCTACAGAATTGTGGCTGCCCAATTCCCACTTGGCCAGCTGGGAGCAATTCAACATCTCATCGTTTCAGGAAGAACTACAGCATGCACATCCATGGAAAATCTGAATCAACAGCAGAGTCAAAGGCAGAGTCCTGCCCCAAAATGAATATTTATGATGCCAGTACCACCCAGGTCGAATTAAAAACAAACATTACAATTTGATATTGATATCCTGCCTAACAGCAATATCAAAGATCAAAATCCACCACAATACAAAACAATTAGTCAAGAATGTATTTAGCTAGTGTGAGGAAATGAGACAGAGATGAGCAGTAGTCCCACAGAAGCATGGCCCCAATGAGTGCAGAAATGCAACCCAGCATGCATGCAGGGCACAGAGTACAAGCACACACAACACAAGGTGAAGTACAAAGGCATGGGGATGCTTTTTCCTGCACGTGAGAGTTCAGCCAATCAAAACCAGCCATTTGTATTAGTGTTCTAAATTCCCTTCAGCAGTCTTTACCACAATCTAAAAGCACACACTATTCACAGTAATGGAATACTCCAGACTGCAAATGTATATTTCTGTACCTCTCGTAGGTAGTTCTTTGGTTCAGCATAGTCTATCAAGCATGATTAAAATGTCCACAGGCAGGAACTAGAGTGATAGCTTAGCAGTTAGGACCACCAACTAGTTTTACAGAGGACCTGGATTCAGTTTCCAGGACCCACAGGATACAGGGGTTCACAGTTATCTGTAACTCCAGTTCCTGGGGACTAAATGATCTTTCTGACCCCCACAGGTATGAGGAATGCATGTGATACGCATACATACATACATACATACATACAGGCACACACTCAGATTCAGAAAAAATAAATATTTAAAAAGTTCAGATGGAGAAGGCTACATCTTCCAACACCAGGCTACAGCAAAAAATCCCTCCAAACAAATGTCAAAGAGGTTTGAAAGCACACAAGCTAGACTTCTGCTATCATATGGGTGCACCTTCCCATGCGTCTGTTACAGATGCTGCTTATATTTCATGTGAAGCTGTCAAGAAAAGGTTACACAGAAAGGCTATCTTCAGTTGTTGACCTTGAATAGAAAACCTCTCTGATGTTGAAGCACTGCACTGCATTCTATAACTGTGTGAAAAACTTGAGTTTGAAGTTGTGTTGGGGAATAGGAACAAAGGAATTATTTTCACTGCAGCTTAGATCACCATATTACAAAACAAATCATATAACTATAATTAAACAATAAGCATTCCTCAATAGATTTATTCTCTTTGGTTTCCATGAAACAACTGGCAGTGAAAAGCGTCTTCCCCAAACCCACAGGTCTCATCATGTTATACCTGTAAGTGTTCAAAGGTTTCTCTTGTCTTTAAAAATACCAAAGGGTTCACTGTGGTTAACAGAATTAACCCCAATCTACAGTCTCATCTAGTAGAGAAGAGGCTTTCCCAACTTGCTCAAGTGGGAAGAACCTTTTCAACTTCAAAATCACACGTAGGTTCTGCTAAGGAGCCAGACTTTTAGTGTTGATCATTTAAAAAGCATACAATTCTGAACATGAATGTGAAACACTGGTTAAAACTATCCTCACCAATAGTAACAGCTACTTCTTAAGAAACAATTCAGTATCTTCAAGAACATCTGACGCTGCTTGAAATACAGGCATAGTGCTTTAATAACGTCTCTCCACACTCAGGGTTTTCAGTATTCCTCCATCCTTCCTGGAAGGTTCCAGAGAAAATGGTAAAAAAGACTGTTGTTTTTCAGATTCCTCTGTTGTGTATTCCCTCAACTCAATTTGGATCCAATGTAATACATTATAGCCAATGGAAATATGAATAACTTGGAATAGCTGTGCTTTTAATAACTGGTTGATCTGGGGGTAACTGGGAAGGCATTCTTGAAATAACATTAACATCAACAATCAGCTTTAATTAAAGCAAACATTTTGGTAATTTGAGTGAGCCACATGCAATTCTAGGTAGAAGTCTTTATGTTTTGGGAAGTAATGATTCCTCAAAGAGAGTCAATACCTACTTTCCACGATGTATGTATCAAAAACTCATAGGACAGTCTACACAACACAATACCAGAAGACATTTTGGTCCATAAATATATAAGTTTAACAGCACTTGGGATAATGCATGTCCTCATCCAGGCTCCTACAAATTAAAAATTAATAAGTATAAAGTTTAGCATAATTATTCTACTGTGTTTAAATTTATTGGTCATATAAGCTTGAGAATACACAGAATAGACATTTAAGTGTAAGTGCCTTAAATATAAAGGAAGCAGCTGGGCTCTGATGAAGTATGAAAATACAAATAATAATAATAATAATAATAATAATACCATAAAATCTTCTCCTGTGTGTGCCTAGTCCCTTATAAAGAAACAAGCAATTGAGCCGGGCGATGGTGGCGCACGCCTTTAATCCCAGCACTCGGGAGGCAGAGGCAGGCGGATCTCTGTGAGTTCGAGACCAGCCTGGTCTACAGAGCTAGTTTCAGGACAGGCTCCAAAGCCACAGAGAAACCCTGTCTTGGAAAACCAAAAAAAAAAAAAAAAAAGCAATTTACTTGGTTTTCCTTTCTTCATGTCTTGGGGTTTCTATTGTTGCAACAAAACACCATGATCAGAAGGCAAATTGGGGAGGAAAGGGTTTATTTGGCTTATATTTTAGCATTGCTTTTCATCACTGAGGGAAGTTAGGACAAGAAGAGGCCATGGAGAGGAGCTGCTTACTGACTTGCTTCCAATGACTTGCTCAGCCCACCTTCTAATAGAACCCAGGACCACCTGCTCAGGGATAGCATCATGCACCATGAGCTGGGCCCTCCTGCGGTGTTCACTAATTAAGAAAATGCCTTTCACACACAGTCTACAAGACAAAACAACAGCCTTCAGAATGGGAAAAGAGCTTAACTAACCCCACATCAGACAGAGGTCTCATCTCCAAAATATACAAAGAACTCAAGAAATTGGTCGTCAAAAGAACCAACACTCCAATTAAAAAAATGGAGTACAGACCTAAAGAGAGAACTCTTAACAGAGGAGTCTAAAATGGCTGAAGACACTTAAGGAAATGTTCAACATCCTTAGTCATTAGAGAAATGCAAATCAAAATAACTCTGAGATTTCATCTTACACATGTAAGAATGGCCAAGATCAAAAACATTGATGATAACTTATGCTGGAGAGGTTGTGGGGTAAAGGGAACACTCTTGCATTGCTGGTGGGAGTGCAAGATTATACAGCCCCTTTGGATATCAGTATGGTGATATCTCAGAAAATTAGGAAACACACTTCCTCAAGACCCAGCAACACAACTTTTGGGTATATATCCAAAGGAGCTCAATCGTGCCACAAGGACATGTGCTCAACTATGTTCATAGCAGCATTGTTTGTCATAGCCAGAACCTGGAAACAACCTAAATTCCCCTCAACCAAAGAATGGATAAGGAAAATGTGATACATTTACACAATGGAATACTATACAATAGAAAAAAATAATGACATCTTAAAATTTGCAGGTAAATAGATGGAGCTAGAAAACACCATATTGAGTGAAGTAACCCAGACTCAGAAAGACAATTATCATATGTACTCAATCATAAGTGGTTTTTAAACATAAATCAAGGAAAACCAGCCCACAAATCACAATCCCAGGGAACCTAGATAGCAATGAGGATCCTAAGAGAGACATATATGGATCTAATCTACATGGGATATAGAAAAAGACAAGATCTCCTGAGTAAATTGGGAGCATGTGGACCTTGGGGAAAGGTTGAAGGGGAGGGGAAAGGTAGGGAGGGGAGCAGAGAAAACTGTATAGCTCAATAAAATCAATAAAAAAGTAGAAAAAAAAAGAAAAAGCCTTACAGCTGGATCTCATGGAGGCACATTTTCAAGTGAGGCTCCTTCATCTCTGATGATTCTAGTTTATGTTAGTTGACACACAAAACCAGTCAGTACACTTCACTTACACAAGTTTCTTCCCACCAACTCTTCAGGCTAAGACGCAAACAGAGAAAGGGACCAGGAGTCACCATGCCCTGCAAAGGCAACCCCTAACAATACATCATCATTCCACTAGAAGCAGAAGGGGGAGGGACCAGGATCCCATCCCCAGCAAAGGCCATTCATAACACCCAATCTTCAGTGCCCTAGCAACCACCTTCATGCAGGAGTACCATAGGCTACCCATGGAGAGGCTAGTGTATGGGGCTTTAGGAAGTAGTTAATAACCACATCATTGCAGGTTCTAAACATATATTGGAAGAAACAGAATCCTGGGATCTAGAATCTGAGTGCCAAGAGCAACTGTATACATTTATTAATATTCATGTTTTATCTTACTTTATTGACTTCATGGACAAGAATTTTCTAAGGAAAATCAAATGGGGTCCAAGAGCGTAAGACACGTTTCCCAGTAAGTGTCAAAATAAAGAATACTGATGAGCAAGATGGTGGTACCAAATGGTCAGAGCTTAATGTTTTGAAACTTAAGAAAACTTTTGAAGTTATGACTAATTTAAAACACTTTTGCTTATTGGAATTTTTTTATGTGGCATTTTTCCTAACATGCCAGCAGAATACACCATTTTGTAGGGATGCCATTGGGGATGGAACATCTTAGAGAAACAAGGTAAAACAATGAAGTGGAGAGTGTTGCAACTTAATAATTTCCCAGTCCACTCTGACAGGTTTCTGCAATGCCATCATCATTATCCCACCCTCTCCAAATCTTGGAGATAAGGAAAAATGAAAAGTGCTGTTTACAAGGTTGTCGATAACATACAATTAGGTGCCCTACCCTAACCAAAGCCACTCCATGACACCTTTAGGCAGAGGTAATTAAGATAAGCAGAGAACTGAAGGGGCACCAATGGAGAAAGAACACCTCGGTCCTTCCCTGCTCCTGTCTTCAGTTTACCCCCCAGCCATATTTGGCCATAAAACAGAGTGAGACTCCAAGCACTCTTCCCATATAACCGAGAATTTCCATGAAGCTCTTACTGCTTTGACAGAGTTCCTTTTTAAACTGACCTGCACTTTTACATGTCGGTTTTTCTCTTCCTCCCAGTCACTATGATGACCAGAGCAGTCCCAGGACCAATCTACCACAGGCAATGGTCATCCCTGACTGAGATGAACACATCCCAGGACAGAGAAGGGTCTCAGCGTGCTGCCGTAAATGATGTCAAATCCAGTGGAATTCAGATTTGTTCTAACACAGGCAGAAATTGTGTAGAAATCCTTGAGTTGACCAGTTATCTTTATTATCTCCCTCCCTGGTCCAGGGCGGGCTGCAACTGCTCCAAAATAAAATGTCTCTTTCGTTTTTGCAACTTCTCAAGCACTTCCTGCTGCTCCACTCCTCCTTCATGCCCATTCTGGCTACCACAGACACTGACAGCTTGCTTAACCTGCATTCCCAGCTATTAAAAGTACCTAAGAATTGACGATATAGAGTGGATAAGACCATCAACACGCACTCATGACAGTATCCTCAAGGGTCAATGAAGTGCATCTCAAAGTACCAGACATACGGTGATCAATAAACGTTCATCTTCTCACATGTCAACAAATACCCTTAACTAGGCTGAACAGATACAGAAAAAAAAAGTCAGACAAATGACCTGAGTGAGTTCAAAGCCAACATTAGAGAATTAAGTCAGCGTCCAATACAAAAGAAAAAAAAAAAAGCTCTCTTTGTAGATCTTTGTAGATCTGAGGAGGAGAGATCCTACCACATCATCCTTTGTGATCATACAAATGCAGCCATGTTTTCTGCTGTTCTTCCTCCATAGTAGAACGCACAGTAAAGTCACATAGATCACTCTGAAAATGTTGCTTCTATTACATGGTAGAGACTCTCATGGCCTTACGATGTGTTACTATCATATGTAGCATAAGTAAGCATTGTTGGTTCATTACTCAAATTACTCAAATGCTAACTATTCTGCTTTGGGGAAAACACATCAGGGATTGAGTTGGCTTGACCAATACTGTTGAGGGTAAACAAACAAACAAACCAAAACCACACAAAGACCCAACCAAGAAAGAGAATTACAGGCCTATCTCACTCATGAATATTGACGCAAAAATTCTCAATAAAATACTGGCAAACCGAATTCAAGAACACATCAGAAAAATTATCCATTATGATCAAGTAGGCTTCATCCCAGAGATGCAGGGCTGGTTCAACATACGCAAATCTATCAATGTAATCCACCATATAAATAGACTGAAAGAAAAAAACCATATGATCATTTCATTAGATGCGGAAAAAGCATTCGACAAAATTCAACACCCCTTTATGATAAAGGTCTTGGAGAGAATAGGGATACAAGGGTCATACCTAAATATAATAAAAGCTATCTACAGCAAACCGACAGCTAACATTAAATTAAATGGAGAAAAACTCAAAGCCATCCCACTAAAATCAGGAACAAGACAAGGATGTCCACTCTCTCCATACCTCTTCAATATAGTGCTTGAAGTTCTAGCAATAGCAATAAGACAACATAAGGGGATCAAGGGGATTCGTATTGGAAAGGAAGAAGTTAAGCTTTCGTTATTTGCAGATGACATGATAGTATACATAAGCGACCCCAAAAATTCTACCAAAGAACTCCTACAGCTGATAAACACCTTTAGTAGCGTGGCTGGATACAAGATCAACTCCAAAAAATCAGTTGCCTTCCTATACACTAAGGATAAGGAAACAGAGAGGGAAATCACAGAAGCATCACCTTTCACGATAGCCACAAAGAGCATAAAATATCTTGGGGTAACCCTGACCAAGGAAGTGAAAGATCTATTTGACAAGAACTTCAAGTCTTTGAAGAAAGAAATAGAAGAGGACACCAGAAAATGGAAGGATCTCCCTTGCTCTTGGATTGGGAGGATCAACATAGTAAAAATGGCAATTCTACCAAAAGCAATCTATAGATTCAATGCAATCCCCATCAAAATCCCATCAAAATTCTTCACAGATCTGGAGAAGACAATAATCAACTTTATATGGAAAAACAAAAAACCCAGGATAGCCAAAACAATCTTATACAATAAAGGAACGTCTGGAGGCATTACCATCCCTGACTTCAAACTCTATTACAGAGCTACAGTATTGAAAACAGCTTGGTATTGGCATAAAAACAGAGAAGTCGACCAATGGAATCGAATAGAAGACCCTGACTTTAACCCACAAACATATGAACACCTGATTTTCGATAAAGGAGCTAAAAGTATACAATGGAAAAAAGAGAGCATCTTCAACAAATTGTGCTGGCAAAACTGGATGTCAATCTGTAGAAGAATGAAAATAGACCCATATCTATCACCATGCACAAAACTCAAGTCCAAGTGGGTGAAAGACCTCAATATCAGTCCAAACACACTGAACCTGATTGAAGAGAAAGTGGGAAGTACTCTACAACACGTGGGCACAGGAGACCACTTCCTACGTATAACCCCAGCAGCACAGACAGTAAGGGCCTCATTGAATAAATGGGACCTCCTGAGACTGAGAAGCTTCTGTAAAGCAAAGGACACTGTTGCTAAGACAGAAAGGCAACCCACTGACTGGGAGAAGATCTTCACCAACCCCGCAACTGACAAAGGTCTGATCTCCAAAATATATAAAGAACTCAAGAAACTAGACCGTAAAAGGCTAATCAACCCAATTATAAAATGGGGCACTGAGCTGAACAGAGATCTCTCAACAGAAGAAGTTCAAATGGCCAAAAGACACCTAAGGTCATGCTCAACTTCCTTAGCGATCAGGGAAATGCAAATCAAGACAACTTTAAGATACCATCTTACACCTGTCAGAATGGCGAAAATCAAAAACACCAATGATAGCCTTTGCTGGAGAGGTTGTGGAGAAAGGGGTACACTCATCCATTGCTGGTGGGAATGCAAACTTGTGCAACCACTCTGGAAAGCAGTGTGGAGGTTTCTCAGGAAATTTGGGATCAACCTACCCATGGACCCAGCAATACCACTCTTGGGAATATACCCAAGAGAGGCCTTATCACACAACAAAAGTATATGCTCTACTATGTTCATAGCAGCATTGTTTGTAATAGCCAGAACCTGGAAACAACCTAGATGCCCTTCAATTGAAGAATGGATGAAGAAAGTATGGAATATATACATATTAGAGTACTACTCAGCAGTAAAAAACAAGGACTTCTTGAAGTTTGCAGGCAAATGGATGGAAATAGAAAACACTATCCTGAGTGAGGTAAGCCAGACCCAAAAAGAGGAACATGGGATGTACTCACTCATATTTGGTTTCTAGCCATAAATAAAGGACATTGAGCCTATAATTCGGGTTCTTAGAGAAGCTAAATAAGAAGGAGAACCCAAAGAAAATCATATAGGCTTCCTCCTGAATATTAACCTTCATCAGGCGATGAAAGGAGACAGAGACAGAGACCCACAATGGAGCACCGGACTGAAATCTCAAGGTCCAAATCAGAAGCAGAAGGAGAGAGAGCACAAGCAAGGAACTCAGGACTGCGAGGGGTGCACCCATACACTGAGACAAGGGGGATGTTCTATGGGGAACTCACCAAGGCCAGCTGGCCTGGGTCTGAAAAAGCCTGGGTTACAACCGGTCTCGCTGAACATAGTGGACAATGAGGACTACTGAGACCTCAAGAACAATGGCAATGGGTTTTTGATCCTACTGTACCTATTGGTTTCGTGGGAGCCTAGGCAGTTTCGTGGATGCTCACCTTACTAGACCTGAATGGAGGAGGGTGGCCCTTGGACTTCCCACATGGCAGGGAACCCTGATTGCTCTTTGGGCTGGGAGGGGGACTTGATTGGGGGAGGGGGAGGGAAAGGGGAGGCGGCGGTGGGGAAGAGACAGAAATCTTTAATAAATAAATAAATAAATAAATAAATAAATATTAAAAAAAAAAATCCTGCCTCAGTCCCAGGCCAGCCAGAATAAGGTAAGCGTGGCACACCTACATCATAATGCACCATTGTGAGTCTGAAGAATGCTGTGGGGCAAGAAGGAAAACCCAGTTAGGAAAACAACCCCGCCCCCTGGGAACAGACACTACTGCAGGGTGGAGAGGCGAGCATGGTGGCAGAAGGGTTTCCCACCGTACCCAATCTTCAGTGCTTCAGAAAACAAATGTTTAAATGGAAGCACCTGTTCAACCTTTCATCAGTGCCTAACAGGACAAGCAAGCACAGCACAAGGAAATGGCTACAATTCAGGAAAGAATACCTCTCATGATTCCACGCCAAATTAGTGGCATCCGCTCTTCTACTGGGAAATTAGCAATCCATTTAAATTTAACTTTGGGTATCAAAGTGAGAAGAGCAGCACCCTAGTGAGGAAGGGCTCATAGAGCCGTGTCAAACACAAGACTCTCGGCAACATAAAGACACATCCCCATCCACAGTGGTGGAGACACTGACTCCAACCAGCCTGAGAGAGCTAAAGCCATGTCTGTCCCTAGAATGACTCCAACCAGCCAGAGAGAGCTAGAGCTATGTCCCTAGAATGACTCTATACAGTCTTAGAGATCTCAAAATTGAAAAGCCAATGCACCACTTGTTCTAGGGAACAGCTGGTGACAATGTCCCGATCTCAAACTCTTTGACATTAATATGCTCCTAAAACTCAGGTGAGTCTTTCTCAAGGTCCTGAAAACCTTTTTGGCAACTAAGTCATCTAGAAGAACAGGCGCCTCCCGATCATCTGCACAGGAAAATGGAATTTCACTTTTCTGCCTAATAGCTGACTCCACTGGCCTAAGCACACTTACACTTGCCAACGTTTGTGACCCACTCTCTTCCTGTCCTAAATCCTTCATTCTCCCTTTAGAATGCTCAGTCACCGTGCTTATAAGGATAGATCTTAGTCTGTCACTATCCTGTGAGATAGTTGCTCAATAAAATATACTTTCCCTGCTTTATCTTATGTCTGGCTTTATATTTGACAGTATGAAGTGCTTTTGCTTTATAGAAAGAAATATCTTCAATGGCTACTCAAATTTTAAAATCCACATTAACAGCATAGCATAATTTTTTTCAAACAAAAAGTAGAACCAACAAATTTATTTAGTGTCCTCTTCTAAGAATTTTATAAAACATAGCCATATATGATATGTAATAGGAGTCTAAGGTTCAACCTTGCAAGATCAGGGTCCCACTGGTAAGGAAGAAAACATTAATTCTATGAAAAGAAATTAAGACCCTATTTATTACAATTACAATAAAACTTTATGCCTGGCATCTCCATGTAGAACTCAACAGAGTTCATTCATCCTTTCAATGATTGCAATTCATGCTTCAAAATAAGTAGAAACAAATGACTGGTATACTCATAAACACTGTCATACCAAAGACACTGCTAAACGCTCAATTTCCACTTTATACAGTATTTAAAAAACATATTATTGTACTTTAAGAGAGATATTTAATCATCATAATGACTACATGTAAGAAGAATTTAAAACACTCTAGACAGAACCTAGAGTAAATATTTTATAGAATTGACATTCCTACAAATTCAAATGACTTATGAAGTTCTAAAGTTGCTTGGTGTATAGAAATTCAATGAAAAGTACAAGGTTGGTTTTGTTTGTTTGTTATTTGTTTTGTTTTGCCTAATTTGCCTTGTAAACGAGGAATAATCAAGCTGCAACAGCCCTATGTCTTACGATTTCTGAAACATCAATTAACATTTGAAAAAAAATCACAAGGCTTTTCACCAAGTGTGAGAAATACACACATCTGAATGACTTATTGTGCGATTAATAAATTGGCATATCATCAACTCCCTTGAGCAACAATGCAATCCTGCCAGAGAACGTTCACACGGTCTGTGGAGACAGAGCGTGCAGAAACCTGAAGCAAGCTGCTCCTACTCAGACAGAGAGCTGTCATTGCTTAACTGTTCCCCAGGAAAAGGGTGCCGCTGAGCCACATCAGTCCAAAATGACTCTTATTCCTGTTCATCTGCAAGACTTTACCCACTTTTCTCAGTAGTTTAGGGGCTATGTATAAAAACAAAGATATGAAAATCCCAATGCAAATTCAAATTCAACACAAATCAAATTCATTGGGAAGTAAACGAACATGATAGTCATTTCATAAGTGAACACATACACACCCATAACGTGACCACTGTCTACAACACAGGAACACACACACATAATATGACCACTCATCACAACACAGGAACACACGCACACACCCATAACTCTCTACAACACAGGAACACACGCACACACAAATAGCATGACCATTCATTACAACACAGAAACAGACACATAACATAACCACTCTTGACAACAGAGCAACTGAGGTTTCTCCCAATTTTCTAAACTTGTGGTGATATGTGTGTGTGTGTGTGTAGAAATATGTTGACCCTCTATATAAAACTTTTATATCCATAACAATTTTGTCTGTAATTCCTTGTTTGATATTTGATCAATACATACAAACATACATACATACCTATATACAAACATACAGGCACACTTTCAGACACAGAAAAGTAAATAATATTGAAAAAGTTCAGATATAGAACGCTACATTTTCCAATACCAGGTTATAGCAAAAGATCCCTCCAAACAAATAAATGTCAAAGAGGCTTGAAAGCACACAAGCCAGACTTCTGCTTTCATGCGTGTGCATCTTCACGTGTGTCTGTTACAGTTGCTTGATGTGGGATTCCCCACTGTATGCTGTGAATATCATTGGTTAATAAAGGAACTGCTTTGGGCCTACAGCAGAGCTGTAGTGGAGCAGAGCTAGGTGGAGAAAACTAACAGAATGCTGGGAGAAAGAAGGGTGGAGTCAGAGAGAAGCCATGTAGCCACTGAAAACAGACACTGAGAACTTTAGCTGGTAAGCCACAGCCACATGGCAACATACAGATTAATAGAAATGGGTTAAATTAATATAAGAGTTGGCCAATAAGAAGCTAGAACTAATGGGCCAAGCAGTGATTTAATTAATACAGTTTCTGTGTGATTATTTGGGGTTAAGCTAGCTGGGTGGCCTGGATGAACAAGCAGCTTTCTTCTTACAATTGCTTTTTATATTTCATGTGAAGCTGTCAGGGAAAAGCTACACAGAAAGGTTATCTTCAATTCTTTTCAAATTGCAAACAAAGATCCATGGATTCTTTACCTCAGTTCCTTGCATCTCATCCCATCTTCATACCCTGGCTTGGGAACACGGGACAAGGTTGACTAGACATAAGAATCCTTGGCCTTCTTCTATCATTGCTCAGCATAAAGACATATCCCAACATTGTCTTAACATACTAAGTATGATATCTTCTTTATGTTTCTGGCATGTAATTAAAAAATTTAACTATGCCCTTGGTTTGCTATGAATTTATCATGATTGTATGTGACACACATCTCTTTTCTAATTATTGAAATGATACCAACACTTTTATTTAACATGGCTCTATGTTAAATTACTTGCAGGAAAGTTATTTAATAAACATTCTAATCCATTGCAGGACCTAAATGTGGTATAATAATCAGTCTCTTGATATTTGAAATGCTTTCAATAATACACAATGAATAAACTGAGGACATACAGTATGATAAATAAAACAAGAACACATCAATTTAGGATGCTCTCTAAATACTGGCCTTTGGGTCTCACACATCAATCCATCAACAAATAGCTACCAACAGCCTGGCATGCCAGTACCATTCTGGGTAGTACAAATAAATTCAGGAGTCAGAAAACAAAACAACAACCACAAACCGCCCCCTCCAAATACCCTATTTAGGCTTGGGTTGAAGATGATACCCATGAATAAGCACTTTGGGCCATATCAAGACCACTATATAGCAAAAGTGGATGGGAGATGGGAACTGCCTGGATGAGAAAAGAGGAGATCTCTAGACATTCACTGCAAGTTGGAACAACTCCCCCAGCAATGAATCAAAGCCAAGATCACCAAGGCAGCTACATACTATAGTACGTTACTATAAACACATTAAAGCGCTGGCTTTTTCTCTTGGGGAAAAGATAAATTTGGCAAGCCTAACAGACATAGTAGAAGCAGGAGGGTTTTTTTTTTTCCAAAATCTCAGTTGCTTCCAATATAATAGAAACAAGAATGATATTTATTGTGTGAACTATGGCTTTCTTTTTGCCCAGGGAGTATGCTGGAAAGAAGAGAGGAGTGACTATTACTATTATATTGGTTAAAAAAGTTTTGTTAATGTTTCCCAAGGTTTGGAATTATTTTAGCAATATATAATTTACAGTACATTTCACAAGTACTTAAAAATAACTGATTGACAATAGTCATAGAACAATCTGCATAAGGCACCTTGCAAATCTGACCCTTTATAACATCACAGAAACTTATCACATAAGCACCAAAATTTTATAACATATGAACAGAAATGTTTTCTCATTTACTCTCCAGATCACAAGCCTGCAATGACCTTTGAATGGCTGTGTCTAGCATCCATCTTGTAGAGAACGGTACCACAACTGTATCTCAGAAATGCATCCTGCATCCTACTCTGGTTAATAACTTGACCAACCTGTCTTCAGGTATGGGCAAGTTACTTTTTATTATTTGTAGAAAGAATACCTCTTGAGCCATCACCACTGAATCAGAAAGTATGCTATATTTTTATGAAAACGTTTAAGAACAGTTAGACTCAGGACTGGAGGGGCACATTGAGGAGGCACCAGCAAAGGACTGTACACTGGAAAGAGTGGTTACTTTGGGTACTATTTTTGAAATGCCTGAGGATGAACCATTAAGAGACTTAGCACAGGCAGCGGGAAGAGTAGGTGAGAGCAGAAGAAAGGCCAACTGCACTTTAGCATTTGGATCCAAAACCAAATGCCTAAATCTTCAGGGTTCCCTTATGCTATCTAAATCAGCATAAATTACCTATTTCCAATTTACACTAACAAGGTCCCAAGTGACAAACCAATCAGCTCATCAATCACGTAAGTTAGCTTTAAAAGTCATGCTACCTTGATCTCTCTCCAGCAAATAGAGCAAAGTTTGACATAAATATAAGATCTTAAAAATAATTTGAATTATTATAATTTTGTTCAGGAAACCTGCATGTTGCATAGCTAAAGATTTTTACAAATTTATTGTTATATTTCAGAAGCAAAACAAGCATACTATGTTGGAATTTCTAAGATAACTGATAAGGTAAAGAGTCAAGGATGGAGTTGTGTTAGTGGCCTCAGATTGCTGTTGCTGCTAACACTAGCGCTTCCTCTGACATCAGCCAAAGGAGCAGATGGGTACAGAAAGAAGAGTCGGAATGATGGGTCATACAAAGCAGACAGCCACACATACCCCTGTAGTAAACCCCCTAGAAAGGGCTGGCTAAGAAGCTGCTCATGAGAGGAATGTGCCCTCTTCTGGAGGGGTGAAGGAAGTGCATCTACCAGCCTGGTACTGGGGCACCACTAAAGGAGATCCCATCAGAAGTTCACTGAACTGATCTGTTCTTGAACTCCCAGTCCAGTGGCCGTGGGAGAAATTGCCTGCAACTTCCTAACAGACATAGACTTCTGTGTGACTAAGGGTGCATTGCAGCAGGCAAGTAAGAGCTATCTGATTGGCTATTGCGAAGACGCTAACTTGTGTACTATCCACGTCAAATGTTTAACAATGGCACCAGTAGAGATCCAGCGTGCACTCCGCATACAAGGGAAAGGTGGTTAAAAAGCCACTGAGAAGAAATGTCTTAATGTCGAAATTAAATAAATAAACATGGTCGCTCACTCTTTCTGTTACCAGAGTTCAGGGAGTTAGGTGTTTTTCCCATGAATCAAAAGGTTCCCAAGTACATGATTGCTAGTAGGAAGGCAAGTGGGCGAGGAGTCAGGTGTGGGCATTTTTCCTCTTTTATTGTGTGTGAGTTTTTAATATAAACCCAGGATGTAAAGCATTAACACAAGTCAAAACGTTTCTGCGAACAAGTTTCAACAGTTCAGCTTTATGACAGTTTTACATAAATCTCTTAAAACTTTCTGGACAATGTCAGGATTTAAGTTTTTAAAACAAGCGACTTGCTTACTGACATCCACTTGTGGTGTTGGCAGCATGTCCGCCATGTACCCGAGCATGTTTTCAATGCTCTTCTGTAAGTTTGTTATTGAAAAACATTAAACCATAAACGCTAAGAATGGAATAAAATCCAATTATTTCAGAAATTATGGCAAATATCTATTTTCTAATTCAACAAAATATCATCTGTGAGACTTTTGGTTTAGAGTGATGTTTTTACTTAGTTCCAAGGTTCTTTTCAATGAAGTTGGAAAAATCCAAAATTTCAATTGGAAGCCATTATTAGTCTACATGAAACATGACCTTTAGAGTGAATTTAGTACTCTGTCTAAATCTCTGTATGCGTTTCTCCTCTGAAACACCATAACCATCAGAAGTATTCAGTCTATGACTCGAGTAAGGTGGACCTCAGTCACACTGACATCAGACTGCAAAAGCCTGCACAAGCCAACTAAAATTCAAACAGAACAGGACTCAGAGGTGATAGTTTAGGATTGCACCTTTCATTTGTTGGAACCAAACCCAAAAGTAAAGTCTTCAAGTTTTCATAATGCCATTAAATCCAAATCAGGATTGTCGAGGAGACAGAATTTCACAAGCCTGTTCCAATTTTGTATCTGAAATAAAATTTAAAAATTATAGTTTCTCTTTTTCTGCTTGTTGATGTCAGAGAGTCTATAGCAGTGAAATTAAATTTGGTGAATTCTATGAAAAAATCACAACCAGCTTTTGGTATT
The DNA here is from genome assembly GCF_014885135.2 of Alexandromys fortis. NCBI lineage: Eukaryota > Metazoa > Chordata > Mammalia > Rodentia > Cricetidae > Alexandromys > Alexandromys fortis. Next base: position 1,820,396 of record NW_026067983.1, on the reverse strand, counting down.
TTGTGTTTTAAAAAATTACTTTTATTTTAAGTGTAGGGTGTTTTACCTGCATGTATATGTGTTATATGTGCACCACATATTCATGTTGCTCTCAGAGGCCAAGAGAAGGAGGAAGATCTCCTGCAGCTGAAGTTACACACAGTTGTGGAATCAAGCCCTGGGCCCTGGAAGAGCATCCAGCACCTCCAACTGCTGAACAACCTCCTAACCCATCTACTGGTCTTTATTGGCTACTCATTTCAGCCAGGAATTGCCACAGTTCACAAATAACAAAATGAGAATGTTCCCTTCTCTCTTGTCTTAGGATACATGTCTATTTTGCTTTGTGTTCCTCCCTCCCTCCCTCCCTCCCTCCCTCCCTCCCTCTCTCTCTCTCTCTCTTTCTTTCTTTCTTTCTTTGTCCAATACATATTGTGGCTGAAACCAGCAACCTCAATGATGTTTCAGAAGCTTAGTGCTTGTGAGGGCCCACAGTTTTGCATCGATTCCATCTTGACTGAAAGTCAGAGAGTTCAGACCTATTCTTACTCCTGAAGGACAAACAACAGAACATTTGACCAAAGATGTGGTTACTGGATGCTTTGCTCCTCAAAGGCCTGACGGTAGGATGTTTGACAGGGTGTGGTTACCAGGTGTTTTGAGATATAAGTAGATAATTAGGCTTGCTTGTTCTTTGTATCATGGAAGTCTTGTGCCCTCCCCTTTTGGTTAGGGTATATAAAGGCTGTGAGAAATGAACTCAGGTTTTTTGCTACAGTGATCAGTGGAAGACCTCCTGACTCTATCTTCTGTCTCTTGTCTATTTCTTTCATCGATCTACACTCCCCTTCTCAGGAATGTACAGACAAGTTGGGCTAGACCCAACAGGCTCTATGCACTCAGCCATACCTCAGAAGGCCAATAGCTACTTCTAGTGCCATCCTATGACTTCAAGATGTTTGCAAAGTGCTTGGACAAGCTTAACATTTTTGATTTTTTTTTCTTTTTCCCCAATGCATGGGGGGGGGGGGAGAGAGAGAGAGAGAGAGAGAGAGAGAGAGAGAGAATGCAAATAGCTTAAAAGAAGCAAAAAACATGCAGGGTGAGATGCTAAACTTAAAATATTATTGGCTAAGAAAAGCCCAAGGATAATATTGTTAAAACCTAGTGTTCTTAGTATATTAAAACAACATAATCTAAAATCTTGTCATTGAACTGGTATTTTTTTAATGAGATAAAAGGTTCACAGCTAAATAGGGTTGTTGTGTCTCATCTCAGAGGCATCATGGGTAAGGGAACAGCAAAGAAAACCATGCTTGTCCTTGATAGCTGTTGACCAACAGCATTAACCCACTCATGCATACAATGTTTCCCTGCTCAGCAATGTTACCTCAAAGATCAACTTCTCCACAGATAAACCATGAAGAAATTCAAACTGACCAACTAGCTGAGAAAGCTGTGGGCAGTTGCAGAGACCCTGCCCACTGTGTTGTGTTACAGAGACCCCACACAGTGTTGTATCACAGTCGTTTCCAGATGAAATGCTTCTCACTGTTGAAAGCACTGTCAAAAAATCACGATGTGTAGCTGCCTGCTTCGCCCCTGGATTAGCATGCTTCTGGAGAAAACAATATAATCATGCCATTCTCAGGTAAAATGGTGGATTTAGACATCACGCCTAATCATTCTATGGTTCAGGATTGAACTCAGCAACTGAGCTTGAGGCAACTTCTCAAGGGCTTTTGTCTGTATCTACTCACAGGGTGAGAAAATACAATTATGTCTGGGCTAATACAGGATTTTCTTAAATTAAAAACAAAATGTAGACCACCTCCCTGGAGAGACAAAATCCTTTAATTGCATCAAAATATCTATCTTAAATATGGAGTCAGAAACGTAATAAAGGGATCAGAGGATTAAAGTGGAGAATACAGCACAATTAAATGGAAGCCCACGTTTAGTTGGCAAAACTTAGTCCTACTTAAAATCCAAGCGTGAACAGTTCTAATCAGAGTCTAAGACAATTCACTGATAAGCAAGCCAGAAATACCCTCTCGCTGAAAAGAAACTGAACACACACTGCATAATGAGGTGCTTTAAAAACCTTTCTCTGTGTGTGTTCACACGAATACTAGCTCGTAACTTTGCACTTAGTGACTCTACTCTTTCCACAACAGTGTATTCCCTGTCATAGCATCAAAGCATAAGTTTTATTACACTTATTTATTTGCTGTGAAAAAGGGGAGAACCTTTAGGAGTTAGTTCTCTCCTTCTATCGTGTGGAATCCAGGGATTAAATGAAGGTGGGTGGCTTGGCAGAAAGTGCTTTACCCACTGAGCCAAATTTCTGGGTTCCAAATGCTTCTCAGAGATTTCTCAGCCTGTTTTGTGTAGAACCCAGGACCACCACTCCAGAAGGGGCCCCACCCCCATTGATCTGTGCTTTTCCCCCATTGAACACTAATTAAGAAAATGCCCTACACGCTTGCCTACAGCCTTGTCCTGTGGAGGGATTTTCTTCATTGAAGTTTTCTCCCTCAAATGACTTTAGTGCCTGTTAAAATGACATAAGACTGACAGATATACTACTTCACCTGAGTCAGATGGCTATCCTGAAATCTGATAATACCTGGTGGGAAGGATGTGCAGAAAGAGGAACACCTTTTCACAACTGATTAGTAAAAATTAATGCAGCACTTATGGAAATAAATTGGAAGATTCCTTGAAAGTTAAAAATGGGCCAGCCTGGTGTACCAAGTGTGTTCCATGACAGCTAGAGCTGTTACACAGAGAAATCCTGTCTCAGAAAAAAAAAAAAGTTAAAAATAGAACTACCATATAACCCAGCTATTTTACTCCTGGGCATATATCTAGAGAACTCTACACACTATCATAGAGTTATCTGTTGTTGGTGGATGTCCATAAATGGAAGGATAATTCAAATGTGAAATATACATATATATGTATATATAAATATTACTATTCGGCTCAAAAGAAAAATATAATTGTGTACAGTTTAAAAGCTGAAGGGGGACAATATATGGCGTGTTAAAATGTACACTCACCCCGTCTATGTAGCACTCTCTAGTCCTCCCGTTCAGTTGGTGATTAGAGTCAGCCTGAGTCCAATCTGACAAGAATGTAGAATTTATTTGAAAGGATCACAGCTAAGTAGGGTTGTTGTGTGCCTCCAGCTTCCTGCCCGGTAGAGCTCCTTTCTGATTTTCTCTGGTGAAAAGCAGTGATGTGGAAGAACAAACCAAATAAACACTTTCCTCCCCAAATTGTTTTGGTCATGGTGTTTTATCGCAGCAATAGTAACCCTGACCAAGACAGGTGGTACTCCAGAGATGTTTTCATTTTCTTTTCCCACATGTTTAAGGATATTGAACATTTTTTGAAATAGTGTAGACAGGGACAGCTCGTTAGTTTCTCACCCACCTGGACACGAATATTCTCAAAGAAACTATATTAATCACAACATTGTTTGTCCAATAACTTGTGCATATTTCTAGCTAACTCTTAGATCTTAAATTAACCCATTATTTTAATCTGTGGATCACCACAAGGCTGAGAACTATAGGTAAGATTCTGGCTGGTGGCTGACGTCTTTCTCCTTTGGCAGCTACATGGAGTCTCCCTGACTCCACCTACTTTCTCTCTATATCTCTGTTCAGATTTCCCGCCTGGCTTTACTAAGCTATTGGCCAAAACAACTTCTTTAATAACCAATGGTAATAAAACATATTCATAGCATACAGAGGGGAATCCCACATCAAAACAGTTACTGGCCATTTGTGTACCTACAAAATTTGCTGGAAAATGGATAGACAAAGAATGTATGTAAGCAATGTCCCAATGAGTGCAGAGAGAAAAGAAAAACCTTCATGTATTCCCTCCTATGTGGAACCTAGCCAATAATATATAGCTATGTATGTGTTGGGCAGTTTCTAGGAAATCAGATCACTTTGAATGATATGTCTACCTTCAGCAAATGCTTCAGAGGTCCCTACGGAAGATCACCAGCCATCAGTCATGGCTTCCTTGTATGCCTACTTCTGAATTACAACTACTTTTAGAAACTGCTTTCCCAGCCTCTGAGACTCAATGCTACTGGGTTATATGCTTTAAATCAATCTCAACTTTCTCAGAGGAGACATTATATTACAAGAATTAGTTTGCGATAATTCAGACCTCATGAATATAACTGAAGGATTATAGCTGCCTATAAATATATGCATTCTGCATTGATAAAATGTTCTAAAAACAATTCTTAAATTGTGGCATGGTATGAGAAAATAATGAAGTTTCATAAAAGCATATGACAGCAATATTTTGTAAATAACTATTATTGAGTAACTACAATTTTTATATTTTGAAACATTGGTATTTAATTCTCAGTCTATTCAAAGAACACATATTTAACATTATTTTTATGATTTTTGTGGTATTTGTACTTCAGTGCTGAAACGTGTTTTTAACTTGTTGAGTTGAACAAAGCAGACTATCTATGATCCACAAATTTGAGATAATATACTTAAGTTTTTGTTAATAACAATCTCCAAGCTTTTCAATGAGATCTCAAGTTTTTCTCCCCATCAGTTCCCTAAGCATGTGGGACTACAGTCCTTTACGAATACTACCGGCAAGTTCCTGTGATTCTTCTCCTAATGTCTAAGACCTCTAAACCTAATATAACCATATGTACAGCGGGCCCCTGTAGGACTTCCTCACTTCCTACAGAGAAGCCATCCTGCATCACGTGATTTGGCTTGGCCGTCAAGTAAACACTACCATGACCTTCTTGTCAACTCTTCTAACGTATTCTGTCTATCAGTCATATCAAGTAGTCTATAGCTAAGCCTTCTCTATAAATGTGATAGGAGGAAGAGAGGAACTAAGGGAGAGAGGGGGAGAGAGAGAATGTGTTTATGAGCACAAATCTGCATATTATGTTAAAATATATACCATTGTAATCACAAATTTTATTCATCTCCCAAGCTGTGAACCCCACAAGGATTGAAGGCCACTCTGAAACTCAACCTTGCGCTCAGTGTGGTGGGGGTCTGCAGTAGGTAGTAGTAATTCAGTTAGCAAGCTAGGTAACTGGAATCAGGATGAAGGGAAAGAGTCAAAGGAAAATTGAAAATCCCAAGTTTGAGTTGAGCCACATGAAGCTTCAATGATGTAGAATGCATTTGAGGGTTGTTTGGAATGCATGACTTACATTTAAAACACTTATTTTTATTAGTATGTTTAATTTAAACTTGTTATTTATAATTGAGACAAAAATATAAGTGACTTGAAAATCATCACAGGATTGAAAATCAAAAGCATAAAATTTTGGATGAATATGCTCATTTTGCTATTTTCTATTTTTTTAAACTCATATGCAACTTACCTGTCTCCTCAGTAAAGTATAAAATTAAAAAGTAGTGCTACCACTACACTGTGTCAAACATGGCTTTACTTACTGAAAGTAATCGCAAACAAAATGTATAATTCAGTTTCTATCTTTTGGTTTTCTACGCTCCAATGTACCTACCGAGCTGTTACCAGTGTATTCACATGGCCAGTGAGAAAACACACATATGGACTTAAGAATACTTACATTTTTAAATGCATTCATAGGTATATTAATGATGTTTTTCATATTTACATATTTATAGACTTATTTCATTTGTGACTACCTGAATTTACATGGAGACATCAATAAATTAACACACGGTCCATTATATTAAACTTTACTGGTATTGTGGTTGGCAGAATCTGATGTGACCTCCAACAGTCGCCAACACCCAGTGTCTATGCCTGTGTGTTACACCCTGCCTGAGTGAGGGCGGGGTCTGGGAACTTGCCTCCTATCTACAAAATAAAGCAGCAATGGGATGTTGCTCAGTTATGAAGGCTAGGAAGAGTGGGAGTTTTCTCCTGTTGGGAGTCTCCTTCCCTTGTTCTGCTGTTGTAAGACCCTCTGTGAATTCCCAGTGCAGCAGACCACAGCGGATACAGGGAACACACAGACCACAGCGGATGCAGGGAACACACAGACCACAGCGGATGCAGGGAACACACAGACCACAGCGGATGCAGGGAACACACAGACCACAGCGGATACAGGGAACACACAGACCACAGCAGATGCAGGGAACACACAGACCACAGCAGATGCAGGGAACACTGAGGGATCATTTCTAAGAGGACCTAAACTGACAGTTTGACCCAGACACTGACGGTCACCAGCAGCTGAGGTGAAACTGCTCTCAGGCTTACCACACTGGCTATACAGTAAATGGTGAAGAAATACATTCCCAGAGGAATGCGTCTAAGAATCACATTGCACTTCCTGAGAGAATACATCTTTTCATTTTCACACATAACCTATTCCTTTTCATAAAAAATGAACATAACCAACCAATGTGTCCAATACTGAATTTCATTTGGATGTGCCCCAAGAAGCTGATCTTATTGCTGTTTTTCGAGTTTATCAAGTGAGCCAAGCAAACTCCTAGAAAAGACAAACTTGAAGACATTATTTTTATGTCCTTCGTGTTTTCCCAAATGACTAACTCTAAATTAAAAAAGCCCAAGTAATACTAATGAGTGAAAAATATTTTATCTAATAGGCATCCCACATCCAGAAAAAAAAAAAGCTGGGGGAAGGAGTCTAATTCCTCTGAACAGGGCTTGTGGGTTCCTGTAAACAGATTTGGGGTTGCATGTTTGCGGGGTGCATGGTTTGGTTGTGTACAGTGGAAACAGCCATCTGTTCACTCAATTACCAAGTTCAATTCCAAGTAACAGCTCACTGAAGACACCAGAGGCTGACCTCCTCCAATCTTCTTTTATGTTTGGGTTTGTTTGTCTGTTTCATGTCTGTCAGAATGCAGACATATATATCTACCCTATGAATAATTCTTTCCCCTTGAAGGATACCAAATGCCACTTCAGGAGAGAACACAAATTCAGTCTTTGGACAAAGAGATATCTCAGAGATGTTGGAATTGCTTTGTATTTCCTAACAAGGGCACCTGCAGTCACCACAAAGATTCAGAACCCAGGATGTTTCTAGGTGTCCTTCAGATGCACACAAGACTTTCCAATCAGACAACAAAGGATGATGGCATTTGACCCACCAAAGACAGTGATCTGATAGATTTCCGATGCAAGTCTTATTTACATAATTTCATTTAATTTAAGGCGGTTACAATGCTTCAATTTTAGTTTCATATTTTGTTTGGGGAATTTTTAAGCCTTTCGTATGTCATTCACAAGTAATCACTAAACAAAAAATGTACAGATCTGCTTTACCAGCTTTGTTTCTAGTGTATGACTTCCTTATCTGTAGCAACGTTAAAAGTTGGAATTCAGAAGCAGAGCCAGGGTGATGGACCCTAAACTCCAACCTTCAGTTCCTTTCTGCAGCTCTCCCAACTGGCACAGCACTTTCCAGTGTTCCCAACCATGAAAGTGCTCACAAGCTCAGGTGTTCCTCTCTGGATTCCCACTGCCTCTGCTCAAAACCAACAGAAGACTGCTGAGCAGGAAGAAATAAAATCTCGAACATCTGTAGACTAAATTCCAAGCACCCTGTTATGTTGAGACGATCCCTTATTGTGATGTCTAAGAGAAAAGAAGCACTCCCTCTCTAAAGTATATACTAACTCGAAGACAACTTTTATCAGTGAAATCAAGAAAATTAGTACACTGAAACTCATGGTCATAAAACAAGAAGGGCAAAACCCAACTAGATTCAGGTATCAGATCTAACCTGCATGAGAGTGAGGCCTGCAGACTGTCACTTGGCAGAGCAGGCACCCTGCCAGCTCTCCATCTCTTCCACCCACATTTGACTCTGGTTTATTTGTCTGGTGGTTTATTTGCTGGGTTGCGATGGGGCCTCACTGTGTAAATCAGGCTGCTCTCAACTCAGTCTTCCTGCCTTGTCTCATAAGCGCTGGAACTATGAGCAGGTTCTACCGTGGCTAGCTTCACACAATGCTTCTGAGGTCTAAATTTTACAAACACAGCATATGGGACTCAAAATCTTGACATATGTTGTCAAACACTATACTGCTGTTTCTTTAGCAGAGAAGCAAACAGACATTGATTCATCAAACCAGTCAGATTTTCATTAAACTCTTTAACCTGGAGACCATATGTTTGCTTCTACCTCAAGTACCTGAGGTTTCAAAATAGGCGTACAGAGTAGAAAACTACAGGACTTGTGTTTATAGACCTTAAAAGCTTTATTATAGTTCACATATAAAAATTATAGATAATGCATACTTAAAAATATTTACATTAAGAATTACTATAAAATACTTTAAACATTAATAAAATAGCTGTTCTTGGCTTAAAACATTCATGCCTTAGATATTAGATCTCAATAAATTCTTAATTATATCAGACACAGATTTTCAGATAATCAGAACACCTTCCTCCAGTAAAATTTTATATTTTACAACTTAGTGACTGCCATAGCAAAGTTGACTTAAAAATAATAAAGAGTAAGATTTTGTTTTTTAAGACAGTGTCTCACGCCCTTGATCCTCTTACTCCAGACTCCCACGTGACGGGCTTACCAGTGTGCACTACCATCCTGGAAAAGTACCTGAAAGACTTTACATGCTGTTTCTCCACCCTACCATGGGTAGCTTATAGAAACCTGGCTTTGAGGGTCTCAGCTCAGTCACACAGATCTGTCTGAGAGCAAGCAGTGAATTCCAGATCCTTCTGTTTTCAAGCAAAAACATTCTCCAACCAGGGAATTCTCTCAGGTACAGAGACTTGTAGATAACCTACTTGTACCTGAGCCTGAAAGCACACAGAGCATGCTGGGTATTGTAATGGTATATTAAGGCTGCTAAATTCAGGATATAAAAATCTCAAGATATCCAGTTAAATTCAAACTGCATATAAGTGACTTATAATGCACGGGTGAGCCACATGATATTGGGAACACATCGAATACCCAGGATTATTGATGGTTCTGAATTACAGATGACAAGGCAGGAGATGCTTTACCTGACAGCTCTACTCTTGACTTTTCTCCTAATGTGAGTCATGGAGCCCAGAAGATTCCAGGGACTGGATATGCTCTTTTCTCTTCCATTTTGAGCTTTGCCTAAATAAATTCTACTTTACATCTGCATAGTGTGGTGTTAGCAGTATTCATTCATGATTCTGTTGCAAACATGGAAAAATGATTTACTTATAATCCCTACCATATTGTATACTCTCACCAAAGATTATAGTGCGTTGAGTAGGAAATATTCCTGACCAGGAACAGAGACTCAAGTTTTCTCTACCAGTTATCTGCCTTTGAGCAAGAACATGTATCTCTTTCCAGGTCCAACATCTCAGATTTCCAGGATCCTATGCAGACTAAAATATGCCACAAGTAACCGAGGCGTGGTTACAAATTTCAGAAACAACGCCTCTAGCTATGTCAAGTTAAAGAACACTGGAGCCTGTACTGCCTATACGATGGTCTTGACATCTTAAAAACTCACTTGCAGAGACAAGCTAATGTCAGTCTTACCTTGTCACCCTCCTTCCTCAGACTTCCACATAGTGCTGCAAATGCCCACCATGCCTGTATTGATGACGATCATTACATTTAAATAAAGTTTACCTATTTAAAAATATACCTGCAGGTTAATGACAAACCTAAGATAATTTCACAAATTGTAGGTGTACAAAAAAATACATTATTTTGTTGCTTTGCCCACATATAAATTTTAAATATTTATTTGTATTTTTACACACATGTGCAAACATGTCTGTGTGTGCGTACAGATCCCTTGGAATTAGCATTACAGGTGTTTATCCCTTGTCCATCATGAATGTTAGAAACCAAACTCAGGTCCATTGCAAGAGGAACACCGAGCCATCTCTATGTGTAATTCTAAATGTCTGTAAATACCTGGAAAGTCAGCAATTTATTCTATTTATTCCAGAGCACTCCAAAATCAACTGTCAGACTTACTAAATCATCTACATGAGAACTCAAAAATAATATAAAGTAGTCACAGATCTGATGAGCTATCACCTAGACCTGTCTATGTCTAGATTAGTCTACATATGCCAAAAATGTAATTCTAACTTCTCTATGATGTTCTGATGGAAATCCCACGCCTTCACACAGAGATAGTCAGGGGCAAAGCATCTTGCCTTCCATTAACTAAGTTGCTGCTCCCAGCAGAATCACAGACGCCTTTCTCCAGTTGAGTGCTGTGCTCCCTCAGGATACAGGTGAGTGCTCCCTCAGAATACAGGTGCCCGGCACGCACGGCAAGTGCATGAATAACACGAAAGGGAGAAAGCGCTTCATCACCAGTGTTACGAGAATGACACAATGTCAAGACATTTCAGATTTGCCATTAGGCATGGGTCAAAATGCTACAGGATTTGCCATAAAATCAAGGACTTTCGTTATATCTGAAGTTTAAATTCCAATTCGGAATATACTTACAAACTTATCTGGAGTATTTTCGCTTACTAAATCTGGAAATCCTATGTGGGCTACCTTACCTTACCTTGGTATTTGCCAGCTTATACATTTCCTTTTTGGTTTCATTTCGTTAATTTTTTTTTTGAGAATTTCATACATGAACACTGTATTTACACCATTTACCCCTCCCTTTCTCCTCTCCAGCTCCTCATATGCCTCCTACTCCCTCTCAAATTCATGACTTCTTCTTAACTGTTGTTACAGATGCATATATGTATGCACACACATGTACACATACAACGTCTTCTGAGAACACAACCTACCGAGGCCATTCGGTGTTGCTCATATGTACATATGTTTAGGGCTGATATTTATGGTTGGATAAACTATCAGGGAACTCCTCCCTGAAGAAAACTGACTTTCCCTCTCTCAGCAGCCAATGCTGTTCTTTATCTAAAGGTGAAACGTGTGAAATTCCCCCACCCCCACTGCTATGTCAACTGTTGGTAGCATTACTCAAGCAGCCATATTGTTGTAATTTTGTGGGCACAGCTTTCCTGCCATGTCAAGAAGACACTATCTAGCAGTAGGTACTGGTCCTCTGGCTCTTAGAATCTTTCTTCCCTGTCTTCCACAATTTTCCTGAGCCTTGGGTATAGAGGTTACATTATATCTACTGTGGCCAAGCTTGCCAACTGTCTTTTGGGACTTAAGGCCTTATTAAAATGAGGACATTCATGTCTGACACTGTAAATCTAGTCGGTTGCCTGTGGCTGGACCAGTCATGGACCCTAGAGGTAACCTACCATTGCCATTCTCATAAATCTAGCCAACTCTCTGTGGGTGGAGTAATCACGGACCTACAGACCATCTACTGTGGCCATTCTGCTAAACAAATGTAATCTCTAACTGTAAATTACCCACAGGTAAATGTAGCTTCACCCCTCATTAAAGAAGTTTGCTTTTGTAACTGATGTACATTATTACAGAGATCCATAATTGGTCAAACCGCAGAGCTTACTGCTGCACACTGCACCAACCCCCCTCCCCCCATGTCTGCCCTCTGTGCACTGGCACCCAGTTCGCGACCTTCGGTCAAGGGAGCTGGAGGTTAAAATACACAGACACACACAGACAGAGATACAGCAACAGGGTCATCCTTGAATTCCCCAAGAATGCCCCTTTATTGTGTTCAGGGGCAGATTATATAGAGATAGCCACGCCTCAGACAAACACACCAGAAACCACTCTCCTGCCATCAGGAACTCCTGAAGGTCTCGTGCTCAGAGCAGCTGTAGGCACTCACATCAGGGGATTACAAGAAATTCAGGATCTGGGGTCTCACTGCTCCCAACAGCTTACATCTTTTCTCTAAAACACTTGGTTTTTTATTATCCTATAGTTGAGAGGTTAGACCCATTATAGCCCATGAGAGATGAGAAGGTCTAGGTGTGTGTGTGTGTGTGTGTGTGTGTGTGTGTGTGTGTGTGTGTGTGTGTGTGTGCGTGCATATGTATGAGCATGTACGGGAGTGTATGCAAGCTCTCCGGAGTATAGCACACATGTGGAGGACAGAAAGGACAATTTCAAGTATTGGTTCTTTCCTTTGACCTTGCAAGAGATATTGTCTTTTGTTTATCACTGTGTGTGCCAGGGTAGCTGGCATAAAAATTTCTGGAGAATCTCCTGTCTTCACCTCCATTTATCATTAAGAGCATCATGGTTGCAGACCCACCCTGCAGCACTAGCTTTTTACACAGAGTCTTGGCATTGCAACTCAGCTTCTCACTCTTACGTGCACAAGTTTTTCCTAGTGAACCCTCTCTCCGGATCCTGACACCATTCTGCAAACATCATGCCTGTCATACCTCTGAGTAGTTTAGGAGAAGTCCACTTAATAAAATATTCCTCTTCTTCATGTCCTCCGCCAAACTCCTAATCCACATCAGGCTCTCCATCTTTGGAGCAAGTGGAGCTAAGGTGAGGTCACAGCAGTGCACCTGAGGACACAAGCAGAGCGTGGCTCTCGTTAGCCTTCCCTCGGAGAGAATTAAAAACCAACTGCTGGAGTCTGCTAGCTTTGTTACTTCATGCGAATAAAGTCCAATGTCTTCTAGACAATAAGCACCTAATAAGTGAATGACTCCTCCTTTATGAATATGAAATAAAGGCTCAATGAAAGTACATTGAAAAATATAAAACATTACCATTATTGGCAAATCATACCAGTTTCATAAAAACACAATTCCAATAGTTGTTTAACTAATGATCTATAACAGGTTCATTATTTCATAACGTATAAAAAGCTAATAAAATTAAGGGAAGTAACTTTGTATAGTATTTTAGAATATCTGACATTTCTAATAATTATCTATGTCTATAATAAACCCCAAGCAATTTTTTTATGGAACATTTCTTTATGTGATGTCAGTATTCTGAAAAATATGAAATATTGGTAAGGGAGGACTCAGTTTTCTTTAAAGAGCCTGTCACTGGGAGTTTGACCATGCTCCAATGAACAATGAGCAACACAAATTGGATTTTTTGTATATTTTTTTCTTTAGGAAAGAAGCACGACGGGAGAAAGATGGACTTGGGAGGAATGGAAAATGAGTGTCACTGGAGTGCATTGTGAGGAATTCTCAAATAATCAATAAAAAAGAACATGTTGGAAAAATAAAAACACTTTAATTGAAATTTAAAGGATCGCAGAGAGATCCTTTGTTAATTCTACAAATTATTGGTACAGTTTTTCACAAGATAATTTAATTTTTAGTTTTTTTGTTTATTGAGACAGGGATCCTCTATGCAGTCCTTGTTTTCCTCGAACTTGTCCTGTACACATGAGTTGGCCATGAAATCATAGAGAGCCATCTGCTTCTAGCTCCTGAGTGCTGGAATTAAAGGCATGCACTACCACTGCCTGGGCCAACATAATTTACTAAGTGGAAACATCACACAGTCCTATTATAGGAAAAAGCCTAAATCAGTAGTTCTTAACCTGGGTTTACAACTCCCTTTGAGTCAAATGACCTTTCCACAGCGGTCATTTAAGACCATTGGAAAACACAAATATTTATATTATGAATGTAGCAAAACTACAGTTAAAAAGTAGCAATGAAATAATTTTATAGTTGGGAGTCATCACAACATGAGGAACTGTATTAAAGGTTTGCAACATTTGGAAGGTTGAGAACCATCAGCCTAAATGATGCAAAGAACAGGAATAAATGTGTGTGCTCTTTTGAAAGACCCAATTTAAAGTAATTTTCAGAATCAGTTATTTCCCTATTACATATGCAGACAACCAGCAACACTTTAATGTGGACCCTACCCTTATGCACTACAGAAACGGCCCTTCTGCCGCGGTCTCCCACATGGAGGTACACTGCATAGCAGACATACATTTTATTGTGTTCCTTCTATAGCGTACAGCAATGAGGCTTTCTACCCCAACATTGCATTTTCCTTCTCCAGGGAAAAATATTTATAAGAAAGTCTTTATTATTTATTTCACTGCTGGAGATTAAGCCTAGGGCCCCACACATGGCTAGCCTACAAACACTTATTGAGTTATGCTCGCTTTAAAGACAATGGTTTTAATAGACATTAGTTCAATAGTGATCCAATAACAATGAGCTAGTCATTAAACATAGTTAATTAAAAATATGTACATACAGTTATTTTTTTTGAAATTTAAAATGACAAAAGCCCAACTGTATGTCAAAGAAATAACTTTAAATGACATTTCACAAAGAAACTAAAAGAAAAAGAGCAAGGAAATAAAGGTTGTTCAAGAAAATTAAAAGTAGAAAGGCTTTCCAATGAGTTAGCCAGCTGACAGTGCAGGATAGGAGGATGTGACCCTGGAACCCTGGGCTCTCCTTTTCCTATCTCTGCTTCCAGAAAAGTCATACAGGCAGAACTTCAGCTGTCTTAGCTCCTGTCTAGTGAGCTACAGCATTGCCAGAGCTGAGAGTGCACTATAAATACTAGACATTCAGCCAATGGAGTTTAACTTGTAAATCAGTGTTTAGAACCCAAGTCCTCCCTCAATGCCCACCAGCTACAGCAAGAGATATTGGCTCCTATTTAGAAGTCCTATAAAGATGGCTCACCAACCATATTAAAGTTGATAAACTGAACAGACTCGTTTATATCATTGATCAAACTACATCTACAAAGTCCCCTTTCTATGGATTTGCATCATTCAAGTGAGCGGGACTTGCTGGTGACAGGCTTGCAAACACAGCAAGCTAACTTACCAAACTCTACTCAGCTGCACAAATTACAGTCTCGGACAGAACCAAAGTCAGGGGGTTGACTAGCAGGTCCTAAACCATCACGTCTGAAAGACCACTCCTGTATGATGCTTCAGGCTTCAAGGTACAATTAAACCCTTAAATATGTGTAAGTCCCAGTAACATATAAATACCAAAAAATGCTGCTGGCTTGCCGTGGTCCTACCACAGCCCGGGTTCAAGTCCTAAAATGCGGAACTGGCAATGACAAAAGAAATGAAGTAGTTAGTGTCCAATCGCCAGCTGAGTCGCAAACAAGAGTCTGGCCGCAAACAGATTGAGTCATCTTTATTTATGCATCAAAAACAAGCATGTTTTCCCACCCTCCAGCACTAACTTCTGGTAAAAACAAATAAGTCAAATCTGTTTCTTCCCAACATTTACATGAAAACAACTTTTAAACCAAAAAGAACAGTCAGCATTTTGCTAGCTTGGCTAAAGACCGAGCCAGGCACATCTTGTCCTTACAAAGCTGAAAAATGATAACCATAGGAACACGTTTTCAAGAACTACAATATCATTCAAAACTTAACAAGGCATGTTTATAGAAATGTGGGTGGTTTCCCATCAACTGATTTTATACAGTTAGCTTATACTTCTTCAATGGTCCATTACTGTTTACTGCCTCTCATTCTGTCAGAGCTGAATAAGAACAGTTCCTAGGCTCTGGAGTGGCACTTGCTATTTCTACATAGGAAACCTGAGAAGTATCAGTTCCCAAAGAATTTGAGTGAAAAATACTTGAGAAAAAAATGGGATTTTCAGAAATGATCATATCTGCCCATGTGTGACTGACAAACTGACCCTAAAAACCACCAAGAGAAGCACCAACACTAAGAGAGAAGAGAGCATACAGACTCATGGTTCCAGCGGTATTCTGCTCCATCCTGAGGTCCACTAGTTTTAGCCGAGTGAAAGACTGTCTCCAGTGGGCTCTGCCTCGTGGAAACCCATGGGACGAGCACTCATATGCTGATCCGAAGCTAGGCTACGTGACTCCCAACGTCAGCTAACACGTCACTCACAATTAATGCGTCTGAAGTCCTTAGCTTTTAGAATGAAGGACCTGGCTAATATGATTGCTCACCCATTTAAGTATATAAAGAGTAGCTTTTTCTTTAGTATAAATTTTACAAAATAATTTTCACGTTTTTTTTAAATCTCATACTGAAGAGGTGGGAGTGATCCTGGGGGAGGATATTCTCAAACAGTGACCACATAAAAGTGCTTTAATTCAAATGATAGCTGCATAGATATTTAAAGTGCAGAAAGGAGAAAGAGTGGGAACACTGATAACCTTCCTAGAGGAAAGATGATGGTCACAATGAAAACAGAGCTCTCTATAGAAAAGTTACCAGTGCTCCAGTGTGGGTCTCTGTCTCTATCTCCATCCATCACCAGATGAAGGTTCTATGGTGATATGAAAGATATTCGTCAGTATTGCTATAGGATAGGGTCAGTTCAGGTTCCCTATCCTCAGCTTCCCAAGGGAAAAAAAAAAAAAAAGAAAAAAAGAAAAGTTACCAGGAAGTCGACCCAGCAGGAAATGCACCTGCCGGAGTCTGACGCTCCTCTCTGGATGTCTGATCTGGGATCAGGTGCAGTTTTAGTTTCCCTGGGAGAACAGCGACGGAATCTGCTTGCCTCTAGACAAGCATATACTGAGGGCATGCTTCCCTTTTTTTTTTTTTTAAAGTTATAATTCCTGGGTTTACTTGGAAAGCTGATGTCACTTCCACACCAGCCAATACCAACACACACTTAACCAACACAGAGATAAAAACTATTCTTACAGAACACGCATTGTAGCTAAAACATGATGGTTGGAATGAAGGATGTGGTACAGTTGTCTCTAGAGTTGCTATTGATTCATGAGATGTATCACCTGGAACTAGGAGATTCTTGTTCCAACCACGGTTTTATAAAATGAAGCAGGCCCAATGGCTAAGACATTACATAACAAAACGTAGGTGAAAGGTTCTGGTCCCAACCTTGAATATTTTACTCCATACTGAGCATTGTGCTGCTTATACAACAAACTTTTTTTAAAAACACAGACATATATCATTAGATTAATAAAATTTAAGCATAAAAAATAGGCTGCAACTCAATATTCATTTACCAGATACAAAACCCTGATGGTATTTTAAAGATGAGGACAATATCCAATAGATATTCTCACTAATAGCATAATCTATTAATAAGCAACGTTATATTTATTTAGCTGACCATCATAGTGCGTGTGTGGAGTCTAAGGACACCTGGCAAGAGCTCATTCTCTCTCTCCACCACATGGGTTCCAGGGATCAAACTCATAATTGTTGATCTGTACTATCAGTGTCTATTCAAAAAGCCTTCTGCTGTGCCAATGAGTTCAAGGTTATTCCCCATTTTCTCTTCTATCAGCTTCAGTGCATCTGGTTTTATGTTGAGGTCTTTGGTCCATTTGGACTTGAGTTTTATGCAGGATGATACGATGGATTTATTTAAACTCTTTTCCATGTAAATATCCAATTGGAATAGCACCATTTGTTGATGATGCTGTTCTTTTTCCACTATGTAGTTCTGCCTTCATTATCAAAAATCAGAAGGCCATAGGTTTGTGAATTTACATCTGGGTCCATTCAATGTCTGCTTTTATGCAATACAATGCAGAGAAAGAAGTACATATCCCATAAGCTTGGGTATGCTGTGTGTTCATTTTCCCTGAATTCTAGAAAATCTTTAACTCTTTATTTTTGTCTTAGCCCATTTTTCAATTAGTTGAGGGATACTCAACTCCGTGACTTGGTAAACTTTCTGTTGTTTCTGTGGCTATTGATTCCGAGTTTTAATCCTTGGTGGTCTGACAGGATGCAGAGAGTTATTTCATTTTAATTGTATTGTGTCTGAGTATGTGGCCAGTTTTGGAGAGAGTTTCATGAGGTACAGAGAAGAACATATATTCTTTGTGTATGGGTGAATTGTTCTGTTAGAATCTGTTATGTCCATTTGGTTTATAATGTCTGGCAGGTCCAGTATTTCTGTTTAGTTTTTGTATGGATGACCTGCCTATTACTTAAGGTAGATATTGATATTTTGTACTATCAGTATGTTAGGGTCAATATGTTATTTAAGCTTAGTAGTGCTTCCCTTACAATCTAGGATATGCTTGTGTTTGGAGCATAGAATTTATGAACTGAAATGTCACCTTGGTAGATTTTTTTTCCTTTGATGAGTATATTTCCCTATTTATTTTTATTAGTTTTGATTTGCAGTTTATGTTAATAGATATTAAAATAGCTACCCCAGCTTGCTTTTTAGGCCCATTTGCTTAGAATATCTTTTTCTAACTCTTTCCCTGAGGTAATATCTCTGATACTGAAGTGTGTTTCTTGGATACAGAAGAAAGATGAAACACGTTTTTGCATCCATTTTGTTAGCCTATGTCTTTGTATTGAGAAATTGACATCATTGACAGTGAGAGATATCAACGACCAGTGATTATTGATTCCTGTTATTTTCATTGTGTTGGCGGTAGTGCTGGAGAGAGAGAGACAGAGAATCTTTTTTTTTTTATTATTTTTCTGGTCTGAGATAAATTATTTGCTGTTTCAATGGGTATAGTTAACCTCCAAAAGTTTGAGTTTTACTTCTAGTACTTTCTGTAGGGCATGATTTATAGATATATATTGTTTCAACTTGGTTTTATCATAGAATATCTTAATTTTTCCATATATAATTGATGTTGTGGTAGATATGGTAGTCTGGACTCTATCTGTGGTCTCTTAGAGTCTACAGGATATAGGACCAGTCCCTTCTGGCTTATAAAGTCTCCTTTGGGAAATCGAATATAAAGGTCTGCCTTTATATGTAACTTGGCCTTTTCTTTTCACAGCTTTTAATATCCTTTATTATGTGTGTTTATTGTTTTGATTATTATGTGGTGAGGGGACTTTCATTTCTGGTCCAATCTATTTGGTGTTCTGCATGTTTCTTGTACTTTTACGGGTTAGAAAAATTTTCTTTAGGTTAGAAAAAAATTCTCCTATTATTTTGCTGGAAGTATTTTCTATGCCTTTAAGCTATATTTTGTTTACTTCCTCTATGCCCATTATTCCAAGCTGTGTTCTGTTTGTAGTATCCCAGATTTCCTGGACATTTTGTGCTAGTATTTTTAAACATAATGTTTTATTTTGACTGATGAATCCCTTTCTTATATCAGTCTTCAATGCCTCTTCAATCTCTTATATTCTGTTGGTTAAGGTTGCCTCTCTAGTTCCTGCTTAAAGTCTTACATTTTTCATGCCAGAATTCCCTCAGTTTGTGTTTTTTTATTGATTCTATTTCCATGTTCAGGTCTTGGACAGTTCTATTTATTTCTTTCCATTGTTTGTGTTTTCCTGGATTTCCTTAAGGGATTCATTTATTCCCTCTTCAATTTTCAGATAGGCAGTTTTAAGGTCTTTTTCCTTGTACTTCAGTTATGTTGGGAGAATCAGGTTCTGTTGTGCTGGGATAGCTTGGCTATAATGGTGACATATTGTCCTTGTTGTTATTGATTCTATTCTTATGCTGGTATCTAGGCATTTGTGTTTGGGGTGATTATGGATCTAGGTGCCCTCACCAGAATTGCCTATTGAGTTCTACTTGAAAATTCTAAGCTCTCTTCAGCCCATTTCCACTTCCAAACATTTCTGAGCAACATCACTTGGTGTAATACTCATGCCCTCACCTCCTACCATCAACTGTTGGTGTTGCCTCCTTTAAGGATATATCAGCATAAGCAACTTGCTTGTAAGGGGCATAAGGGGCAGAGGCTTCTGGCATGTGGGTTTGGAAAGCTTGGTTCACAAGCAGTTGGCTCCACTCCTCTGGGTCTGACCACAGGCTGTGCACCAAGGCACACCACTGGCCTAACTTCCTTCAACTGACCTCAGCAACTCCATGCTAAGTTAACCAACTTTTAACCCACGAGCCTCTGATGGGCACCCAGATGGAAACTGCTGTGCACACGGTTGTGGCTGACAGTGGGTGCGGCTGACCTGGTCTGCACACAACGTATGGCTGACTGTGTGCAGCTGGCCCAGCCTGGCCTGTACACAGTGTATGGCTGAGGTGTGCGGCTGACCCGGCCTGCAACATAGCTATTTGTGAAGAGAGTCTGGGACTTGCCTGAAAGACTCTCACTGGACAGGGATGACTTGCCAGTTCCCCATACAAAGAAGCTAATTTTAGACAAAGGACTTCAGTTATGAGAATGTTCTAGAATGAGAATGTTCTATTAAATTATTTTAAGATCCCTTTTACTTCTAATGATATAGGTTTCAATTACTCAAAAAGGGCAAGTATTGGCATTACTCAGGCGCCTGTGTGGTAAGGCAGATTGACTGCCAGGCTCCCACTGAACTGGGGATAATGGTCTTTATGACAACCGACTCTCACACTGCTCAGAGGATTAGAGGGGATCATTTGTTTTTAAAAAGAGCATGGTGACTCATTTTTTTCAACCACTCAGTGAGTGTCTGTTATGACTAATGCTGACAATAATTACATTAATAATATGCATGAGGAGGTAACATTTGTTATAAGGGTTCTGAGGGTTTTAGATGCAGTGAGAATTCCATCTCTTCTGAATGTGAAGAGCAGGAAACACAAGATCAACATTGGACTCTTTCGGGTCCCTAAGCTGGGGAACTCAGTCATAATCACACACACACTGAGCAAGTTAGCCAGTGTGGCTGTTTTGGCATGTTCTAGATGAGTATTCTATCAGGGGACTCCATGATGTCTATATGACCACATCTGGTGCTGCCATTCACAAACAAGAGGACCCAGTAAGGATGATGAAGGAGGGAGGGTTGTCTTGATAACACTTCCTGTGTGCCACCTCAGCAAGCCTTAGTTGAGAAAAAGCCTCTGCTGCTTGAAAAAAAAAAGAATTACATTATGCTTTTCAAGGGATCAATTATTGCACAGGGCATTCCAGTCTAAGCAAGTTTGCAAAGAGCAGATCTCTGCACTGACTTCATCACTTCCCACGCTTTCAATAAAAGCAGTTGAGAGTCTAGAAAACTGCAAAAGTGAACTGCTTTTAGTCACTTCGCATTCTCATCATTGGGGAGCAGCGCTTATGCTTGGTAATGTTCTCATCATTTTCCTGTCTCTGCAGAGATTCAGCAAAAAGTCAAGGGTCCATCAGGTTTTTGTTTGGTTGGCTGGCATTTTCCTGTTTTAGTTTTCAGAATATAAAATATTGCAAAACCAATAGTTAAAAAAAACATAGCATCTAATGCAGATACTGTATAAAATTTGGTAAGGACACTGTGTAATAAATATTTACAAGTAAGTGATATATGTATATGCCATATGAGGTACCATTGGTTAATAAATGATATATTTACATGTAAGTGATATATGTATATACCATATGAGGTACCATTCTATTAAATGTAAGATTTTTTTTAAATATCAAAATTCAAATGTTAATGAAGTAATATGGTATGTACTCACTCATAAGTGGATTCTAGCCATAAATAAAAAACATTGAGCATATAATTTGTGGTCCTAGAGAAGCTAAATAAGAAGGTGAACCCAAAGAAAAACATAATATTTATCCTCCTGGATATTGGAGGTAGACAAGAGTGCCAGGCAAAAGTTAAGAGCATGGAGGTGGGGGTGGGTTGGGGGGGAAGGGGAGATGGGGAGAACTTGGGGGAATGGGATGGTTTTGATGGAGAAAGGGTGGATACAGGAGCAGGGAAAAAATTTATAACATGAAAATTACAATTATGAGGTAGCAAGGAAACAATTTTATGGTTGGGGTCACCACAACATGAGGAAGAGAATTAAAGGGTTGCAGAATTGGAAAGGCTGAGCACCCCTGCATTAAGGAGCCTCTCTGCTCAATCTAATCCATTTTGTGCTGCATTCAGAGTATCAAAAACATATCTGACCATCTCAGTCTTGACAGAACACAGCTGTGGTGCAGAGTTGCACAACGGAGTCCAACCTGACTCTTAGCAACATTCTCAGCCTTCTTTATTTATGCCTATCAGTCTACCTCAAACCCTTTCACTGCTTCTGACCAACTCTTTCCTCCTCTGTCCTTGTAGGAATGATGCTCTGGAACCCCGGAGCTGGACCCTGCTCAGTCTCTAGTCTCTGTAACCTTAACAGACCTCAGCAAGCAAAAGAGTCAAGTTCTCATGCATATCTCAAAAGATCAGGCATTACATCTCTCTTCATTTGACCTAATACCTCTTCTCTGGTCCTTGAATTCTCAAATATTTCCTGATTGTTTATCTACCACTTATTTAGAAGGAAAAGAAACCAGAAATTTTTTTTATTTAAAAAAAAAATTCAATAAAAGAAATTTCCGCCTCCTCCCCGCCTCCCATTTCCCTCCCCGTCTCCCTTTTCCCTCCCCCTCCTCCCAGCCTTCTCCCCCTACTCCCACTCCTTTCCCCCTCCCTCTCCAGTCTGAAGAGCAGTCAGGGTTCCCTGCCCTGTGGAAAGTCCAAAGTCCTCCCCCCTCCATCCTGGTCTAGGAAGGTGAACATCCAAACTGGCTAGGCTCCCACAAAGCCAGAACATGAAGTAGGATCAAAACCCAGTGCCATTGTCCTTGGCTTCTCAGCAGCCCTCATTGTCCGCCATATTCAGAGAGTCCGGTTTTATCCCATGCTTTTTCAGTCACAGTCCAGCTGGCCTTGGTGAGCTCCCAATAGACCAGCCCCACTGTCTCCGTGGGTGGGTGCACCCCTTGTGGTCCTGACTTCTTTGCTCATATTCTCCCTCCTTCTGCTCCTCATTGGGACATTGGGAGCTCAGTCCGGTGCTCCAGTGTGGGTCTCTGTCTCTATGAGCTGTTAGAAACTATAACATTTCCCTAGTTGCTATGGTCACAAATTTATATATTCATTTTAAAGTCCCCATTCAAAACTTGCAAAGATAAATACAATTATATCTAAACATAATAGAGATAAAATAATATGAAACCTACCTTGCATAAAATACCACAACTTCTTTAAATATAATGACTTCTTTAAAAGGAGTTACTTTATAAAGCAAAATACAGGATTTCAAAATGTTTAACACAGATGTTGTTAAATATTATATGAATCTACAGCCTTAAAAGGTTAGTTATATAATAGAGAAGACAGTTCACTAGAGGTGACTACTAGATTTTATCTATAATTTACACCAAATTATAAGAGGAATTCATAGCCTGGACTTTAATTATTGAGGCATTCTCAAAAAAAAAAATGGCCCAAAACAGATATACAAGAATAGCCTGGTAGGAAAAAATAAGTAATTTTGCAACTATTTTCAATACAGAAGCAAGGGAAAAGGCAATGAAAGGTCAGAAGGAAGGATCTAGGATTATCTTATAAAAACCACACTATGAAAATATAGGAATGAGAAAGAGGCAAAAGCAAAAAAACCCAAATAACTTGTAACATGTCAGCCATGCATGAAGGCGCACCTTCAATCCCAGCACGTGGGAGGCAGAGGCAGTCAGACATCTGTGCGTTCCAGGTCAGCCTGGTCAACAGAGTAACTTCTAGGCCATCTAGAGCTACACAGAGGAACCCTGTCTTGAAAAAATAAGAAAGAACAGGGAGTAGGAAGAAAGACTAAGGAAACAGGTATGTCATTGTACTTGATTCATATTTAACATGGTTGGTATAATGACAACTGCTTTATAGTTGAAATATACACACTGCGGAGCATTAAACTGCTGAATGATTTGACAACATGCTGATATTTAGAAATGATTAGGTCATATTTTATTATGGATAAAGGTCTATGTCAGTGGTTGAGATATGTCATTTCTTTGCCTAAAGGCCAGTTCTGCCAAGAAGAAAGGCTCCAGGTGGAGTGTCTTTAGTGCTCAACATTCTCTCAGGAGTAGATCAGTGTTGAAAGGAGTGATTGTGTCTCATTACCACAGAACTCTGGGTTAGATTAAAAGCCATTTTTTACATCTCTTTGAAGAGGTTGAAGATTATACTATCTATACTGAATATAATCTCTATGTATCTAAAGAACCTGATTAGCCTAATTATAAATATGACAAACATAGATGACTATTAATCTATAATTCTAAATACCTATCTAACTTAAAGACTAAGACAATAAACAACTGTGTAACAAATAAAAACAGTAACCTTCAAATGTTGTATAAGTATCTTGATCAGAGGTAGTAATGTACACTGCAATATGGTAAATTATATGTCAATACATAAACAATGTTTCAAACAGAGGTAGAAGCATACATGCATACGATATTTAATATAATTTAACTTTGTATCAATATACAATTACAAATAAGACTTTGGGTGATTGCCCAGGTAGTCAGTTGTCTCTGTCATTTGTTGCACATTTTGGAAGTTTCTCAATTGTACTTCCTGTTTACTCAAGTAATTTTACTTCCCTTTTCAGATCTTTGATGGAGTTGAAGATTAGACCATTGTAGTTACCCTCCTCATGATTTAGCTAAACTTAATTTCAATACATTATTTAGACTCCTTGAAATAGAATGCTTAGTAAAACTTTTGTTATATGTTTCTTGCTTAATATTGTTTATTGCTGGTAATTTTATATTTGTTATCTATTCCTATTGTATATAGTTTGGATTGATCTTGTTTAGACAAAAGGGGGAGATGATGGATCTCAGCCAATCACATCACATCTGGCTAGTGTGCAGCTGCCTGGAGCCCAGGTAGAAAAACCAGGAGAGGTAGGGCCCACCAGACCTATCAGATTTCGGAACTCTCATTCTTTTTTTTTCCTTTTGGCATTTTGCTTTATTTTCTTGATTATTAGCAAAAATACTAAATGAAATTAGATATGAGATTAAACTACTTTTATGAATTGCAAATTTTGTCTTTAATTTAAATTGATTACTTGTAAATATATTCTTGCTTAGAGACCTTTCTTCTGGATAAATTTCAAGTAGTAAATTCTTTTTTTTAATTTATTTATTTATTAAAGATTTCTGTCTCTTCCCCACCGCCGCCTCCCATTTCCCTCCCCCTCCCCCATCAAGCCCCCTCGGGGCACTGAGCTGAACAGAGATCTCTCAACAGAAGAAGTTCAAATGGCCAAAAGACACCTAAGGTCATGCTCAACTTCCTTAGTGATCAGGGAAATGCAAATCAAGACAACTTTAAGATACCATCTTACACCTGTCAGAATGGTGAATATTAAAAACACCAATGATAGCCTTTGCTGGAGAGGTTGTGGAGAAAGGGGTACACTCATCCATTGCTGGTGGGAATGCAAACTTGTGCAACCACTCTGGAAAGCAGTGTGGAGGTTTCTCAGGAACTCTCATTCTTATAGTGTAAGTTTTCCCCTCTTTAACCATTAAAGTATTCCTGTTACTCTTGAGCTAGCCTGGTTACTTATCATACCGACCTAATTCCCAACAAATGTGAAAACAGGAACCTAGAGAACAGCTATATCATAAGTCAAATAAACTTGTTTGATAAGGTTCATACATACCATGGTAATAAGTAACATGCTAAATACAATTCTTCCACTGAACAAAGCATACTTTAAAAAAATGAGTAATACAGTCAATCATCCAATTCTTCCTAGGGCTATCATCAATATGAGCGCCTTAACACAGCACTCGGTTTTAATTGCTTGGCCTTTTGGGCTTCACATGTCAATGTTCAAGTCAATTAACTAGAATAACTCTAACAAAAAAATGCAAATTGTTTCTTTCATTGACCCAAGCTGAATCGCCTACTGAAATTCGGGAAATAATTAGCAAGTACTAAATCTGTGCTTAATTAGGAAAACATATTTTTAAAAATTAGCAAATGTCCTCTAGATACCATTGTGTTTGCAGATTCCATTAGAACACCACTGTACTGAGTACAAGCCTATCCTTTAAACAGATTAGCAGCAGGAGGGTGTTTCTATGAGAACCATTTCTCCATACAACATCAAGTTATATACTCATCATAATTAATCATCATTTTCTACACCCCACAACATAAGTTTTCTGCTGACCATTTAGCCATAAGCAAAGATCTAAAACAACATAGCTGACTCTATTCAATACCCTCATAAAAATGACTTCAGCTTTCCTCATCTTTGCGTTAGAAATTAATTCTTTTATTACCACAGTTGTAAAAGGCTGCAAAGGTACTCTTTAACCACTACTTATCTAGGTTTTATTACTGACTTAGGCAGGAAATACCTGAGACTTACTGTATTAGCACAAAACAAGTGAAAGAATTTGTAATACTTATATAAGCAATTCTATTTCTGCTGGAGTGGCATGCAGGCAGGAAAGAGAAAGCCAATATACTTAAGGGAAAATCACGAATTAAATACGTATTAGTATTTCATATAAATGAAATATTTCAGAAGGAAAAGCAGAAGGGCTCATGAAGCAACACAAACCAAACAGTTGAGACTGTAGTGGAGCCAGGACTAGGCGCTACCCCCTGACTGGCCAGTGGCTGAATCAAGCAGTGACAGTCACTTGAAAACAAGAGCAAGATATCTAGAGAGCGGAAGCAAATAGATGGTCAAGCCTAAACCCAGGGTGGAGACTTGATAGGTAGGTTACTCTCTTTTGCTTGCTGGCTCAGAACTTGTCCCCTGGAAAAGCATCTTTTCCACCCAGAACTAAGAGGGGTACTAGCAGGAAAGGTGGGAAATCCGCAGCTAAGTGAAAGGTGACAAAGATCCATGTGTAGGGTCTGCTGGGAAATCTTTCAAGAGTGTGGATTTTTATAACTTAAATTCAGTAAAAGCTTCATGAGTATGAAGCTAAAATAAGAAGCCATTAGACTTAAAAGGATGGCCCAGCCTTATTTTCCATTTGACATCTGTTCTTTATTAGGGAGGAACGCTGGATACATCTATGTGTATATATATGCATTTTTAATTTTTCCATTATTTAACACATTCATGAACGCATCAAAGTAGCAAGTGGATGCTATGTACAGCACACTGGATTGATTCTGCGGCTATGCTGTCTGCCACTGGGGGCCGTGGAACCTTCTGGAAACAATTTACATCCCTACGACAGTTCCCTCACATGTGGAGGATCAAGTGTCAATGGCTGATGGTTTTCTGGACTTTTAGAAATTATTTTATTATTTGCTGACATGTTCAAATATTAAACATTTTGAACTATTTTAAAGACCACATATTCTGATCTGTTATGCCTATAAATTACATTCTAACAAAAATATACTATGTTTAATACCTTTGAAGGTTTAACTATGTTTTTACAACACTAGAATTCCCCTTGGTACTTTATAGTTTTCTGCTAGAGTAAACTCACAAAGTTTCCCATCTTGTATAACACCAATAAAACTCTGGACGCTGTCAGTGAAAGCGGGGCTGCCATGCCACATAGGTGATTTATCCCTGCATAGTGAAAAAAAAATAAGCTCTAAATCATATACTTCCCATTATTTAAAGAAAATCTTGTGGAAATACAGGCAAGTGAGTAACAATTCCTACTGAGTTTTTGGAGATAATACGTGAACTGTGACGGTTTTACAAGACCATTTTTATATAACCTTGTCTAGAATACAACATTGGTAGTCCTGCCTTCTAACATCTCTCTTCCCCACTGCCCAGGAAAAACCACCAGCTCTTTGACGGTGAGTCTCTAAGTACAGAAGGTCTTAGTCTTTTTAGTTCTTATGTCATTTAAATAGAAGCCAATGATTTTAACCATTTCAATATCAATTTAACTTTTTTATGAATTTACTTTTGATATTTTCAAATGCTATTTTCCTACATATAGGTCCATGATTACGGAAGTGGTGAACATAAAGAAAATTAAAAGAGAGAAGCAGAGAACTGGGTGTGTCGCATGTTCATAGCTTATATAAAGGACACTGCATAAGGAACTTTCAAGTAGTCCTCCAGGAAGAAACAGTCTGACAAATGAGGTCAAAGAGACATGGTCCCCAACTTAGACTGTGCACTTAGAATATTTCTTTTTCCACAATGGTGTGACAGCAGTCTGTATTTGGTTGAAACCGACATTAAATTTTGATCTTCTTGACTAGTGCTAGGATACTCTCTTTGAGGCATACCACACAGCGAGTGCCTGCACCCGGTCAGCCACACATGAGGCTATACCACGCAGTGGGTGCCTGTGCCCAGACAGACACACATGAGGCTATACCACACAGCGAGTGTGTGTGTCCGGTCAGCCACACATGATGTTATACCACGCAGTGGGTGCTTGTGTCCAGCCAGCCACACAGTCATGAGGGAAAAGAAGCTACATGCTCCACAATAGGAGCTGCTAAGCTACAATGTTTCACTGATTACAGATGTCAAATGTATTTTCGTCCTAAGATGGGCTTTGCCAAATGTATGGATGCCTACTACATGCTGTGAAGCCTTTATATCAGTGGTCTAAGAAGGCAGAAGGAAGAACCACAGTTAACTCAGAAAAAAAGCTTAGACGGTTTATAGGCTACACTACACAGTATCAGATATCACATCCAAGAAGAGAAAACAGCAAGTATAAAAAACAGTGACCTTTTTATTCACAAATGAGATAATAGCCAAAGTAAAGGGAATATACCAATTGAGCTCTAACAAAGAAATAAGAGGAGCCACAAACCACCCCTAAATGGGCAATGTCCTCCCCGTTCCCCAACATCAATAATGAAGGAGGAGATACAATGGAAATTGGATACATCATGGGCCATGGGCAGAGATACAAGAGGAACCCAAGCTTTGAAAATGGAGACTGAGGTGTAACTCATGAGCCTGGAGCCAAACATTCTTTACAGGAATCATGGAACGAACACCCTAAGAAGAAATCGTAGAAAACTGCCTGGAAAAATGACAACATAGGAATTAAGAAATATATTGATGACCCAAATAGTGGCTGTGACAGGACCAAGTAATTAGCAGAGGTGCCTGATCTGCAGCTATATGGACACCACACAAGTGAACAGTGGCCTAGGACAACATCTCTAACTGAGCAGGTAAACAACAATGCCTGTGCGGTCACTTCAGCACCTTGGGTTTAGAAACCCAAGCATGGGAAGCATGATTGCCCAGCACAAACAGAACAATCATGGGTAGAAATTACCAAAAATCAGTATTTCCTGCTGACTTCTGGGGAAAATCCAAGGCAGGACTGATACCTACTGAATACCAAACAAAACCTCAACCCTACAAGGAATTTGTTTGCACTCACTGGGACATTGTATGTCCCAAATCTGGTTTATCAGTATGAATTAGAGACTCAAACCACTACACCAATTTTAGAAAGAAAAGCTCATGATTTTTTTTCTTAAAAAAAAAAACACTAATAGAATGGTTTAAGAAAGAATAGACATATGGAACATCCTTAAAAGACCAGTTTTACAAATCGTGGGACTAGGAGGAGAAAATTTTCAGGGTAACAATGTCAAGACTAATCAACAAAATCATAGCAGAACATTTCCAAATCTAGGAAGAGAGACGACCATTCGTATTCAAAAAGTGTGGGTAAGACCCCCTGAAACAACTCTCCATACCACAGATACCCCGCTCCATGTTACACTCCATAAAACACCTCTGCATACCACAATCCATAGAGACACTTTTCCATACTACAGCCCGTAGAGACACCTCTCCATACAGCAGTCCATAAAGATACCTCTCCACACTACAACAGTCCATAGAAACACCTCTCCACACTACAACAGTCCATAGAAACACCTCTCCATACTACAGTTCATAGAAACAACTTTCCATACTATATATTCTATAGAAACACCTCTCCAAATACAACTTTCAAAGACAACTCCAATGCTAATGGTCTCAGTTTTCTAATAAAAAAGCAGAAATGAGCAGATAGCTTTAAAAATTAGGATCTATTTAGTTGTTGCCGAGAATAAATGAACTGGAGTATCAAAGACAAACTGTGCCTTAGGGAAATGGAAGCAAATGACATCGCAATACAAACAGATGGAAAGAGTGAGCAGGTGTCACTGTTTTAATACCTGACAAAATGGCAATCTTAGAAAAGATAGCAAAGGAGATTTCATAAGATTAAAGGAAAAATAAAGAAGGCACAACAATTCTAAATATATTAGCATCAAACACTGACAAACACATTTAATGGAACAAATTCTTCTAGATATAAAGACAAATCAACCCCAGCACAATAATGATGGGCGAGTTCAACAGCCCACTCTTGTGAACAGACAGTTATTCTAACAAGGAACAAGTATAAAAGCATCATAGTTAAACAGCATATAGATCATATGGACCTAAGTTATCAAGAGAGCATTCCGTGCAGATGCTGCAGAATATCCAATCTTCTCAGTATCTCATGGAACTTTCTCTAAAATAGATTGTGTAATAAGAAACAATTTTGCATGCAAATGGATGGAAATAGAAAACACTATCCTGAGCGAGGTAACCCAGACCCAAAAAGATGAACATGGGATGTACTCACTCATAATTGGTTTCTAGCCATAAATAAAGGTCACGGAGTGTATACCTGGTGAACCTAAAGAAGCTAAATAAGAAGGTGAACCCAAGGAAAATCATATAGTTATCCTCTTGGCTATG
>NW_026067983.1:1784898-1789415 GCF_014885135.2 Alexandromys fortis | reverse complement strand
GGCACTGGGTTTTGATCCTACTTCATGTTCTGGCTTTGTGGGAGCCTAGCCTGTTTGGAGGGGGGAGGACCTTGGACTTTCCACAGGGCAGGGAACCCTGACTGCCCTTCAGACTGGAGAGGGAGGGGGAGAGGAGAGGGGGGAGGGGGAGAAGGGTGGGAGGAGGGGGAGGGAAATGGGAGGAGGCAGAAACTTTTTTTTACCTTTTCTCAATAAAAAAAAAGAAACAATGAAAGTCTTAACAAACACAGGAAACTCAAAATAAGTTCATATTTTCTCTACTTGACCACAATGAAAGAAAATTAGACATCAACAGCAAAAGAAATTTCAGAAAATTTGCACTCATGGAGACTAAACAACCTAGCACTGAGTGGTGAGTAGGAAATCAAAGAAATGAAGAAGGAAAATTTAAAATGCATCAAAGAAGATGATAATGAGGATATTACATATCAAAACGTAATGCATACAATGCAAGCGGTCCTTAAAGTGCTAAAGTACTTACATTAAAAAATAAGAGATATACTTAGAGTGTGAGGTATCTGACAAAACGGCAATGTTGAGCGCATAACAAGCCAAATCTTAAGTCAGAGCATGAAAGAAATAATAATGATTATGGCATTAATTAACAAAGTGGAAATGAAAAAAATACAAATAATGAACTAGTATCTTTGAAGTGTTGAAAACCCGCGAAGAGAGAGAAGACCCAAACTAGTAAAGTTAACGATGAAGGCAGAAGCATGACAAGAGACACCAATGAAACTCAGCAAACTAGGACACACTTAAAAACTAAAACACCATCCAACTGCAAAATCTAAAAGAACTGGGGGAATTTCTATACCATATAGCTTACCAAAATTAAACCAAGAGGATATAAACAACTTAAACAGATCTATAACAAGCAATGGAACAGAAACTTCAAAAAAAAAAAATCCTCTGAACTATAAACGTGCAGACCCACATGAATTAAGAGCTGAATTCTACCAGATGTGTGAAGAACTAATACCACGCTCCTCTAACCACTTCATACGCTAGAAAGGGAAGCAACACAACTACAAGCTTTATGAACTCAATATTATAGATATCAAAACCAGATAAAGACACAGGAACAAAAATAACATTGCACTGATGTGGGAGTGATTTCTTATTAATAAAGAAACTGCCTAAGCCCCTTGATAGGCCAACCCTTAGGTGGGTGGAGTACACAGAACAGAATTCTGGGAGAAAGAAGCTTAGTGAGGGAGTCGCCATGATTCTCCCGCTCCAGACAGACGCAGGTTAAGGTCCTCCCTGGTAAGCCAGCTCATGGGCTACACAGAATATTAGAAATGGGTTAGAACAATATGTAAGAGCTAGCCAATAAGAAGCTGGAACTAGCCAGGCCAGGCAGTGTTTGAAAGAATACAGTTTCCGTGTAATTATTTCGGGCATAAGCTAGCTATGCGGGTGGTCGAATGCCGGGGATGCAGCCCTGCCGCTCCTAATGCAACATTGCACACCAATTTTCCTCATGAACACGGGTACAAAATTATCAATAAAATAATTGCAAATAAAAATTGAAGAACACATCAAAAAGATTATTTACCACTCTGAAATTAATTTCAATCCAGGAGTGTAAAAACAGTTCAATATATAAAAATAAATCAATAAAGTACATCACGTAAACTAACTTAAGGACAGAAATCACATGAGCACAGTTTTGACAAAGTCCAACATCCTTTTATTTTAAAAGTTCATAAGAAATAAGGAACAGAAGGAAATCACCTCAGCATAATAAAATTCTATAAAGCTACATATAAACAAACAGTCAACAGTATGTCAAATGGGAAAAACTCAATGCATTTTCCACTATAAAATTTAGAACCAGGCAAGAATGTTCACTTTCCATAGCTCTTATTCAAAGGAATTCTCAAGGTTTTAGGCAAAGAATCAAGACTAAAAGGAAAGAAAAGGAATATAAGTAAGAAAGAATATATAGAAAGGAATATAAATAAAATGGCATGATCTTATACATAGGTAGCCATAAAAATTCTAGCAGGTAACTCTTAAAACTAACAAACTCTATCAGAAAGTAGCAGGATGCATCACGAGCATGCAAAAATCAGGAAAGTAATTCTAATCATAAGAGCTTCAGAAATAATACCTTGGAATAAACCCAACTAAGGAACTATAAGACCTCCAAAATGAAAATTTAAAAATGAAAAAAATTAAAACATGGAAGGAAAAAAAACCTGAAGAAGACACTACAAGATTTGGAAAGATTTCCCATGGTCATGGATTGGCAGAATTTACTGCAAACATTCTTCATTCTACATTCTACAAAATCACAGTGATGGTGACTGTTGTAGGAGGTTGCTTGCTTGTTCCTGGCTGCTCAGCTCTGAAATAACTACACAGAAGCTATATTATTTGAATCACTGCTTGGACTATCAGCTCTAGATTCTTATCAGCTAGCTCTTACATCTTAATTTAACCCATTTCTATTAATCTGTATATCACCACAGGCTGTGGCTTAAGGGCACATCTGTCCCCAGCGTCAGGGATATGGCATGTCCTGACTCTCCCATCTTTCTTTCAGCATTCAGTTTATTTTTCCCCCACCGAGCTCTACTCTGCCAAGCCAGTGGCCAAAAGCAGCTTCTTTATTAACCAATAAAAGCAAAAGCAACACACATACAAAAGGACTTCCCACATCAGGTAACATTATTTAGAAAACTAGAGGGGAGTCCTGAATTTCATAAGGAAACATGAAAGGTTGAGTAGAATAAGCAATCCTCAACAGAAAGAACAAAGCTGGAGATATTACCACGCCTGCTTTCAAGACATATTCCAGTCACAGCAGCAAATGCAGCATAGCACTTGAACAAGCAGACGCATAGACCATGAAGTAGAATTGAGAACCTAAAAGTCAATCCACACAGTCTCAGCCAGAGACACCTAATTTTTGACAAGGACATCAAAACAATCATCAGAAAAGGATTTTTGAATACTTGTTCTAGAAACATGGATATGCATACATACACAAACGAGGAGAGATCCCTATCTCTCACCCTGAACAAAACCAAATTCCAACTCCATCAAAGATCTTAATGTGAGACCTGAAAGGCCAAAGCTGTTGGAGGAAAAAGCTGTGGGAATGCTTGGAAATATAGGCTTGGCAAAAATTTTCTCAGAAATATTCCTCCAAGGGGTTAGATCAGTCTCAAAGGCAAAGATGCTTTCTCTCCTCTTTGGATCCTAGATTTTATACAGATACATGTTATGTTATAGGTAGTTGGGACAGGAGACGAAAGGAACAAAGGCAGTGGGGAAGAGAGAGAAGGGTCGGAGAGGGAGCACACTGACGGCACATTACGATGTCATATGAAAATATCTCATCAAACACAATAAGAGACACCACGCATACACACCAACACAAGAAACAGGAATAGCACCTCAGACAGAAACCGATCGTATCATTACAATTTTTTGAGAGAGAAATCACTGTATTTTAGACTTTTCTTGCTGAATATCATAAACTCTCTAAATTGTGAATCCTTTTTATATGGAATAATCTATAATAGAGTATTTTTCTTCCAA
Organism: Alexandromys fortis; assembly: GCF_014885135.2. NCBI lineage: Eukaryota > Metazoa > Chordata > Mammalia > Rodentia > Cricetidae > Alexandromys > Alexandromys fortis. The sequence goes on along the minus strand of NW_026067983.1, from coordinate 1,785,839 downwards.
ATGGGGAACAGTCTCCCAGTGGGAACCATGTTTGTTATCTGATAATGTGTTTCCAAAGGTCATAACTAAAAAAAGGGTATAGGACAATAAATGTCACCCAAACTACATGCAAATTCATTAAAATATAGCACTAGGAATAATTCTACTAAGCAATCCCTTTTCTACTTTTAATACAAACATCTGTTTTAAATAATCAGCCAATATTACCAACAATCTCAGGCTCATTGTAGAAATATGTAGTTAAATCTGCCACAACAAAGATTTTAGGTTGATCAAAGTAATGCTAGCTTCTAGTATAGAGGGGCATGGAAGAGACCCTTGATCCCATCACTGGCGGGAAAGCTGTTCACATTTGATACTGGCTGCATGAGGGAGAGTTTAATTGCTTTAAGAATATGACACATATAGACGGACCACACAGAAGAGCTGGCCCCTGTCCCAAGACTAGCTGTGCAACACAAACTGGACTCCGTGGAGAAAGAGGAAAAATAATTAATCTCAAAGATGTTGAGAGGGTAGTAATAGCAGGAATTGGGAGAGTGGATATGTTCAAAATACATATGAAGTTTTTCTAAGAATTAGTAAAAATATAGAAAATACTAGTGCAGGTTTATTCCACAAATATACTAAATGTTATCAACACAAGAATTTGTTAAAGTGAGGTGATATAAAAACAATTAAAAGGAAAATGAGAATGATGAAAAATAGAAGATCTGCAACAATATTTTAATGTTGAAGGGAAAATAAATTATTTTTAGAAAATTAAACTTACCCAAAATGTTTTAGAAAAAAATGACCACTTGCAATGAAGTTTGTCATAATAACCACATGATAACATTAAAAGATTATGAAAAAAAAACCTAACTCTTTAAAAAATTAGTTCAACAATTTTCTCAGTTTTTTCCCAAAATGCTTCATTTTTTCCTTGCCTTTTTTGTGGA